>NC_143577.1:105819133-106130474 GCF_048544385.1 Mastigoproctus giganteus
GTTATATGGTAAGTAAGTCCCATTAAATGTGAAATTCTGTGAAAAATCATTTTCTCTGTACTTTTGGCTGTGTCATCGGCGGAGGTAATAATAATGATTCTGTTGCCTTGCTGATTTCACAGTACTGTCGCGGCCAAAGCATTATCTTCTTTTCATTAAAGCGAATTAGTTCTTCTAATGTATTTAAGACCCTAACAAAGTTTCCTACCTTCCCTTCAAAGGTATACGAGGATTGTACCAAAAGCACAATTACTTTTAAACCAAAGTCGCGTGTATAAAATAGTTACTGAAAATAAGTACGTCACACATTTTTCACAAATCTCCATCACTGCACGAACTTGAAAATCCGCCTTCGATAGAAGTTCGTTTACACACTTAGCAACCAGCTATGCGCCACCCTTTTAACTATCTCATAATCTAAAGCGTTTAGGGCATAAGCCTCAAGCTATGGGAGAGTCTAGACTATGTATAAATATAGTGCAAGCGCATCAGAAATACATAGCTATATCTGAATAAATCAGAATATTAGTAAAACGGCATCGTTTTAAGTTATATCTCATATTGTGAATACCTTCGCAACGAGTTGCCATGATGTTACTTATTAATAATGTTAATAATGTTACTTAATAATGTTACTTATTCTCAGGGCCAAAGAAGAAGGACCAAATAGCCCTGAAACGGTGCCGTCTGGGTGGTGGTATCCATCTGAGAATAAGTAACATTAGTCTTCTCCTTAGGTGAAGCGTTACCTATTCGAAGTAGCGCAATGTCATGGCAACTCATTGTGAAGGTATTCACAATATGAGATATAACTTAAAACGATGCCGTTTTACTAATATTATGATGTATTTCTGATGCGCTTGCACTATATTTATACATAGTCTATCTCATCATCTTCATTGCGATGGGAGAAATTCAGTGGACCCCTACTTTACGATATTAATCTGTTCCAGAGACACCATCGTATCGTGAAAATATCATAATGTACCTAATAACACATTGTTTTTTTTGGTAATTCGTTCCAAGACCTCGAAAGTTAAAATGTTTGCTATGTAATTAAGCTATTTACCTCTTTAAAAGGTAATTTTTGTAATGGAAATTATACATATTGATTATACATTTATAATGGAAATTAAAGCAAAAAAAAAAAAACACAAAAAATCACTTCAACTAAAGGATGCAAAAACAAAACACGCGGCCAACACATTTACAAACGCTGGCTGAGAGGAAGGGCCACGTGGTCCAATTGGAGACAATCGTAAGCACATCCCATCGTAAAGTGAAATAAGTATGCCCCGGTTAACATGATCACTGCTTAGTGGAATAAGCCGCTTTAATTTCAAAAAAACAATTAAAATCATTACAATAAGATGAAATGCACTACATTTCATCTTATAACCAAACATATGATAATTTAGCCATTATCATATGTTTGGTTATAAGAATCAATTTGAACGCCTTTGTGATATTTTTCTAAAGCCCATTTGTGGAGGTCACTACCGTAAAACAATAAAAACAATTTGCACTTTCCGGTTTATTGGGCTTTTCTGTTAGTGCAATCTATTATAAAAGGCTAGTAAACTCAATCGTATTGCACTTGCGATAATATCTAAAACTGGAATTCTGTGGGTTTTTACATCATTATGGTGAAATGTGTTTCCCCTTCAATCATATAAAAAACAAATAAATTTTCAGAATCTTCTCTTCATTCCTACTTTTTTAAGCTTTATGAACTTCTTACTCCGCATCTCTTGCGCGTATCGTGTTAGTTGCAATTTGTACGTGCCGTGTTCTTTGTTATTAATTGCTTATATTTTTATTGCTTTAAATTTCACGACACAAAAAGGTGTCAGTGAACAGAAATATCAATTAGTATGTACATATTGTAGTATTAATTAAGCTATGTACGTAAGAGTAAACTTATTGGAAAGTATTCTTCCGATTTTCACCCATCATTTATCTGTGATCTTTACTTTTATAGCCTGTGAATAATATTCCTCCTATTTTCGCTTATTAGAATCGCCGTTTAATAGAATTAAAATTCAATTCGCAAACATGATCACAATAACCAGCGCTGTATAGTGAATGTTATTTTATTATGGAGAGTCCATCGTACAGTATACTTGTATAAGGTGACTGCAGGAGACTTCTTTGCGCTTTTGAGATGTAAAGATATGCATCCCCGTTGATTTCTCATCACGAGGAAAAAATTATGAAGTTCGCTACGTCCAGATGCTCAAGAAACTAAGGTGTGTACTTTTAGATTAACGCCAGACGAAAAGAAAGGTGGCATTCAATACAGTAATGCTGAACCTCACACTGCCCGCTTGAAAATCGTAAAAAACCTGAGATTAATTCTTCATCCAGCTGGAACGATCGTCTCCCTTCTCTTTCTGTCCTTCTCTCATATCAGGCCATCATTCAGATCATTCAAAGACCACATGAAAGACAAACACTATGACTGTGTGAGGTATTAGAAAAAAAAAAGGGAAAAAAAAGCAGTGTATAAGCTAGTTGTGAAGCGCGAAAACGGACTTTATGGTAGGGTAAAGAGATTTTGAAACTCGTACCACGCTTCTAATTGTATGGATCTTGTGGAAGATTGCAAAATACTTATAGCCAATGTTTTATTCGTTCCATATAACTTTGTTTTTAAAATACCTGCGATTGTTACTTTTGGCCTGACCCACTGTTATTTATTTTATTTTTGTCCTCGCTTTTTCCCATTATATATATATATATATATGGGATCAGCGTTTTTATTGTTTTGGCATGAAATTTTTACGGCCGGATGCCCTTTCTGACGCCAACCCTCGCCCTTTATCCGGGCTGGGGATATGCGGTGGTCATTCCCTGACCTTCCGCATCCTCCGTATTTGGTGGTCACGGACTCGAACCCCGGTCTAATCAAGAAGCGTGTGCTATGCACTACTGCTCCTGCCCACCTGGCTACGGAGGCGCCTGTCTGACCATTTTATACTAGGGATTAATCCAGAGAATGTTTGTGATTATCAGTATCATGAATTATGCATATTCTGAAAAGGCCATTTATAGAAAAAGATGTTTAGTCTTTTCCAGAGTTCCAAACTGATGGGTTCATCCACCTAAAACAGGATCAAATGCTAGAACTTTTAGCCATTGTGTACGCTTGAAAGGATTTGGGAATGAATATAACAAAGTTCAATTGTGTATACGCTAACTTTCAGAAATAAATAGTAAAATATATTAAACTACTTACTCTCACTCGGGCTTCCGTTAGATTGGTCCACATAGCAATTTCTTCTCGAGTGGACATGTCGGGATAACGATTCCTTGCAAACGTTGCCTCTAATTCTTGTAATTGCTGACTTGTAAAGTGCGTCCTTTGCCTCCTTTGTCGTTTCTTTTTCTTTGGGTCATCGTCAGAATTTTCTTGGCTCTCAGCTGCATTGGATTGATTCACCTTTTCTGCGGCGGAATTAGAATCTGCAACAAACAAACTGCATTGGAACAGTCCGAACTGAAGCTATCCTTTTACTTGTTATTCTAATTATTATAATATAATTAAGAGGTTTCTGACAGATTATTATTGAAATGATTATCAATAATGATAAATATTCTCTTTTTCTTCCCTTTTTAGTGAAAGATTTAAAGTGAAACATTCACCTTTTCAGAGAGTAAAATTTGGGAATCACTGGGAGTCACTGTTCAAAAATATTTTGTAATAGGAAGACCCTTTTTTGTATCATGTTGTATTGCTAAATAGTAAAGCTTCAACTATATGCTGATGCACATTGATTAAAAATGGTTGAATTCGTTTCTTAGATAATACAAAAAAGTGTGATTTATCACCCTTTTGAAAAACTTCAAAACTTTGGTTTTTTCACTCCAGAGTGAAAAAACCAAATACCAAAAAAACCAAATCTCATTAAGGCCGATTAATTAGATCATAGTTGAAAAAAAAAAAAAAAAATCAACTTACATAGAATTTCCTCTTATCTAGATGGGACTCGAACTCAGGCCTTTTCCATATGATCTGGAAAAGGTTCTGGGGATTCAAGTCTCATACAGGCCTTTTTTCCAGAGCCTACTGGACACAGTTTGGCTGGATATATTAGTATTAATTGAGGCCAAATTATACAAATGGCCATCACTGAAAAGCAACTATCCAATTCCGTCTTGAACTTTTTCACTCTCAACCTCAGCCACCTAGGGAGGAAACTTATTTCAGTGATTAACAACACACTATCCAGAGGTGAACTTCATGAGATCGAATCTTCTGTTGCTTTCCAACCCTTAGCACTTGAACCAATCTATCTAATTTCCCTTTTTTAGAGCATCTCTAGAAGTCCCAAGTCCTTTTTAGATGAACTCCAGAACTGAATGCAATTTCCCAGTGTGGTCTCACCATCACTTTATGAAGAGGAATAATAACATTCTTTTCCATTCTAGCAAAGATCCTATAGATCACTGTAGTGTCAACTCCCTGTGTCGTGTGATAATTTTTAACTTTTGTCCACCAGTGTATGTTTCATAACCTCATGGGGCGTTTATAAAATATAAACTTTAAAAATGTATCGTTAGAAATAGGCAAGGTCCTCACCCTTTTCTTAAGATAGGGTAAAACAAATAAATAAATAGTCGAATTGCCTTAGGGTTGTGCCACAAATAAGTTGGTCTTTCCCTAGAGGCATAATTTTACATTAGTGAGGCACCTCCACCTATCAGCTTTCGAAGTGTCTTGCAATTTAAAAGGTTATTGGCTTGTCAGGTGTTGATGTGGCACTCCCCTCTCTGAGGCTCTCCCAGCAACCATTAAAACTCCTCTCTATAAAAACTCTAAACCGGTTTACTTTTTATAATGCTTGTCTTGCATTGTTAATACTTTCACTGGAAAGATTATCGAATTTGTGAATACATAGTACGTATTTATCATTGCTCAAGGTCATATATTAATGTCAATTCAAACCTACAATTGCTCCTAACTGGCGATTATTTCGTGAGCCAGCTGTAATAATACATAATTTTTGCATAAGAATTTTTTAATGTAATGATATTTTTAAAAATAGTTATATTAGTAAATTAATAAGAGGAGTTTACCTCAATATAGTACGTGGAACACTTCCGTAACATATTGAGTATTTCAGCTCTGATTCATACTATCTAAAAAATAGTTATAATAATAAACTAACAGCTTACAAGGTATACGAGTATATCACATACGAATCACCTTTTAACTGGCATTTTCAAAGCATTAGTTACTCGAAAGAATCATAAAAATTTAATCTTCAAAAAGATTCCTAAAAATCTAATTCAGTACTAATAATGCTGTTTAGGAGGAAATTGTGCATCTAGGCAGTGACATTAATTATATAAGCAATGTATTATACAAGCAAGTTCCTTTCGAATGTGTAATGAGCCAGTCTAAGATTGCAGCAAAGCAAAAGGCTCAAGCTAATGGAAGTGCTGTGGCTCAGAGCAGAACTGAGGGGGGCAGTTGTCCTCTGACTCACAGCCTTATAAAATGCACTGTTTGCTTGATGTTCGCAGAGCAATCGGGTACGGGACATGATACTGCCAAGGGGGATACTGTCTTTGTGTGTGCGCGATGCAAGGAGTGTATCGATATCAGGCAACAACTCGGCGTTCTTGTGGGCCTATATGAGAGCTTGAAGGACAGGGTGGATGCCCTTGAAGAAACTAAATTGAGGGGCCCATCAAGCTCTCAGCTGCCCACATCAACGCCAGAGCTTGCACTTGGGCATCACGTGACACAGAGACAACCCCCAAGGCAGAATGCGCTGGTCCCGAAGGAACTAGTAGTTGTTGGTGACTCTATTGTCAGGGAAACGGGGAACATGCTTTGTAAAAAAGATAGGTGGAACAGGACCAGGGTATGTCTGCCAGGGGCAAAGGTTGATGACGTTGTAGAGCGAATATCATCTTTTAAGGGCACAAAAGGTGATATAGTTGTACACGTTGGCACTAATAATATTAAGAGTAGGAGACCGGCAGAATTACTTAACAAGTACAGGTCACTGTTGAACAAAAGCCGAGAATTAGGGTTGAATTTGAAAGTGTCTGCAATTCTGCCCAGACACGATAGGAGGGAGTATATGATGAGAGCCTTGTCGATCAATTCGGCCCTGGAAAGATTGTGCAAGGCTCAAGGGCTAGAATTTTTTTCAGCCTGGACTGTACTTGTTAACAGGAGAGATTGCTTCTACAGGGATGGGATACACTTGAATAGAAAGGGTGCAAGAATATTTGCTGATGCTCTCGAGGCAGTGTTAGGTGGGTCGGAAAACTGCTAGCTTGGGGGGAGACAAAGACCAATAGATTGACAGTAGCCACTGGCAGAGGTGAAAGAGATTCTTGCACTGCTTCTATTAGAATGAGCAGAAGCCTGAAAAACAAGATGCATGGTATTTCAGAGACTGCTGGAAGTCATTGCGGTACAAGTAAACACATGGGTTGTGTTAGGGTAGCTAAGAATAGAAACAGGTGCAGGTATACTTGCGTGTACACCAATGCTAGGAGTTTAGTAAATAAATTTGATGAATTTGAGGTATTGCTCAAAACATCAAAGGCAGATATTGTTGGGATATCAGAGACGTGGGGTCACACAGATATAAGGGATGCAGAACTGCAATTTGGGGAGTACAACGTCTACAGAAAGGATAGACAGGATAGGAAGGGGGGAGGGGTTATGCTATTAGTTAAGAAACACATAAAAACCAAGGAAGTGAAGCCAGTCGACATCGCTGGACACTGCAGTTTGGTGTGACATAAGCATTGGGAGATCAAAATTGAGAGTAGGAGTGTGCTATAGGCCTAATGACTCTGATGAGTATAATAAGGAACTGTACAGGGAAATAGAGTGGGCCAGTAAATCAGAGAGTCTTATAATGGGAGATTTTAATTTCCCAGATATTGACTGGAATTTGGGGGCTGGTTACTCACACACTAGCAGGGCTTTTGTGGATTTATTGGATGATTGTTTTCTACATCAGCATGTTCGGGAGGCAACTAGAGGGAGTAATACTCTTGATTTGATTATCAGCAGTGGTTCTTCATGCATTAAGAATCTGCAGATAAATGAACCACTAGGTGGCAGTGATCACAGTGTGCTGAAGTGGGATTTACTCAAAGAGTAACTACCATTAGGGGTAAAGGGAAGGGTTATTGCTTCCGTAAAGGCGACTACGATGGACTGAGACAGTATTTAAATTCTATACAGTGGGACCAACTGATGATGTTACCAACAGCAAATTCAAAATGGGAAGCATTCAAAGAACTTATCTTGGAAGCTACTAGGCTTTACATACCAACTAAGAAATATTGTTCAAGGTTTAGGCCAAAATGGATGTCAGATGAACTAATGAGGCATATGGCAGAGAAGAAAAATGCATGGGATACTTACAAATTAACACATGACACAGAAGCCTATGATAGATACAAGTTGATATGCAACCAAGTTACAAAGGAGGTTAGGCAGGCGAAGGCAGATTACGAGAAATCCTTGGCAAGGGATGCAAAGAAAAACAGCAAAGAGTTCTTTACTTATGTAAACTCTAGAAGGAAGGGGATGAATCAGATTGGTCCACTTGATATTGATGGGTCAACTGTTGATGATCCTGCTCAGGTAGCTAACAAACTAAATGAATATTTTGCATCGACATTCACACATGAGGAGTTATTCAGCAAGGGGAATGCCAGAGGTGTATTCAACTCTAGCAGTAAGCTACAGAATCTTGAAATAACTGGGAGTAAAGTGGAGGAGAAACTGTTGAAGATAAACACAAGAAAGGCACCCGGGGTGGATGGGATCTATCCAGTTATATTAAAGGAGGCAGCAAAGGAAGTAAGCAAACCCTTAGCCATAATTATGAGAGCTTCCTTGGACTCAGGGGAGGTACCCATAGACTGGAAATGTGCAAATGTGACCCCAATTCACAAAGGAGGATCAAAGGCTGACACAAGTAATTATAGACCTGTGAGCTTAACTTCTGTTCCAGGAAAATTAATTGAGGCACTGGTTAAAGAAGCACTGCAGGATCATTTAGACAAGACTTCAGTTATAGCTCAGACAGAGCATGGTTTTGTTAAGGGGAAGTCTTGCCTGACCAACTTGATTGGATACTATGATGCAGTCACAAAAGAACTGGATGCAGGGAATAATTTTGATATTATATACTTGGATCTTAGAAAGGCTTTTGATACTGTTGCACATGAAAGACTGCTACACAAATTGGAGCAGTGTGACATTGGAGGCAAATTGCTGCTATGGATAAAGGGGTGGTTGAGGGGGAGAAGACAGAGAGTGGTAATCAATGGACACTGCTCATCGTGGACTAATGTTATTAGTGGAGTCCCTCAGGGCTCAGTGTTGGGTCCATTATTGTTTTCTGTATTTATAAATGATATTGATGATGGTATATCAAGCTTAATGTCCAAGTTTGCAGATGATACAAAGGTTGGCAGGGTTGTCAAGGTCACTAATGACACTATGCTGCTGCAACAGGATCTGGAAAGGTTGAGCAGATGGGCTGAGAGGTGGCAAATGAAGTTTAACATTGACAAATGTAAAGTACTACACGTGGGAAACAGCAACCCCAGAGCAACGTATCAACTCTGTGGTACTACACTGACAGTGGTAGAGAATGAAAGGGACTTGGGGGTGGTTGTGCAGGCAGATATGAAGTTCTCTGAGCAGTGCAGACGGGCTGCAAGAGTAGCTCATGGAGTATTGTCAATGATATACAGGAATTTTTCCAGCAGGGATAAGGAGGTGATTATTCCATTGTATAAGGCAATGGTCAGGCCACACCTAGAGTACTGTATACAGGTCTGGAGGCCTCATTTCAAGAAGGATGTAGAGCTGCTGGAACGAGTACAGAGAAGGGCAACAAGGTTAGTGAATGGAACAAAGGGGTGCTCTTACGAAGAAAGGCTTAAGTTTTGCAAATTACAGTGTCTGGAGACTAGGCACCAGCGAGGTGATCTGATAGAGGTGTATAAAGCCTTGAATGGTTTAAGCATGCTCAATGCTGATGGGATTCTTCCTCTAGCTCAGAAAAATCACCTGAGAGGGCATAAATTCAAATTGAGGAAAGACAGATGTAGGATAGACGTGCGGAAATTTGCCTTTAGCCAGCGGGTGGTTGGTTGGTGGAACAGACTTCCATCCCTTGTGGTGGAGGTTGATAGCCTAAATAAGTTTAAGGCTCAGCTGGACAGGTATTTTGAACGAACAGAGGGGTGAAGTGGAAGTGGGTTTTTTTTTTTTTTTTTTTGGCTGATGCTGCATAAGCTTGCTTTCTTGCATCAAATGCCTCTACTAATGCTAATGCTAATGCTATCACATTATAATTATGAAATCTCTCAACTTCTAAAGCCAAAAGTGCGAGTAAATCGACGGATATTTCTTCAGATAAGATCTGCTCTACTTTATCAGCTTAAATCAGAAATAAACTTTCAGGATTTCAATGGAAGATTTATTTTGTAATGACGTTCTTCGATTTCGTCAGCTACCTCCTTTAGTATAAAGCTTCATTTATTTAATAAATACACCGAATATTAAAGTGAAAGTACACTAAAAACATTCTCGTGTTCTTCTGTACGAGAAAAGTTTCGTTTAATACTTTCTGAAAGGTATCGTGTGCAGAATATGGCACTCCCGCCTTCTCAGAAGTTTTTTTCGGGGTAAATTCATTTCATTTTTACTATAAAATCTTCCTGCTAAATACATGCCATGACAGAAAATACAATTATAATTTTCTGTGAGTTGGTGGTAGATGTATGAAATTCCAGGAGATAAGTCCACTCTTCTCTTGTAGAACTATTTCCCCATCAGCAGTCGTTTATTGTAGTTTAATGTAATGAATTTAAAGTAAATTGGTCTTGCGGGAACGTGTTCGTAGGGGGGAGGGATAAATTTTTATTGGTTATCTAAGTTCCTTAGTTTTTTTTGCTTTTTTTAAAGTCAAATATAGCGCAACTTCGCCAGCGTAGACCCAACGTGCAATGCTGTTAATAGTTCATACAGTCAGTTGTCGTTTACCGAAGAGTGCGACCAAGTTGAAGTTCTGTGATTGCATTTTGGAAATAATGATGATATTCAAGAGAAGATATTCGGCATGTTTAAGGACAGATTGCATTACGCAGTTGCCACAGAAGCAGCGTAAAGACACTCGATGGAATGTACTTCATCTTCAGCAAACATTTCTTCCACCAACCAACCCCTCTCTTAAGTGTTTTCCTACTCTTGCTTCCCACTGTCATTCACGCCGAAGAAAATGAAAGTCAAAGAGAAGAGATCTTGATCCGTCATCTCTTATTTGCTAACGCTGTGTTTGTGTAAGTGTTTTTGACGGAAGAGTCTAATTAAAAAATATCGATTCCTGTCACGCGCCTTGAACCTCCTAATTTCTTACTTAGCTCACCACAGGCACATTGTTCATTCGCAGCATTAGAAAGAAAGCAGAAATTAGCAGTTCAGCACAACTTCACCGTCTGTGATAGGGTACCCGATGTTTTGTTTTAATTGCCAACTTTAGAGGTTGCAAACATTATTTTGTCCCCAATGACTATTTCTTTAAACTCTTTCCTTTCCCCGAGTATAAACCAAGATGTAGTTGTTTTGCTATTGATTCATCAATAAATAGTCAATCGTATATCGAAAATTCCCCGGTTGCATTTTATTTATATATCTCTGGCTTCTTGTGAGAGCAGTTTTGAGGGAGAGATTTCCAAGTGTTTTCTCTCTTGAAGTAATAATTACTGCTGCATTTATCCAGAGAAGATACAGTGCCTATTTGAAGATGTCTAACCGTGCGTACGACACAGACAGAATAATATAAGACGATAATAACAGTCACAACAATGCAGAATAAAATTAGCTGGTGATAAAATTTATTTGCTCTATGCAAGCCAGACTTATCTTATTTGTTATTGACTGAGAATGGCGATTATATGATACTATTGATTTATTCTTTATAGTTTTCTGCTACTGAAAAAGAGGTTTCTGTCATTATCAGTACTTAAAATATCCCTGTTACAGAAGCTAGACTGTCACTAGCGGTCACTGAAATAAGACCTTCCGTGATTTTTATAACTGGAATAAAAAAAATTGCGAGATGATTTGCTATTATGCTGTTTGCATGTTTGAAATCTAACCGTAGTATTGAAAACTATTCTGACGGAGATCCCTTGACGGACCAGAAACACTTGAAGAAAAGCTACTGTGACTAATCCATTTTTTGTCGATTCCGAATCACGTACGTTAAAAATCGCAGAAATACCGTTTGGGGTCCAGACATGGAAGTCTTAGAAAATTACCTTAATTTTCCTTCACTGATGAATAATAATTACTCATCTTTAATTTGGTAATAAAATACTTTTGAAAAGTCGAATGAATTTGGTAAATGTTAAGGGTTAATACAATGATTATAAGTTTAGTAATCTTTTAATACAATACATACGCAAAGCAATTATTTTATTCTTGCTCTGCTCTACGACGTTTTTTGCGATCAACTTGTTACTTTATAAATAATTACTAAGTAATTAAATAAAACGTACCTTCAGTTAGGAAGTAAGATGTCTGATGAATTCGTGCTTTCACAGCTGAGTGTCAGCTAAAGTTAAGTTTTCGTAATTGTATTAATGGTATTAGTTAAGTGAACTTCTTTTACGCCCAGTACGAAATTGTTTATTTTTATACAAGTAATATCTGGATTGATTAACACACTATGTACATTTACATTGTTCTCACTGTCTCCAGGAATATTTACTGAATATTGGCTATTCCATATCCCGCTTCCTAGCTATTCCCGAAAACTGCGTCCAGTTTGTAATTAGCTTGTGTTTTTAATGTGACCGCTGTTTTAAGCTTAGCACACATATTGATGATAAAAAGGATTTTAGGTTCATTAAATACCGTAGTCTTTACCGTGTCTGTCCGTCCGCATGTAATAACTCGACCCTTTTGGATAGATTTTCATAAAATTTTATATTTGGCCCTTTTAGAAAGATTTTTAGAGTTTTCCCAATTATTCCAATAGAAATCCAGCAATTATTATTTATTTCATACATGTCATGTACCGTGTATTGTAGCTGAAGCGCTGGATATTATATTTGTTGCCGTGCTCTGATTGGAGGAATGAATGGAAATATGGAGGATGCGCAGAAAGGAAATGTTCTATGTTTGCAGTTAAATTTCTTCGTTGCCTTTCGCTCGTTTTTTTTTTTTTTTTTGTTATAACTCTTGAATTATTGCTATTATTATTTGCTAACGTACCTAAAATATAACGCAGTGCTACATTAACTAACTTGTTCATTCTATCGTCGTGGTTTTTAATTG
Organism: Mastigoproctus giganteus; assembly: GCF_048544385.1. Taxonomy (NCBI): domain Eukaryota; kingdom Metazoa; phylum Arthropoda; class Arachnida; order Uropygi; family Thelyphonidae; genus Mastigoproctus; species Mastigoproctus giganteus. The sequence continues at coordinate 105,831,474 of NC_143577.1, forward strand.
CTTTTCCGGTATCATGTTCCCGGGAATTATCTTCATGATTGTCTTATAATTTTCATGTCTTATAATTTTAACATTTCACAATGGGTGTTACAGCGGGCTACTTTTTTTTAAATCTATCAATCTATCACTATACTCGGTAATAAGTTAAAACTCGTCATATCTGGTAGTTTACGACTACCCTGGGATAATTTAGCTAACATTTTATTATAGAGTGAATCAGGGGAAGGCGGTCGTTTTGTATCTAAATTCCGCACTTGGGTCACTTTTGTTTTTGTTTCATATAAGATATGTGTACTCTACTCTAATGTGTTCTCGAAATTTAGTATAATGCACGGAACAAATGCAATTACACTATTATATATTATACTGTATTAATATTTTGTATAGGTATATATTTTAGGCATTTCTTCCCATCTCAAAAAACGTACAAAATAACATAAATATATTGAGTCACGCTGAACTGTCTATTTATGTAAGATTTTCATCTCACATTTTTGTATCACTAGTGGAAGTATCCTGCAGCCATATTTTTCAAATAATGCATTTAATTCAGTCGTCCCGGGAACCATTTTTGTTAAAGTAGCTACTTTTGCTCATCACGTAACCATTTTGTTCAATTCTTCTCATTTTCTTGGTTTTGGCATTAGACCTGCCAGATTTTTGTTCAAAGGCAGTAATTTTCTGCCGACGAGTTCTTGTCTCGTCAATCTTATTGGAGGTGTGCACCATAGTTGTTGTTCTTCCTGCACTTTGATGGTTGGATTCTTTAGTCGTGTTTTGAATTCCACGCTTCTGAGAAGCATTTCTGAAGGTATTCCTTAGTGCTCTGATTGTTTAATGGTTTTGATGTTTCTGACTGAAAACGGAAAATACAGATGAAAGTTTAAAGTAGGCATTTTTACTGTAGGATGGGGCGAAATTTCATCTGAACAATATGACTTGATATGACAGCTTCAAACATAGGCGTGATGTGGTAAGGGGCAAAGCAATCAAGACTATGATGCATCATTATATTGTGTCAATAATGTGTTATTCGGTCGGTTTGTTGTTTACTTTTGCCATGTTTTCGGGAGGGAAAATCATGCAATCCCCGCCAGGTTGCAAAAAAAAAAAAAAAAAAAGCCCATAAATTTATCGTATTATTGGTGTGATAATTAAAATTCAGGCCTTCTTCAAACACCCTGCGTGTGCCAATATTGCATCAGCGCCATACAGTGGTTTACACGTTTCAACCAAGAGATATGCAGATCCGGCTGAAGTTCTGTCGGTGGATCCTCCACCATAGTATTCACCACTCAGACATCTGCAACATTCACTACCATTCTTATTTATGCAGATATAATATGACGCCATCAATAATCAGAATAAAACAATGAGCTTAAGCAAACATTAATGCTACATTTAATTTAAGAGTCAATGTAATAATTACACTTCCAGAAATGTCCATTTATTGTCCTGGTCGAAGTAGCTGAATCCTGAAAGTTGCATTGGCAGCTCTTACAAATTACGGAAAATTTTGCGTATTAAATATTCTTCAGCTCATTAATACCAATAATCTTGACCTTTTTTATTGAAAATATTAATTTCTTAAATGCGTTTAAGGAAATTTATTTGCGTTAACCAGTCAATGTAATATTTAAGAGTTCCTTTTCAATCATTTTACAAGTAATTAACCTGACATTATTATGCCCATCATCGTTACGGATTTGCTAGTCCTACTTTGATTCAGTGAGAGTATAAAATAAATTAGACTCACTATGATAGGTGTCTACATTGAGACTTAATTTCTGGAAAACTGTTATATCCAATCTAATGATTTTGTGACTTGTTGAGTGCTTTTGACATTACTGAGATTTGTTGTTCAAATATCCAGCGATTTACTGTTCCGATTTATAAGAAACGCTTTCATCAGGCCTGAATAAAAATCAAAGCTGTCAGAATAAGAGCTTTTAATCGGGCCTTACTAAAGTTCGAGAACCTTGTGGCATATGGATCTTTAAACATGAGTATTAGCAGAATCTTTATATACTGTACTTCCTTTTCCAGAAAGGAATACGATATAGAATTTTCAGAATTAATGCATGCAAATTCTTCCTCTCTAAAAAAGCAACTAATGAAAATTATACTGTATATATGCCAAAAGAGTAAAAATCTTTCTTTTCTTCCTGCTGTATTTGTAACGCGAATGTCGCGAAATAAATTAGTAAACGGAATCAGACGTTGGATGTATCGGCAAAAATTCTGGATCATGTATTCATGGAAAGGTGGTAAGAAGAAAAGTAATATTAAGAAAATCACTGGATATCCCATCTTGACTTGTCTTACAGATCGGGTCATTTTCCACTTCATTACAAGATCGCGACAGTCCGCGTTCCCCAAGAGGTAGGCGAACTTTCTGGTTGTTAGTCACGTGACAGCCCTTTGGGTATTTCTTTAAAGCGTTACGTTCTAAATTGAAGGAGCTGCAAGGCCGTTTCAAGTCTAGTGAGTTCACTGTATTTTTCTCTTCGAGCAGACGTTGCTTGCCACTTAATTAGTAAGCGGACTCAGGAGACAGTTGACAGGATAGTGGAAACTTCCATGAACCACGGAAAGGGTGGAAACGCACGTTTACTCTCAAATAGTGCACGGTCGTTAAATAGAAATTCGTTTAGATGAATTATAAGGATGTTATATAGTAATAGCACCACACTGTAAGCGCTTAATCATGCGACCGGATATACTTAGGGTACGAAGAGATGCCTTGCAGTTAGTAATGGAAGCGGAAACTCTGCAGCTGACATAGAAAGGGAGGATGAAGAGGAGGAGGATAGTGACTTGGTTGACACGGCGAAATTATTATTCCGAATAATAAAGAACTCACAACTGTGTGCACTGTTGTGAAGTAATGCACGTGTTTATAGTGTAAATAAGTGCTCGAATATTCTCGACGGCACCAATAGTGCGGTTTACTAAATCTCATTTTTGATGTATAAATATGGACGACTCAGCTTCCTGGACAGTAATGGGAAATTAAGAAGTGTGTTCAGGCGAATGGTACGATCCTGTTACGCGATTTCACCTGTTCCCCGAAGGTTGCCATCGGAGATGAGTCGGTCGAAAGTTTCAGGAGACCCTTGGAGAGGTCACTCTAGTTGCATAATTTGTAAAATTTTTGATATAGCTGTTATCTGAGTCTGGCAAGGGAAGAAATCCTTCTGCGTGTTGGGGTTAAAAAAGTGTGACATAAAGAGTCAAATAGGAAAACAAAATTTCACACAAGTATGCTTTCACATTCCTGAAAGTCATTAATAGGAATGTGTTTTTGCGATATTTATAAAGCTCGTCAACACATTCCAGGAAACGACTATCAATAGCCAGGGACCTAAACCAAACTGAGACAGCTGCAAGGAATGATATGTATTGAACACGTGCAAATATTCAAGCTGTACTCGCGAGTCATGATTTGAATTCCGAGCATAGCTTATTGTACACCGATGAGCCAAAACACTGTGACCACCTACTAATATGATGTTAGTCCTCCACGTGCAGCCAAAACAGCTCGTACCCAGCAAGGCATGGACGTTACAAGATTTATAAATGTGTCTTGTGGTATCTGGTACCAACATGTAACCAGCAGATCCTTCAACTCCTGTAAGATCCGTAGTTGAGACGCCGCAGATCGGAGTTGCCGTTCCAACACAAACCACAGATGCTCTATGGGATTGATGTATAGGGAATTTGGAGGCTAGGACAATACCTGGAAGTCTTCCTCATGTTCCGCGAACCAGTCTCGAAAAATCCGGGCGGTGTGGCATGGCGCATTATCCTACTGAAAGACGGCACCGGCAGAGGGGAAGACCGTTGCTATGAAAGGGGTACTTGGTCAGCAATGATGTTTAGATTGTCTGAGCGGAGCCCGGAATTTCTCCCAATTAGCCATTTCATGTCTTCTTTCTAACCGGCAACTTAGCGAGTGGGGGGCAGAGACACGAGGTCTCCGCCCTCAACTCCCCACCCCTGCCACGAGGAGGCGTTAAGGGTTCTACTATCATCTGGCTGAGTGTCCCTGAGAGATTTAGGGGTACTCAATTTAGGGGAAAGTAAGGAAGCGTGATAGAAAGGGGCTAAATCCAAGAGTAGGACCGCTCCTGGTAACAATGACAATCGTTTTGTATATGGTCAGCAGTTTCAGGCTCGCTGAGTGACATTGTGGTGTCTCTGTTAGACCCAGTTGATATAGTTTGGCGTTTATACTGCCATGGCCGGTCATTAGGAAGGAGGCATATAGGCCTTGCGCTAGCCATAATTTTTCCTTCTTGATTACCTTTTGCACGTTCGGGATGTATTGTCTTGTTGTTGCCCCCTTTTCCGTGGTTGTCCAGGTGTTTGCCATCTCTCTGTCATCACATTCCTTATTCTTGCTATTTCCGTTTTCTTTCAGCCTGCAGGTCAACAGTGATATCATCAAGAGTCGTGGGTATTCCTTTGTTTATTCTGTATTCAGGTATTCAATTATACCTCTAGATTTGCTGCATTTTCCCTAATAGAGCTTGTAACGCTATTGTTGAAGTTGTTCAGCATGCCCTTGACTTAGGTAAAGTGTGTTTGGGATCAAACGGCACCAGGAGTTTCCCCCCCCCCATCTCAGCGTAGTTTACATTGTCGTGTGATACAGTACGCTGTAAAGGCCAGATATTTAAAAGTTGTGGATAATGTTTAAGTGTGGTGTGGGGTACCGTTGTTTCTCTGGCCATTTAGCCGCCAGACCTCTGCTGAGACATTACGTTGCCCCATTTTCGGCCCGTGGAGGCAGACCAGGTACCCTTGTATTCTAGGTTCACTCTGGCAGGCCCTGCCACCCAGTTTCCTGAGATTTCTCTGCCTAAGGCCTTAAAAGAAAATTTTCTTTTTTTTTTAATTTGATTTAATTTGATTAAATTTGAATTTATTTGCAGTTTAAATTTGATTGCAAAGTGATAGCGCCGAGCATGAAAAGAGGTCGAATATTTGGCGAAAAGTTTTAGTTCAGACTAAATTTTGATATGTGGGGTAGTGTACGCTAAGTTGCAGGTAGAGGGAGGAGATTGACGACTGGGAGGAGAAAGATAGGAAGAAACTGGGGTAAATAGAGGAGACTTCCCCAGTGAAAATCAGTGGGTCATGCCCCACCAGAGGGAAAAGGAGGGGGGTTGATAGCTTCATCCTAAGTGGGTGATTTCCCATCTCTTCTTTTATATCCTGATGGAATCTTCCTCCTACTCTTTACTTGAAACTCCACTATTTCCCAGAAAATTTGGGTAAATTAGAATGCAGGAAGCGTACCTTTGACACCCATATTTCAGCATACTTTTCTGAACTTCTCTAGCATGTTAGTCACGATCGTCTCATAATCTGGGTGTTGATTGTTTCCCAAAAAATTGCGTACTACAATTTTTTACTATAATTGCGTACTACATTTTCGAAGCCAGTCCAAGGGTCTTTTTCAGTTTGTTTCATCTATTGTTCAAATACAGTCTAGCAGCAGCTTGCAGATTTGAGGTCCAATAAAACTGCATGCTTTGATTTTTTCGTATTTAAGCGATGGGAATTTAGAGCAAACATAATTGAAAAAACTCCTTTATTCAGGGTTTGGACGAATTAATTCATTAAATGAATTAATTCCTCTTTAATGTGGCTCCTCTTTAATGTTCTGTAAACCTGGTGTCACAGACTGTATTTGTCGCCACACTTTCCTTTCCTTGTGTTCATTTATTGCTCAACTGTCCCGCTCACACAGAAGTCAGGGCATTTTTGTGTAACCAATTTGTTGGCTGAGTAGCAGACCAATAACTTTAAAATTTCAGCACAGCCAACCAATGATTCTTATACTGATTTTTTTCTTTTAAGTGTGCTGATAGGGTTACAGGAATGGATGCATATTTTTTACCATTATGTAGGAGAACTCCTTTGAGGCTTTGCTTCGATAAGTCAGTAAATAGTCCCCACTCTTCTGGTTGGTACAAAATCCCGAAAAAAATCCCTCACTGCAGGAATGTTGTTGCAATATATCATTGTGCCTTCTTCGCAAAATGGGAAACCAATTATTTTTCACTGCGCCTATACCATGAAAAGACTGCTCTGGGGCCAGCAGATTATTGGATTTCAGTTTTAACCCTAATAGGCTCTACAAACCCTTTGGGTAGATTAAATCTCTGACGAGATCGTACAGTTCATTTTGTTTAAATAGCCGTGGTGCAGATTTGTGAATTTGTTTGTCACCACTCTGGACCACTCTATATCACAACGCTTCGTCATCCTCTAGATCGCAAATGTCAGATTCAGGATCTTATGTCATATCTTCAAACTAACTGCCATAGTCCAGTGATCGGGAGCGAGGTTGCATAAGTAAGCGTGTTTAAGTGACTGTGGTTCAAGCCTGTCACTACTCAATACGGTGCTGTTTCTTGTATTCTCTCTGTCCTGTGAACTTCTCGGACCGTGTGGTCATCCCAGAGTATAAACAGAAAATTTATTTAAATTTATTTAACTGGTGGAGTTGGTGCCGGTAGTTCAGGTGCATGGGGTACTAGCCTTACTGCCGAAGTAATATCTTTGGAGTACACAGTGCTCTCCTTGTTCTTCGCGTTTTAACCTGCTACATTTACGGAAGGAAAGTAACAGCATTAATATGATCCAAGGTTCTCTCCACACCATGGGAATGTCAAATGTCACGGCATTCTTTTTGCAACATTTCCACAATCGCAAGCTCTCCACACATGTACTGCACACTTTATGGGTACACCAACGTTTAGCTGGGTGACGTAATTTAATTTCAAAATATTCGGCATATATATTTTTCACAAATAATGCTATATTCCATCTTTGTTTTGCCACAATATAGTTACCGTTAGCGTAACAAAATATAATTTGGATTGTTCACCAATCGCGAGTTGCCATTATCAAAGACAGAATATAAAAATCACGCTATTAGCAGATACTAGTTAGGCACAACTGCTGACGCAGGTCTCGACATGTCTCATCATGTCTGGGTACATCTATACCTGTCAGTCACAAAAGAAGTAATATGAATATCGCGTATACATGGAATGTGTATCTTAAAAAAAAACAATCCTTACTGTTTTGTAAAAATTCTGTACATGATAGGTAAAAACGGTTTCGATTTTTAGAATTAACAATAAAATCACACCCCAAGAAACACCATGAATTTTTGAAAGAATCAAATTCTGTGCAGACTAATGTATCAAAATCTTTGTTATAGTTATGCTTTGGCAGTGTAACTAACACTGCCTACATAATGGGTTTAGGCAGTGTATGCTACCAATATCTACACGTACGACATATAGTTACAACAACTTATGTTAGCACTGGTGTACGAGTATTGATATGTTCAACTGCAAAGTAAGGAAAAATAAACGTGCGCCGACTGGGCTAGCCGGGTGGGTAAAGTGCCTGCCTTGCAACCCAAAGGTCGCGGGTTCGAATCCCGCCTCGGGCTTGGATCAGATTAAATACAAAAACTTTGGGAGGTACATTATGGCCACAGAAGCCGATGCGCTAACAAAAAAAAAAAAAAAAAACCCGTGCAACTCTACTATTCTAAGCACGTATTTGGAGGTATTTTAGAGCAATGGTTACCAGCCTTTTGAAGAACCCTTGGATTTAAAATCGCTATACAGTATTTACATCAACTATAAGGTTTCCATTGATCTAAATAGAGATTTTCCTAATCTCGCAGCTCAAAATGAAGTTTGCACACCCTAAAATATTTGCGGTACCAGGTTGGGAACAAGGTCGTTTCAAGACTTTTAAGCGCATGGGAGCGAAGAAGATAATGCCACTGCTTCCCCAGTACATGAAAAAGGCCTAGTAATACTCTGTGTTTTTGTTGCCCTACCACACGAAAAGGCCTCGTTGATATTGCACATTTTGCTGCTCCTCACTAGTGATTTGTATAAATATCCTTAACAGCAATGATGCTCAAAATTTGGCGAATAAAAACCCTGCGTATATTTAAAAATGTTTTGTGCACCTCCCGCCACTACCCCAAGCTTGATAATTTTTTACATTTATAAAAAGTACATGGATGTGAGCTCTTTGTTTGTGATAATACATGATAATAATCATAAGTATGTATATTATTTATTTATTTGATTACTATCAGGTGTAGGCGTAAATGTATTTCTGGAGAGAGTTTTGTATTTATTTACTTCTTATGCATTTTATGCCGAAATTAAAGGTCTTAATAACCAAAATTTTTTTGTGTGTGTTTTTTTTTTTTTTTTTATTCAATGAAAGATTGCACATGTAAAGTGCACATTCGGCCCCACAAAAATAAGCGAGACATCGTTAACCGAGTGCGGTGTGTGTGACTATCGTAACGACGAAATTAGCACTCCTGTTTCAGTATGAACTTTAATAAACTTTTTAAAAATTTATTTCACATTAGTTTAATTTGTACGAAAACTATTTTTATGCCGCAAATATTCTTAATTTTTAAATATTTATAATAAATCTCGGGAATAACTCCCGGACTCTCGTTTGAAAAATGCTGATTTACGGTGTTTCAAAACTGTTTCCGACTGAAGTTTGCTCTTGCGGGACGAAACAGCCTCTGAATCCTTTTGTGAAGAAAGATAAAATCGGCCTTCTTCATAGTTCAGTGCCAAGGCAACTGGTCGCTGTCAGTCGAGGATTGGAACTTCTGTTTAAATAAATTAAAACTTTCTTTTGTCAAAGCTTCGAATAAGGCAAGGAATTTTCAAAGAGCAGCTATCGCAACACAAACCTTGGTAAAAATGCAGGCAATTAATTGCACACTGACAACACTGCTGCTCTTTCTATTTGTTTTGCCTACTTGTTAGCAAATACACGCATCGCAGGTTTCGTACATTGCCTTCAAATTATCCCAGTTTGTGACTTTTAAGGAAATGGCAAGAGGACAGCGAGTTACTTTCAGCTTCTATCCGTGACTATCAGCAGTTAAATAGCAAGAAACAATTATTTACGCCGCAAAGCAGCATCATCGCGAGGCTTCTGGAAAGACTATAAGCAAACTGCAAATGTGAATTCTACAAGTGGAGGCTAACTTACGGGACAACCACGTGGAATTGGACAGTCATGGCAGAATCTGTATACGATCACATGACAGGTTTATACCACATTTTTGAAATTGTTATTTGGCATTCTGTATGACCGACTTTTTTTTTTTTTTTTTTTGCCTTTTGATTACGTAAATCCATTTTTATTTGTTTAAAAATGTATTGCTTTATAAAGGTATGAGACGCTGACAACAGTTTTTCCCGAGGAAACTGTCGGTTATCGGTCTACTGTGGCAGTCATTATCTAAAATGAGACATTTTCTAGTCTACATATTTTAACTCATAGTTGTAGTATTTTAGAATGAAGGGCAATATGATAAAAGCACATCGTGCACACGAGCGTGAATGTGTTATGAGAGGCATTATTACATATTCCGCAAAATTTTCCAATCGGACCTGTTGCTGTTTAATAACCATACTATACCAACTGCCAGTCTTTCCCCTCCCCTACATTTTGGTTTTATTTAGGGGAACAGCACATAGTGTACGTATTTACTTGCTCATGAGAGAGAGAGAGAGAGAGAGATAGAGAGAGGGGGGGGGGAACTGTACAAGCCTTCTAAAACACCGTTACACTGTTTCTTATAAGGTTTTTTATTAATCGAAAAAATTTGTGTCACATAAGCATCCCTGGTTTATTTTGAGTACCCCTGAATAGTTCATTGGCACATCTTGCATTTAATCACCTATCTACTCAAGAAGTGCGTCATCCTGATAACTTCGTATCTGCGGATTTCATACCCAGATATTGCGTATAGTAGCACATACCACATAACGTGGTATATACTATAGTAATAGAACATCTAGCTAATCCACCAAGGGCATTTCGTAGGAACTCTCTAATAATATTTCTGTGTTATCTACAAGCAATTTTGTTGAATAATAAAGGTGGTGGGAACAAAAAAGATTTAATACATTGCGACATCCATTTTTCAATAAAAATGTTAGATATTCCTGGAACGCGTATTGTGGAATCCTGTTAAGGAAAATATGTAACTCTAATGTATATCATGTATGCATACGTAACTCTCACTCCTTTTTAACCATGTTAACTCCACGGCGCATGGCCTGCAATGAACCAGGATTTACTAATCTGCAGGAGGCTTTATGACTAACAATCGCTTTGTTGTTGAATCGAATTCTTTATTTCAGATTACCTTTCACTCACAGCAACTACAGATATAGAATATACTAAGATACTCTAGATAAATTTCTTTTGTAGTAGCCGAATGGTCGTGCGCGATGGTGCACGGTCAGAGGAGTTCTTGTGAACTCCTCTGACCGTGTGGTCGTCCCGGAGTATAAACAGAAAATATTATTGCTACTTAAATCTCATTAGCTGTCATTCCCTAGGACATTGTTTCCCAACCATTAGTAAACCGTGGAGAACCACCAAGTACTGTATTCCCTAATTCAGGGGAAGTACCAGAACAAATATATACTATATATATAGTATATAAACAAATAAATAAATAAATTTTCTGTTTATAATCCGGGATGACCAAACGGTCAGAGGAGTTCACAAGATAGAGAGAATACAAGAAACAGCACCGTAATTAGTAAGTCTGGCTTGAATACCCGGTCATTCAAGGCACGTGTACTTATGCACCCGCGTACCCTACCTTTTACTGTATATAAATAATACATTAGCCTAAAAATGATCCAGAAAATGAATTAAGTAAGATCTAAAAATAAATACATAAAATTTTATTTACAATATAATAATAAGTAGATAAAAAAAAAAAAAGACAATATTGCCCTTCGCAGGCACTAGGCCACGGGTAAAAATCTATAATAAGATTTCACTCATGTTTACACATAATAATACTTGTAAATAAATTATGTAAAAATTTATTCTTCAGTGCGGAATCCCAAATGATGAGTATTCGTGGAGTACCGGTTGAGAAACACTGCCCTAGGCTATAATATTGTTATTTTCATTCGAATTGCTCCGCCTGTATTAAAATTATAAGTGAGAAAAATTATAAGTCTGTCTTACCTCCCATATCTCTCTCTCTGTCTGTGTGACCGTGCCCTTTTCCTGTCAGTGCTTTCCGTGCGCGAAGTCTAAAACTGCCAGTCCTACTGATCTGGTTGTCTAGTTAACCCCGTAATCCCTCACGGAGGTAATTTAAACCATACGTTGACGTTATTGTACCAAATACTACGCATTGGCCAACCGCAAACGTGTTAAGGATTAGAAGCCAAATGGTTGAAGTTAGGAGATAATTGTCTGTAAAATTGCCTAGCTCTTGACCTCGAACAGACGACCGTCGTAACAAGCGGATACCACCGTGAAATTACCGACACGCGTGGTGTCTGTCCACCAGGACTTGTCTTTCATTAGCTGTAAACCGCAGGCCACAGCTGTAGTAAGCAGACAACGAGGAACTGCTTTTGTTCCAACTGGAGATGGGGGAGTCAATTTGCACGTGCTAGGCGACAATCTCCTTGGGCTTTGAATTGGGAATGGATGGTATGGGTTGCAAAGTTATACATTTCTGCCATATGGACATCTGTGTCCTTTATGGCAGGTGATTGCTGAAAAGTCTCATTCTCATAATGGTACCGGGACCACCCTCTTGCCCTTCGACTGGCAACTCGATTAAGTGCTCATTGTCCTTCATATACCGACGGCTGAAAGAACGCCATATCATATAGTAACAGGAAGTTAGAAGTTGTAACCATGCTTTAATATTTGTTAAAATGAACATGTTTTACAGAGTTCAGAAACACGATTAACAGTTGCAAACGAGAACTGTTTCATCGTATCAGCTGTATGAAAAAATGCCAATCAGTTTTATATACAGGGTTGTTAATGGTGGCTATATTTGCCAGTGTAAATCGTATAACGTATTTAGCTCATAATAAGGGAATTGTTTGCATGTGATTCAGCCAAGAATTGCAGCCTAAGAAATATAAAGGAAATTTTATGATGGCACGCCACAACACCACCTTAACAGAACACAAAAACATTAAAATTTGTTTAGAATGTTTATTTCCTAAAAGGAATTATTTTTATTATTAAAATATAAGCGAAATGGCGTGTAGCTTTTTTCATTGAGTATACTTATTTGTCTTTTGTTCCCAATTTGAAACATAAAGCAACGGACTCTTTTGTTAGTTTGTTTAAATTGAAAATTTTTCTAATACTGATGGTCTGATAGGGTCATATAATAATTTACATAATCTACAGAAAGAATTCTAGTATTTTATAAAGTAAAATAGGTAAATTTTCTGCTTATATTCTTAACGGTTAGAGAAGCTTAAAATATAGAAATTATAAGAATACTACCGCATTTCGTAATATCTACCAATACCACAAAATGCAGTAATATTCTTATAATATTCGGCATGTGTAAATAAAAAGGAAACGTTTCAGACCCAGCGGACTAAATAACAGGCGACTCAAGGTCACTCCCTTGGTTTTCAACTCCGTACTAACGCCATTGAAGAGAAGACCTAGTGACGTAACCTTGAGCCGCCTGTACCTCTCTCCCAGCTATAGAAGGTTAAGAATATGTGCTGATCTAACTGCACCCTTCAATCCAATCATTTCGTCAGACAGCGGAAGAGGAGGCCATTGAGGCTACTGTCAAAACAGTTAACTTTGCTGAAAACAGTTATCTCGGAATCATTTGAAATGGATATAATCAACTTGTAGCGTGACAAGTTTTTTATATACATTTAATAGCGAAATAATGGTAGATCGAGTTTCGATCTACGATTTCGATAATAGATAGCTATAAATGTACCGTGTTCTCCTCGTGGGATTTGCTTTTTTAGAATAAGCTGAGTAAGTTTAGAATGAACTCAGGTCTTGTAACCTTAGCTAGTACAGCTAAGATCACGAGGGCCTTAGTCAGTATACAGTATTGTGTCAGTATATGGGACTTATATGGGGCCGAAATCTGTGTTACCAGCTCGGCACGTTTTAGGCGTTTCTGACCACTTCTTGTTTTTAGAATGTATTCATGCTCTTAAGGCCAATCAGTTTCAGATTTGTGACGAAGTATAGATGAAATATTTATTTATCTTATAATGTATTTTTATATATTTATCACTTTGAGAGAGAGAGAGAGAAGTATGTAGCCCTCGTTCGAAACGGATTAACTCTGCAAAAGGTTAAAAATTAAAAAGCCTATAAAAGTTCCTTCCGTAGCGAAGGAAATGAAGGGCTACATAGCCGAGTGGTCAAGCTTGAGAGTGCATAAGTAACCTGCTTTGAGTGACCGGGGTTCAAGCCCGTAATTGCTAAATACGGTGGTGCTTCTTGTATTCTCTCTATCTTATGAACGCCGTGTGGCCGTCCCGGAATATAAACAGAAAATTTATTTTTAATCCCCTGCTTTACCCACATGGTGTGAAAAAAAATGGCCGTCATGGCTATTATACTGGATATAAGGATGGAAGAATTCATGGATGGCATGAGCAGCTCGAATCTCAGTGTGCAGTCGTCTTTCATAATCCAAATATATAGTTACATGTATTTTATAGTGAAGTTTACAGTAAAACGTACCGGAGAAATACTGCTGATTTTTGCATTTATGTCTATCCTTGATATTTGTGTGCAACTTTGACTTTATTATGTAGTTAATGCTATAGTATGAAGATAATACTCTGTCTTCTCAAAAGTATCCGGATATCCCTCCATCGTTTGTGATGATGCGAATGGAGCCTATGCAGATAAGGAAAGAGAGGTGTTTAAAAATTGTAAGAGACAGGACCAAAGATATCAGTAGATATCGATTGTCATGGCGATATTTGTCGGTGGGTACCACAGCAGACCGCGAGCCTTCCAAGTCAGTAGTGTGTGCAATGTGGTGAAAAAGATGGAAGACCGAGGGCGAGGGAACACTTCGGCGATCCATCATCCAGTAGCCCAAAGTAACTGGCTGATAGGAAACTCTGAAGGATCAGCCCTTGAAGTCGCCCATACTAAAACTGACATGGAAATTGAGATGAAAACAAATAAATAAATCTTTATTTGTCCTAACAAATATAAAATATAGGTGTACATTGGTAAGTGACAAATCCCTTCACGGCAGAAAATGCCAGGGGATTACCATAAAATGTAAATAAAAGAGTGGCTAAAATATACAAGAAAGATTAAATATACACGAAAAGATGAAATATAAACTGCATTACTCATCACTATATTTCTGTCTAGAGTCGTGGCAATTGTAATACAAAAGTTCATCTTAATATCACATCCACTGAATCAACTTATGTGAGATATACATTATTCAATTGCGTATACACAGTTCTTGACAGAAATACACACAACTACTAGCAACAGTAGCCTCAGCGAATCACACTGCGGTTTGTTTCCTATATTTCGAATCTTCTATGAGCCTTAGTAGGTCAATTCCGATATGTGTTAGGCACTGAATTGATTCTAATGCACTGGCGGGTATAAACTTGTCGGCTATCTTCAGTCTGTTGGTCTTCATGCTCAAGGATTTGGTGCCTCTTAATGCAGATGGCTGGATGTGCCACTCACAAAGCTGCCAGAAGCATGGTGATGATATCGTGCCAGTCATCATTTTGATTGTGGTTATTAATCGTTTCCAGGCAATGATGTCAGATAAACGCTGCAGTTTAAGCTGTTCAGAAAGCTGCGTGATCCTTAACTGTTGAGGGCGATGGTGCCTATGGTTTGCCCATTTCAGCAGCCAGAATTCACTGGCAGACGCTCACAATTCGGCGTCATACAAAATGGCCGAATACACTGTGGTTCTTAAATATTGTCGGTTGTTGTAGTCTGTTTCACGTGCAAGAGGTGCTGTTTTGTTACCCAACGTAAGTAGTTCAGTTCCTTTACAATCAGGTCAATATGAGACTTGAACGTAAGTTTAGTATCAATTGTTACTCTCAGATCTCTATGCGTCACAACAACTGGGATAAGTTTGGCATTAAGTTTCGGGTGTACGAGCGTAGGCGATTTTTTGAGCGAGTACACCATGATTACAGTCTTCTGTGGATTTAGGGCCAAGCCAAATTTGTCTAAGTACACGAATAAGTTCAGAAGCCTATAATTAATCTGGTCACACACAATGCACTATTGGTCATGCACGGTTGGATGGGTGTTAGGATCTTAATATCGTCTGCATAAGTGCATACATCATCCCTACCCTTGCAGAACAGGATCATCATGGCGGTAAAGAGGAGTCCAGATAAGACTCCACCCTGTGGAACTCCTGCATGGAGTTGGCGTTGGAGGATCTGACTATCTGTACGGTAATAAATGGACCGACAAGTAAGTAGGGCCTGTAGGAACTTCAGCAAATTTCCTTTTAAATTTCATTTGGAAGCCGTGTTGGAGCAGATGAAGTAAGGCATGTACATCCAGACTATCGAAGGCTGCTTTTATATCGGCATAAATTATTGCAATTTCCTTTCTGGCTTGGAAAGCATTTAGTATCGCGACTTGAACTGTGAGGACGTTAGTAATTGTTGATCTTGCAGTTATTGAATAATGAATTTGTTGAGGCTGCCCCGCCAGTATCTGATTCCACAACTTTGGCAGTAGAGCTTTCTCCAGTACTTTTAACAGGGTAGATGCAGTAGATATAGGCCTATAGTGCTTTGTAATTTACGGCATTGGAAATACAACGTACTTATTCCAGTTCTCAGGGAAAACTCGGCAAGCAAGGATACAGCTATAAATTGCTTGGAGTGGTTCAATTAGGTAAGGGCTGAGACACTTTACCATGTGGACTCCATCAACTCCAGCTGTCTTAGTCCCCCTGAGGGAGTTAATACTCTGTATTAGTGCTTGTTTAGTGATAAGAACAGACTCCATCTCATTGTCAATTAATTGATCCCACTCAAACTCCCTGCCTTGAGACTCATGATATATGCTGGAGAATCTGCTGATGTGGTCCATCCACGCTTCTTTGTCAAGCCCCTGATTTGTGTCACTTATGTGCGCAACGAGGTAGCTTTCCCCTATCAAGTGTGTCTTTCATGTAGCGGTTGATTGCTCAAGATTTTTCCCTTTTAAATATTGCTCCTGCCCTCGAGTAGTTAATTCTATTTTGTGTGTCATTAGACAGTTTCCATTTTCTGTGCAGCGTTTGCTTTAGTTAGACTGTCCGCAACGAGTTGCACGGGCGTTGGTTTTCATTAGAGGTTGCAGTTCACAGGTCCACGTGACACCAATGACACCAAACATAGTTTGGGTCACTGCTTGTCCATCGTTCGTGGATCCTGGTCCTACGCAATGAATAGTTTCCCTCAACCTGTATGAATCACATATCCCTCAATCTTTTCGCACCACCACCATCACTTTTACTGACTAATGAAATTTTGAATCGAAATGTGACAGCTAAGGTATATTGATCTATTTTGACTGCTGCGATGGTAACTGCAGTAGAGGGAAATGGCGCCAAATTATAGCTTGCTGCCATCCTGAACTAGTTTACAGCCACAAAAAATCAGTAGCTCCACACATACATAAAACAATAAACCTATTTAGCATTACTGGCATCCAGATACTGAGAGGAATTTAGCGTTTTATGCATGCACACTGTCTTAACGTGTACATTTGAAAATGTATACACAGGGTAAATCATAACACTTGGGACCCATTTCAAGGATGGATTTAGGACTTGTAATAAAAAAAAAAAAATTAATGTAAACATAAAAACATAGGTCTGATTTCACCTTGTTTCCAAGTTACAGCCACTTTTGTGTTTCAGCAACAACTATCTGCTTACGTTTACAGAAATGCTTAAATGACCACCGTGCTTCAGAATACAAGTCCTCCCCCTGACACGCTCAAAAGCTCCAGGTGTCTGTGGGATTTGCTGTTTTAGTGCTGATGGGTATATCACCATCTGAAACTCGTTTCCTAACTGAACCAATTTCCCTTCTTATATGTCACATGACGATTGGAGAAGCTTCTGCAACAGACGTCTTGCCTCGGCTGTATTGAATCTAGCAAGTCCATACACCAGACGCATTTCTGCCTCCTTTCGATTTGAATAGGCCTTCATTATCACATCAAATGCACAGTATCAAAATGTTAATAACAAGCTCCAAATGTAGTGCCCTTATCAGGAGAACTAACTGAAATCACTCAAAGAACACTTATGGGATCTTGTTTACACATCTGTCAGCAAGGCTCTCTATGAAATATCGAGCGTATTTGTATACAGTTGAATGAAGCCTGTTGTGCTAACTGAGTTTATGGAAAGTATTGCTGGAACACAAAAAATGACTGTAACTCTGAAAAAAGGTGAAATCAGGCCTATGTTTGCATGAACTTTTTACATCTAAATCAGTTTTATGATACACCCAGTATATAAAATGCCGTGTAAATGAGCATGCACCCTATAATTATACAGTGTATAATTATAGGATGCATGTACTCTATATACTGTATAGAGTGCATGCTCAATAGCCTACAATTATACGAGCTCACCCTGTAATTTTTACTGTATAATGTTGGTGTATCGATGTTGAATAAGAAACTGATTACCAAATGCTCACTAGGTAACTTTAATTTACGAACTATAATATCTTAACGAAAGCGGAATACGATTGATTGGGCTATTATTCTTCATCATGTTCTTGAAATAATGATATTCGTATCATAAGCAAATTGTCGATAATTCAGCGTCCATATTAAAGTCCATCATATTGCAAATTTGTCAAAATCGCACCAGTCCTTTCAAGGATTGTTAATTCTTTTGTTTAACGATTGTTAAACAAAAAGCTAGCAGTTTCAATTTCACCTCTAAGAGGTGGGCTACTGCAATTGAAAATGTCCGTTCTTTTCTGGGCGCCAGCTGCGATTCTGATAATTTTCTAGTGGGAGCCAGACTGAAGTATAAAATAGCTGTAGTAGCAAGAGGAAAGGCTGAGAAAACTAAGCGGTGGAATGTAGATAAATTGAAAGATAGACTTGTTGAAACAAAGTACTAGGCAGAGTTGGCCCGAAGACTGCAGGAACAGGAAAAAATGACAAGATTGAAGATGAATGGACTTGCATAAAGGCTGAAATTCTGGGTGCAGCACACGTAACCGTGGGTGAGACCTCAAGGTCGAGAAATGAGGAATGGTAAGATGACGAGTGTCGTGTAGCAGTAGAATTGAAGAGACAAGCCAGGGTAAAATGTTTACAGCAGAATATAAGAGCGAATAGTGAACACTACAAGGAAAAATGAATTGCGGCAACTAAGATATGTAGAAAGAAAAAGCTTTGAGAAGGAAGGTCGACGAAATGGTGGAATATTACAATAAGAAGGAAAGTAGAAAGTTTCATAAGAAGATTAAAAGACAGAAAACCCAGTCTTTTAATGTAGGGGAAGCCACTGTCGTATCCAGATATCATCGTAATGGGGGGGGGGGCATGACGACCCGACGACCAAATTTTTGTGTGTATTTTTTCAGATAGATCCAGGAACACTTATACGCATGATTAAGAGGGGGGCATATTCCCCCTCTGCCCTTCCGCTGAATACGTCCCAGGGGAAGCAATTTTTGTGATGTGTATATTATATGTTAATAATAAATAAATAAATAAATAAATGTGCGTCTGCCAAGAGAGGTTAGAAGTCAGAGCAATGCCTAATAGAGATCATCGAAGATCTCTGGAAATCTAGATGGTAGTCAGAATTTCTGGAAGTTAGAGTATAGATGAAGAGGAACATAGGGAACAGTAGATTTCTTTTTGCAATAAATAAGGCGGGACTGAATTTTAGAAGGTCTGAGGTTAACTAAGTTTTCTTTGCCTCACTGGGAGCTCGGTTTAAGGAATTTGTGGATATTCAAAGAGTTTGAATTCCAATATCCACGTCGTTTGTGGAGGTCAAGTTTTCTCAAACTGAAAGGTGGAATGTAGAGTGCTATCACCAACAAACTATGGGTAGGATTTCCAGTTCGTGGAAGCAGTCATTAACGAGAAGAATCGAATGGGAGAAAGCGCTAAAACTTGGGGAACATCAGCATTAGTGGAGAAGTTAGAAGAGAGAAAGGCGCCTACCATCACCCGCAGTGAGAAGTCAGAAAGGCGACTACCATCACCCGCATCATCATTATCATCATCATCATATTATACTAATTTGTTTCACGAGCAAACGCTCATCAACAAAAGTAACTAAATTTAAAAACAACCACTTGTCATAAGAAAAACTAAAATCGACCACTTAGCCTGCTCCCACCAGCTAAAAAATTTAGCTATTGTGGGAACAGTTACCGCCCCTACCGCGGGAAGGTGGGTCGTCTACTATCAATTGTATATACGCCCATAAACTCCAGAATAAAATCTTTCATAAAAACATCAACTTCTGTACCATTAAACATTTCTCTAAAAATCTAATTTCTTTATAACATTATACATCATCCATCATGTTGTACATTTCTAATTTTAAACACTTCATTGACAAAATCTAAAAATTCTTTGTAAATTGCTAGGTTCCTAAGGAGCCCGCACGGCTCCAATATCCCTCCACCAACTTTTTGTCTTAATCGTTCCCTATGTTGCTCATAGAGAGGGCATCTCAATAACATATGCTCACTAGACTCTGGCTGTCCACAATCACAGCTATCGCTCTCTCTCAGTCCCAACTTATGCAACTTAACCCCGAGTCCATGCCCAGTTATCAACATAGCCGGAAACAATCCTAACATAGGCCACTTCTCTTTATTCACCAATGTCAAGGCATCAGGAAGAAACTGGTAAGTATCCCTACCGGCATCAGACTGTGCCCACCGGCTCCGCCATACATCTTCTATTTCTCTCTGGAATCACCTGCGTTCCAGTTTCAAATCCTGCAATCCATAAGTTTTTCCCTCATCAGGACAAGCCCTAATACTACATAACTCTGCAGGAGAATTCTTCTTTGTATGGTATATCAAAAACTGCTTTGCAATCACCAGATCAACTGGCATTTTTCCTGTAATAACCTGCAAAGCCTCAGTGGACACAGTTCTGCATGCCCGAGAAACTGCTAACAATGCCAGTCTTTGTGAGGCGCTCAGATGTCTTCTAACAAATACATGAGTAATAGCCGTTCCCCACGCTCCTCACGCATACGTGACAATTGGTAAATATATACATTGATATAACAACTTTATAGCCTTCCCTCGTAAACCCCACTCAACTCGTACAATTCTTTTGATTCTTCCATATACTTTTTTCACCTTCTCACGCAAGTACTTCGCATGGGGAACAAAACTAAGTCGCTCATCCAACATTATCCCCAAATACTTGGTTTGAGTACAATATTTAAGGGACCGCCCCTTCACCCTTACAGTGGGATTTCTATTACCACTCAATCTGCCCCTAGGTAACATACAAACTGTCTTCTCTTTTGATATAGTTAACTTATTTAAGAGAGCCCAGTCATCCAACTTTTCCAAAGCTATCTGTGCCTTTGTTTCCAGACTAAGCCTGGAATCACCTTGAACCATGATTAATACATCATCTGCGTAAGCCACTATCTCCTCCTCACCCCAATCCTCATTCAAAATTTCATCAAGCACGAGATTCCAAACCACAGGCCCGAATATCGAGCCCTGTGGCGCACCTCGCTCTATGACTTTATTTACCACCAACAGAATAGTTTATTTACCAACAGAATAGTGGAGGTGCGGAAATTTATTCCGCACCTCCACTATTCTGTTGGAGAAGTAGCTACGCATCAGCCTATATAAGTTTCCTGGGCATCTCATTTGCCTAAGTCTTGCCAATATACTCTCCCACCACAAGAGATCAAAGGCGCCCCTAAAGTCAACAAATATTCCCAATATATATGGACTCTCACTATTTTTAATGACTCTGAGCACCTCTGACAAGGCATCCTCGGTCGACCTGCCAGCCTTAAATCCATACTGTTTTTGAGAATTCAGCCCTGCTTCCCAATATCTTTTATTAATTCTGCCTATCATCAATCTCTCCAGCGTCTTTCCTAACACCGACAACAAGGCTATGGGCCTATATGACCCAGGGTTAGCCACATCTTTATCCCTATTTTTTAATAGCAACTTCAAGGTCGCTTTTTTCCAGCAATCTGGATATATCCCTTCTCTTAAACAAGAATTAAATACTGAGAGCAATAGCCAGGACCAATTTTTTGCCATTTCCTGTAAAACCTCCATAAAGATTTCATCACCGCCTGGAGCCTTTTCTTTCTTAGCCGACATCAAGGCGTTACTAAGCTCTTCCAGTGTGAAATCGCCCTCCTCTTCATTAGCAACATAATCCAAATTTGCCTGCCTAGTACATGCCTGGCCCGGTGAGCCGTCTTGAGCATTATCTCCTGGAAATAAGACATTCAAGATTCTAATCATAGAATCCTCCCAGTTCATTGTCTCGGATCCTTCTAATTGAATAGAATACGCTATTTGCTCAACATGTACCTTTTCCATCATAATCTTGTAGGGGAGACCCCAAGGATCTTTATTCCCTTCTACCTGAACAAAATCTTGCCAAGTCTGAGACTTTGCCCTCCGAATCTCCCCCACATATCTATTTTTCCTATCCTGATATTGTCGCCTGTATACCATCATATCCTCATATCCCAAGCGTCTTGCACGCTGATACTTGTGTCTTAGCCTAATCACCTCTCTCCTAGATGCCTCAAGACTCCCACTCCACCAAGGCACAGACCTCAACTTTTTCTTTTGTTTTATCATGGAGCCGTACGAGGCTCCCCTCAGAACCTTTGTTAAAATTTCCGCTCTCTCATTAACTAAGCCGCCGGACCACACACAATCCCTCCCTCGCAATCTACTCTGGATACCGCTAACCAGCCTTTGACAGTCCAGGGACTTCCTAACCAATCTGCTGGATCTACTATCCACATCACTCCGCACTGTGTCCACCAATTCAAATACTATAGCCCTATGGTCACTTGTCGTCCATCCCTCTCGCACTTCCCAACCCTGAGTTTTATCTAACATATTTTCCGAACATACTGTCACATCAATGTTCGACTCACCATTTACTGTTGAGAACGTACTTAAGTTCATCGGACGATTCACGACCCAGAGCCTATTTGCAGTTAAGCACTCTTCCATCATAACTCCCCTTGGATCAGTCTCATTGGCATACCACAGCACAGAGCTATCATTGGAGTCAATGCCAAACACTATTCGCTTACCTTGGAGCTCAGTACAAATTCTATCAATGTACCCCAAGTACACTCCTAGGTCATCCCTGAACTGACAATACAGACTTACCAGATAAACCCTATCAAAAGAACCTATGACCTCCACGCATACACCATGCGTGAAGGTCAATCCTTGGATCTGTGTTACCACGAGGTCAGGGTTGCACGCGATCACAGCAGCCTGGCAACCATGCCCGTGCTGTGCCACCCTATAATCCAGTGGATACCCTCGCACCACTTCATTTACCCTGTACGGCTCTTGTGCAAGGATCAGGTCACAACCCTCTTTTCTTGTCCTAACAGCCAGCTGCAACGCAACCTGATAAGAGCGCTGACCATTAATTTGCACCAATTTCAACTTTTGATATTTATTATAATCAAAGCTTTTATCCATTTCCTGGTTTATTTTTAACTTGTTCTTTATATCTCAAATATTCAGGGCACTCTTTGCTCCCAACAGAATGGTCAGCACTCCCACCTTTCCTCTTACAATTTACACACGTTGGTACATCCCGCTTCTTAGGACAGTCACTAAAAAGATAGCCCTCTCCCGCACAATGCCGACACACCAGCTTGGCCTTACAATTTCGTGAAACATGTCCAAACGCCAAACATCTAAAACACTTGGTTAAAAACATTATCTCTCTCACTTTATAAGAACACCAGTTAATATATACTCGTCCCCTCTCCACCAAGAATTTCCTAAGTCTCTCTGGAATCTCCAATATCCAATTCTTAGTTTCTTTATCTAAAACTCTAGCCACAGACCTCACTGTGATATCCTTTAAGAACCGCTCCTTGTCCATTCCTGTTTCATATCCATTTTTGGAATAAAATTGCTCAAGAAATTGCTCCTTTTCTATATCAGCTTCAACATCATAAATAATAATCCGACTACCCGCTTTCTTTGGAATTTCCACCTTCATTCCTTGATCTTTTACTTTCTGACAATTAATCAGACACTGCATATCGTGACGGGAGTCGAACTCCATCACCACTCCCTTATCTCGAATTGTCCGAAAGTTCCTCACTTTTATGTCCTGCAATTCTGGACGTATTGTCTTCAAAACCTCAGTCTTTACTTCGTCACTTGTCTTGAATTTTTCCGAATCAGCCTTAATAAACAACACATGTTTTTCCTTTTCCACTCTTTCTGGCGATTTGTATACCACTTTTAATGCCTCAGCAAATGTCTTTTTTACTTGCACTGTAGAATCATTCTCCTTCAATCTTGCCTTGAGAACCTGATTCTCCACATATAGTCCAATAGCTTTCGATTCCAACACGTCCCAAAATTCCAGAATAGCATTCATTGCTGCTCTATTCACTTTATGACTGTCATTAAACATATACTCATGAAGCTCCTTCCGAACAACCTTAATCTCCCTGAACACTTCTCCTACCTCATCCTCATTATCACTTTCGACACGAATTCGCTTGGTTCCAGAACGCTGTATACTTTCTGTAAACTCCATTTCACCCTCAATGGATGAGCTTGCTCCATCTCTCTGAGACTGGACAGGAATAGGTTCCATTCCAGGTGGAGAGGAATCAATAATTAACACTTCCGGTTCAGACATGCTCACAGGCCACTAACCCAATGGCGGCACAGCAAAAATAAAACAACAATAAAACAATATAATACAGACAATATGATAACAACCTGTGCTATTAAGTTACTCGCTTGACTCACAAGCAAGAAAGTGTCAGCACCCCGTGAAGACACGGATAATGCACTAGTCCACCCCGACAAACACCAAAAAATGCAAAATAGCACACCACAAATTCTAACAGAAATTAATACTAACCTCAATATATTTGTGGGCCAAGATACACTCCTCAATATTCACAAGATAAACACACGCACTCCGCGAAAACACTGACTGCTCTAGTTCACTTGTTAAAAACACAGAAACCCAAGTCCTTTTCTACCTCAGTTCGGCCGTACTCGACGGCACCGGTTTCTCTTCGCCGGCCAGGAAAATCCTGGCTGCCCACCCCGCACAACGTGGATGTGGAAACCTCCTAGAAGATCACAAGCACTGACAAAGTTAGTACAAAAGTTAATAGTATTGTTCTATCACTTTATTAAATCACTCACTAACAGACGCTGTCCACCCGTGCCATTCTTCTTGGTCGCTGGGCACCATCACCCGCAGTGAGAAGTCAGAAAGAAAAATTGCGACAAAAAACTATGAAATACCGTCGCCAATTCATAAGAGGGTTTGTTTGTTTGTTAGGAGCATTAGCAACTAAGGCCATATTGCTCCGAGATATGCGGTGGTCATGCTCTGAATGACCTTTCCGCATCCTCCGTATTTGGTGGTGACGGGCTCGAACCCCGGTTTAATCAAGAAGCGTATGCTACTGCTGCTCCTTCCCACCTGGCTACGGAGGCGCCTTCATAAGAGGGAAGTTAGTTTAGAAAACCGTTATGCCAAACACGATAAAAAAGTGTTAGGAATGTCAAGAGCAACTGCTTGAAATTCATCAAACTTTTCCATCGAATTTTTCAAAGATGGGTAACTAGTTAGTAAATGAAAATGCAAAAAAGGCAACAAAGATGGGTAACGTAAGCCAATATATCAATAGTCGATTGACACTGAAGGAATCCATACAGGCACTCATTGATAAAGTGGAAGGTTTCGAGATAGTTTAAGAGTTGGCGGTCAATGAATTTCTCATTATTTTGGAAAGGATAGAGGCAAGTGCCATGGGGCGATAATTTGACTCCCTTTTTAGGAAATGGCTGGATATGAGTAAATTTCCAAGCAGAAAAATAAACGCCAGTGGAACAAGAAAGTGTAAAAAGGCGACACAAAACAGGAGCAAACTCAAGAGTATAAATTTTGAGAATAACTGGAGAAATGTTACCAAGACCTAATATTGGGCCCTGATGGCATTTCTCCACTGAGAAGGGTTTAAAGTAGCTATTTCCAACTTAGGAGTCTGAGTCTCGAAACCGTCTTGGGAGACAGAGGATTTTTTTTATTTGTTACGCTATGCTTTTAATGGAGTATCATTGATATACCGTTGTAGATTGTAAGGTTTATAACGTCTGATTGGAATCAATACGAAATTGCAGCTGTGGTTCTAGGGTATGTGGACCTTTCCACAAAAATTGCACAGTCCGCTGTTGCTACTCTGATACAAATATTTTGTCTGCAATAAAAATTTCACAGTGAAGTTGCAAACTACTCTGGCTCCGGGCATACAAACTATAAACGGAAATTTATTTATTATTATAATTGGTTAGTAACGTTGAAGCTAGCGCTTAAGCATAATCCTCGTCTCTACAGACTTTATATTTACCTTAAATCTATTTTAAAGAATCAACGTGCATAGCTCTTCTACAGAAAATATATTTGATTAATCAAACGGCAGATTAATGCTGTTGAAGATAAGAACTTTAATCGTGTCACTCGGACAGCATTAATTTCATTAGCTTAATCGGTTCAACAATTACATTGATTAAGATAATTAATGAAAACGAATTAATATGAAGGCTCAGCAAGTCGCTGTTCTTGGATCTGCCGGTTTGGCTTATGTATTCAACTTGGGGTATTAAAGATGTTTATTACGAGGCCTCCATAGGCCAGTAGTCAAGCCAGACGGTTATATAAGTACCGTGATTCAAGTTCGCGTGACTACTAAATACTTGTAAATTCATTTCACCTTATGGTCGTTCGGAGAATAAACAGAAAATTTATTTATTATTATTAAATACTGTTCCCAAACAGAAACAAAAAATGGAAAATATTCTTTCGTCCATTTATGCCCAAATGTTATTACATTGTGTTTTTATCTCTTTTTTTTTTTCCTGACTAATTAATTACAGCCATCAAATGAAAATCATCCACTTTTATTTGATTTGAGGATTTCTTGAGTCAAAATTTTGTGATATGTTTTTCTGATTAGTTACTTTTAAGGTACCAACTGGGTAAACGTTTTTCAAGTGTAAATATATATTTATATAACAAGAGTATATATTTTGAGCATATATTTATATGCTCAAAGCTCTGTGTACTTGACGTTTCCTTTGCGTGATATTCGCCAGTAAACTTTTAAACAACAATCTTTGGAATTTACTTCTTCTTTAACCACCGCATACATTTTTGTTTTCTCAAAGTATGAATGTTCTAAACGAGTGTCTTATGTCTGCGTATGTGTGCGGAGCGGGGGGGGGGACTTGCTCGCATAATGAGAATAACTGATCAGGAGAATTGCTAACTACAAACAGTGCATGCACAGGATTCCTTTCAGATAATTTCATGCTCATGCACTGTATTTCTTTATCTCATATTTCTTTATAAGTACACAAAACATTCTAAGTTTAGTCTAACGGGCTATCGGAGTTGAATGACTTTGAGAAGAAAGTTAGGCATTCTTAGCTGCAATTGTTGGCACTTGAACTGTAACTATCAGCCATCCACCTTATGATACTAAGAGGTAACACAAAACGAAATTCCCATTTTAATCGTTCTTGTGTGAGCACACGAACGATTCTTTCCTTTCTGGGTATGAATGTTCAGCGTTATATCTAAGACACAATTTTTAAGAATACACCACTCTTGACTCATATTTGCCGACACTTAATTTTCAACTTAAACTAATTCATCGAAAAATAAATTTATGCATGTTAGCATAAATATATTTTATGCTAACATGCTCTGTGCAGGTTAGTATAAAATATATTTAACATAGTTATCATATTATAAAGTATATTTAACAATCCCACGGATTTTTAAATCTCTCACTGATCCTCAATGTACATATGAATTTACCCTCGCGGAATTAATAAATTATAATAAACTTTGAATGAATACGCTCTTTACCAGAGTGTCACGGAAATCTAAAAGATTTTAATTCGTTGGTTGGTCATTTATCGTAAAGATTAAAGTTTCTCCGTGCGTAATTTGTAATCACTGACCAGGAGAGCAGCTGGTTATTCGCATCCAGCCACCTAGCGACAAACTTCCTAGAAGTAACTATGGCGAAATGGAGTAACACCATCAAGGTCAAGAACATCACAACCAGACCGATCCCCATCAGGAGAGGAATCTTTCAGGGAGATGCTCTGAGCTCACTGTGGTTCTGTCTAGCACTCAACCCGTTATCCACCGTTAAAGCCATAAACATCCACAACAGATGTTTATGGCTTTAACCTATAAATACCTAGGGATGATGCAAGCTCAGCAGTTAGAGCACAAGGAGATAAAGGCCTGCCTGACCGAAAAATTCCATCAGAGACTCAGAAACCTGCTCAAAGCAAAGCTGAACAGAGGAAACACAGTTAAAGCCATAAACATCTGTGCAGTCCTAGTGCTAACATATTCCTTCGCGATCATAGATTGAACTAATGAATTGAGCTGGAGGATATCATGAGAAAGATATGGACAATGATGACCAAGAGAGCCAACACGACATCACCCGAAGTGAGCCGTGGAGAGAACGGCTGGCTAACAATCGCTCGGAAAGAAGGAGGAATGGGCCTGTAAACCTCATCGAACAACAGAAGACAGCGATAGCTAACTTGAAGGATTACTTCCAGAAAAACACAGCAGCACTCTATCAGGGAATAAGGAAGATAGACAAGCGGCATACCCCCACTCAACCTAAGTGAGAAGAAGTCCCTTCTCGTCTAAACGGAACAAACGAAGCTAGAACGATGGATAAATAAGACACTCCATGGTAGATACTACAATGGCCCCCATCAAGACCACATAAATAAAATGGTATTCAATGTATGGCTCACGAGCTTTCCCGAGACTGAAATATTCATGTTCGCCATCCAAGACCAAGTGATCAACACCAGAAATTATAGAAAATACATCGATAAGGAGTCAGGAGTGTCAGATGCCACCTGGTCTCTGAAACGATCCAACACATTACCGCAGGATGCAAGGTGATGTGTTGGATCGTTGGATCACCCAGACGGAGTACACTCGTAGACACAACAAGTAGCCAGGATAATACCGTAACCAGGAAATATCAGTTGATCAAAGAAAGTGTATTGTATTACAAGTACGAACCCCAGGTCTACTAGAAACCCCAACCCACAAGCTGTACTGAGAGGGCACCATAATAACGGACAAGACAATCTCGCATCGGACACAATCCTTGTCGACAACAAGGAAAGGCTACCTATCTGATTGACATAATGGCGCCCAACCTCCTGAAAACCCACTAGGCAAAAATCAGGTAGTACATAGACCTAAATAAGGAACCAAAACACGACATAACAGCTTACAGCTTAGCAATAGGTCACCCAGAGAACATGTACAAGGAATTTCAGGGAGTCGCAATCCTTAACACCTATAGGATAGTCAGAGAGTTTCTCGACCAACAGTAGTATAGCCGGACATAACAACCATCCTGTACATTTGGTACCAGTACCCGTCACAGGGTGGAACCCCATAAGGGAGAAATAATATCACAGCATCAACAGCAATACAATACAATACAATTTTATTTATCAAGAGAATTCTATATAATAATAATAATAATAATAATAATATTATTATTATTATTATTATTATTATTATAAACATTTTTCTCCTTTTATGGGATTTTTTCTGCCCTGTGACGGGTAATGGTACCAATTGCATGGAGGCGGTTGGTTGTGTTCGGTTACTATTATTATTATTGTTACTTTTGGTCGAGAAACTCTCTTATTATCCTACAGGTGTTCAGGATCGTGGCTTTCTGGAGTTCCATGTAAGTGTTCTCTGGGAGGCTATCGTTGCTAAGTTCTTATGGAGGCTTTTTGGGACCATGCCGGTGATTGACTCGATGACCGGGATGGTCCTTACTTGTTGCATATGCCACATCTCTTTGATCTCCTGTCTTAGGTCCGTGTACTTCCTGATCTTTACCTTGTATGTTTTCTGGATGTTGCTGGTGTTGAGCACTGCTATGTCGATCAGGTAGGTAGCCATTTCCTTCTTGTTAATGAAGATTAATGTCTGATCGGTTGGTCGGGATTGTCTTGTCGGTTATGATGGCACGGTCCCAGTATAATCTTTGAATAAAGGTTTCTAGTACGGCCTGGGGCTCGTACTTGTAATACGGTAAACTTTCTTTGATCTGCTTGTATTTTTGCGCTAGCTTCTGCTGTATTATCCTGGCCACCTGGTCGTGTTTGTTAGTGTACTCCGTTTGGGTGATCACGCTGAAACCTACGGTGATGTGCTGGATTGTTTCTGGGAGCCGCTTCGTCTCAACATGTGACGTGTTTCTTGTAGTTCCTGGTGTTGATTACCTAGTCTTGAATGAAGAGCATGAATCCTTAGGTCTCGGGAAAGAGCCTTCCGTTTTGAGCGTTGGAACCCATCTTATCTATGTAGTCTTGATGGAGGTCATTGTGGGATCTGCCATTTATTATTATTACGTACTAAAATACGTAGGTATTTTAGTGTGGTAAAACAAGCTTCTGTTTTAGCGTGATCATGCTAGATAAACCTCACGCATGCGCTTTGTTTATCCAGCATGACCACGCGGTACCATTCTTGATTTCCATATGTAAGGTATTTATGTATTCATAGCTAAGGAAGAGACACACACAATGTCGAAAGCTGCTGTAAGTATTTTATTTTATTTTATTTTATCAAAAGAAGGGGGCGCAGCGAGAAGGGGGCGAAGCCCCCTAGTTATTATTAAATCAGTTTTATTAACCATTTTGAATTTGTTATGCTACTAATTTCAAAACTGAATATGAGATTTTCTTTTGATGGTTAAGCTAATTAAATATTTTAAACAGTACAATATCACCTTAGTCTGGAAAAATCTGTAATCGCTTTGAACATATCAACAAGCAGAAAAATCGATAACTAACTCGTTAGTGAGATACTCAGGGAATTTATCTTGGATGACTGCACATGATGTACATCTAAATCCGATAAGCAGAATCCTTTTACAGCTATACATGGCTTTTTTTATTTGTTTGTCGCTTTAACAACTTTCTGCCAGATATCTGTGAGAGCGCCTCTTTGACCGAATCCGACATGTATAAAATTTTCAACCTGCTGTTTGTTTCCACGTATTCATCTGAAGTGGGATAACGCGTGAAAAAATAAAAATTACCTTCTTTTAACAAGGCAGTTAATTTTTATCAATGCAATGCACTGGTTCACTTGTAGAAGTGTATCACTTTTTTTAAAGTGACATATTCTCATAAGTTTGTATCTGAGCGTTAATCAAGGTTTAGTAAAAATAATAAATGATATTGCTTCAAACGAACTGAACGTGGTTTGCGACCAAAATCTGAGACATCGATGAGATCCTCTAATACGGAAATGGCAAAAGGAGAGTAGTTTCAAGGTAGAATGCATCTCCAGCCGAGGGAGGTCATTTCTCCACCCCCTCAAGATATGTATCCCTTTAATAAAAATATTGCTTGCCTCTTATGATGTTCATAACACCCATGCAGTTCTGTTTTTATAATTCGTTGAAGAGGATATGGACAGTAATGGTGCTCATACTTTTATGCTGTACTGTCATTTATTTTCGGTGGTTTAAAATTTTCGCACAGCAAACTAAGGCCATTAAGCGTCACTATATCGAGTGTGTGAGAACTGCCTGTTTTTTGCTCGGTTTGCTTGTTTTGCTGGATGGATAAAAAAAAACAAAAACAAACCGGGATTTTTCCTGAGAAAGAAGCATAGAATGAACGTTTGCCTAACTAACTTGAATATGACGTGGAAAATTCCTCCCATCTCGTTGTATCTCAGACTTTGTTCACAGGTGTGTAAGACCAGCCAGTGATAATAACTACTGTTCTAACCGAGGAGGTGGAAAGACGGGATGCATGTTTTACTGCTGAATGCGTGACTTGGTGTGATTTAGCCTGATAGATTGCAGGAAATTGCTGTCGTACAGGTTTCTGTTTGATCTGCCTCACAAT
The DNA here is from genome assembly GCF_048544385.1 of Mastigoproctus giganteus. Lineage (NCBI taxonomy): Eukaryota > Metazoa > Arthropoda > Arachnida > Uropygi > Thelyphonidae > Mastigoproctus > Mastigoproctus giganteus. The sequence continues at coordinate 105,862,577 of NC_143577.1, forward strand.
GTTTAACTGTTACAAAAATAAATAAATAAATTTTCTGTTTATACTCCGGGAGAGCCACGTATTGTCAATGAAATTCGCGCGATAGAGAATATAAGAACATCACCGTATTTAGCAATCACGTGAGCTTGAAGCACGATCAACTAAAATGCATGTACTACTGCTCCCTCGCCCTCCACTGAAATAAGTCATATACGTGTATAAGTGGATTGGTTTATGGATTATATATAATCCGTAAACCAATCCACTTATACCACACAATTAAAATATACATAAATTAAGAAAGTGTCAGCAGAATGGCAAGCTACACAAGAATTGAATGCAAAGAAAACCAGTATTTACAAAAGAAGGGGAGGACTAAATATTGAGAATAGGGTTGTTGTAGAAGGAATACGTCCCTAAAATAATTTAGAAAAAGTGCCAGCTAGTATAAGTTTTGCTGCATCCCACTGATGGCACTATGCTCGAATTGCTTGAAATATCATTATATATTTATACATTGTGTATAAATGGAAATGAAAAAGCAACCACAACAACGTAACCATTACTTTGTTGTAGTTGCTTTTAACTAACGTAGTCTTTACTTTGAAACAGTAATAGTCACGTATTCCTTATATAACACCCTATTCCCAATTTAATTCTTCCTGCTCCATCAAATTAAATGCTTGCTTCTTATACTGTGTTCTTGGTATAAAAATCCGAACTCAACTTATCCACCATCTCAAACGCTTGGTTAGTAAAACATTAATCCAGTTTTTGTCCTTTCAACAGAGAATACAAAGTCGGAGATGCTTTCACTGAGTAGAACACTCTTCAAAAAATCAAGTTCCAAATAAGAACATATCCAGGTCACCCTGCTAAATGTCTAAAAATGCAATCTGTCGTATTTTGCTTCTATACATATAATTACTTCACCAATCGATTATAATTCATCTGATTTTCATCACGAAATATGTTATTCTTGGGATAAGACCCTTCCAATTTGATGATATAAAGCGATAACCTGTTTTAAATACCAAGTTCCCAGATTCTCACCGTAGGTCTTTCTTAACATAATTTTTCATGTTTTTCACTTAGCATTCATTTTTATTGAAAATTATTTGGAATGTCTTAAAATTAGTTTAGTCTGGTTTTCTCGAACAGTTATGTATGATATACACTGAAAGAACAGAATTCATGGGATACCTGGTTCCTGTGCAACGCGACGCTGTCACCCCTCTCGCTAGTGGACGATCCCACTGCTTGGAAGGTATATAAAATAAATAAAATAAAAATAAATAAATTTTCTGTTTATACTCCGGGACAACCAAACGGTCAGAGGAGTTTACAAGATACACAGAATACAAGAAACAGCACCGCATTCGGCAGTCACGGGCTAGAATCCCGGTCACTCAAGGCACGTGTACTTATGCACCCGCGCGCCTGACACTAGGCTACTGCGGCCTTATATAGGTACACTGAATTCACGTAGATGGTAATTCAATGTCAGTATGAATAAATGTTGTGAGTTAACCGACTTTGAAAGAGGGATGATAGTGGGTGCCCGACGCATGGGTCAGTCTATCGTGGAGGTGGTACAGAAATTGAACCACCCCCGTTCGACAGTATCAAGAGTGTATCGGAAATACGCCTTTTCCGAAATAACATCTCATCGTGGATAGCGCTGTGGGCAGAGAAAGATGGTTGATGAACGTGGCCAACGTCTGTCTCGCATTGTTTCAGACAACTGGAGAGCGACAGTGGCACAAATCACCGCCGACTTCAACGAGGGAGGTGCCAGAAACGTCTCTACCAAGACCATCAGGCGATCATTAGCCGCAATAGGTTATGGAAGCCACCGACCCACCAGAGTCCCATTGCCAACACCACGACACGGCACTCTACGCCTCAACGGGGCAAAAGAACATCGGCACTGGACCTTGGATGATTTGAGACGGATCTCCTGGTCCGATGAGTCCCTTTTTCAGTTATTTCGAGCTGACGGGAGGGTGCGTATTTAGTGGAAACCACACGAAGCTATGCACCCGTCATGTTGACATGACATGCACCCGTCATGTCAACAAGGAGCTGTTCAGGTAAGTGGATTGTCGATAATGGTGTGCGGCCTGTTCAACTGGCACACGTTGGAACCTCTGGTACGTCTGGACGCATCTCTGAACGGTCCAGGTTACATGTCTATCCTTGCAGACCATCTGCATCCCTTCATGGTCATCGTGCACCAAAGGGCAATGGACACTTCCAACAGGACAATGCCCCTCTCCATGACTAGAACATGGTTCGAAGAGCATTCCGCAGATTTTACCACCATGGAATGGTCTCCCCGTTCACCAAACATGAACTCTGTGGATCATCTTTGAGATGCTGTGGAAAGGTCCGTTCGAACTTTGGATCCTTCACCCATGAATGCGACGAAATTATGGACAGCGGTGCAGCAAGCAAGGATGGAAACACCTGTGGAAAGCTTTTGTGAACTAGTGGGCTCAGTGCCTCGCCGTGTGACTGCCCTTATCCGGGCGAAAGGTGAGCCTACCTGTTACTAGGTAGGCATCCCATGATATCTGTCCACTTAGTGTAAATAGAATACTATATTCAGACTTTTAAATATTGGTTTACAGTAAATAGTACTTTCTGATAAATGATTTTTAACTACCACACAGTTGCTGTAAAGGGGTAAAAACAACTTGTTTCAATAAACAGATCTAATGGTTTTATAATTTAAAGCGAGATAAATTTACGAACAGAAGTTAGGGATGGGCACTGGGGAAGAGGTTGTGCATGCACATCACGCAAATTATCATGTGAAAGTGGAGCAGTGGGCGCACCTCTACGGGATGCAGACGTACCTGGGTCCACCTCTCAGTCTAGAGGCGGATTTAGTTATATCTGCACGCTGGAAAAGTCCCAAGGAGTCCGGCTTAAACAGCCGAGTAACTAAAGGTGGGCGAACGGCATAGCCGCCTCGAGCGTATCGACTTGCTAAAACAGATATACCTAGCTACGCTTTGATGAAACTCCCGTTTCGAAAGGTCTTGGTTCGATTCTCTTGCCATGTTTGAGTAACTTTTGTCCACTGGCCAAGGTAGGGATGATAATAATAACAAATAATTAATTTGTTATTTAGAGAAAGTTTTAAGGGTGAGTACTGTAAAAAGTATGGTCACTTCATTCTTAATTAATTGTGAATACGCGGTATTCAAGGGGTTTAAACCATTCGGCCAGAGGGACTTACAGAGAGATAAAAACGTAAATCATTCATTCAATTATATTTATACAACACAGAGATTACTGCACAAACGTTCATCGACTCGAAATGCATAGTTATAACACGCTTAATAAAGCGCAAAACTTAACTTTTGAATGACTTTTAAAGTGGGGAACTAGTTAGTCGGTCTCAGGAAAGGGTTGTATGGTCTTCTCCTGTCAGTTTGGATGTTTCATTTCGCAAAAGAAGAAAATCACCAATTGAACATATTGCAATTTTCAGACACGATAAACTGAAGCCTGTTCCAAAACAACCCAACTCAAGGACATTTGCAAAGGAAACATGAGCCTCTGGGTGTTTATAGAACGTTGTCAAAGTTATAGCATTTCAGTAGGGATAGAACGAATTTAACTGCGGCGAATAAATCGTACAGCCATCTTATATATATTTTTTTTGGATAATTTACATTACATTATCCAGATTGGCAATATGTGGATATGTAGACAGTTACTAAGGTGGCTGTGGCTGGAAATGTTATCATACAAGATAGATCTGTTACTAGACTAGACTGGAATTTATTGTCAGATTAAAGCAACATTTGTTTAAATATGGGATCTATTTTATGTCAGAGAGAAATCAGTAGTGATAAGGTTTAAAAGCGTGTCGCTATTTCGACATGTTATATTGATTTTTATCACTATGTTGTGGTTTTAGTATTTTAAATAATGCGCGCATGTTCATAACCTCTTATGAAATTTCTCTCATGGCATTGGAAGTCCACTATAACGAGAATGCATTTAAATAAGATAATTTTGGCCCTTTTTTTTTTTTTTTTTTTTTTTTTTGCCTTCCAGAGATAGATCACAAGATAGATCTGTTACGACTGTACGAAAGCTGGATCATGTTGCTCACCCGATTAAAGAAAAAAGGAAAAAAAATGCAATATTGCAATGGTTTCTAGGCCTTTGTGCTTCTCTTAAAAATCGCAACTTCGTGTTTCCCTTGAAACCGACAATTCTGTTTGTGGCTTTATCTTTTCATGCTGCAGTTTCAAGGTGAAAAATTACTCTTCGGCTTTCCTTACTAAATATTTCAGGGAATGCGACAAAAAGTGCGCAAATGCGCGAAAGTGAATAGAGTAAATATTAATGTTAAAGAGTGAAAAGAATAATTGATACTCATAACGTGCTTCATGAAGAGAATGATCTTCAGCATTATTACTATTTAAATTCCGTTGATCACTATTATATCTTGTCTTGTTGTAGGGTTTGAGAAGCATCAGCAACTTAGGCCATATTACACCGTATATATTGTCTGTAAATTGCGTGTTTTCTGTGATTTTTTTGTTTTTTTTTACTGGACAAAAACCAGAGTTTCCGTGAGCAAAAACCATGTTACCCTCCTAAGACAGACTAACTTAGCCACTTTGTGAAAAAGACCCCTAAAAATTCCTCGCGTTATTGACGGGATTTGAACCCAGGTCTTTACCACCTCGTGTGGGGAGGACGGTGATTATATCAACTGTGCGCTACCCACGGGGGCCGCTATTATAATGAATGATAACATCATCATTCATTTCCTATCGACCATTTGTCCCATCCATCACGGAATCAGGCTGGTTGAATAAGTCTTTTCCACCGACTAGACGGATTTACTATGTGAATTATATGTGAATTATGTCTGTGAACTGCAAGTCTAGACTCATTTTTATGTTTACTAGATGGAAATTCCGGAATAAATCCGGAAGAGATTTCTTCCGGATTTATCATCTACACTTCATTCTGAGTCTGGATAAATAAACAAACCGCAGTAAAAGTCCATTAGAAGTTCTTCCAATCTGCGGGAATTGAATTTAGACTTTTTTGAACGGGTAGCGAGCCTCGTAGCCACCTTGCTGCTGTGGAGAGCCAAAGTAGGTGGCTACAGTATGACGCATAATATGAATAAGAGAGAGAGAGAGAGAGAGAGAGAGAGAGAGAGAGAGGAGGAGGCGCTGTTGTTTAACACTGTGTCCTCAGCTGGTGTCTTTACTTGATAACAGGGAAGACATAACTGTCTTCCCTGTTATTATTAGATATCTTATTATTATTATTATTATTATTATTATTATTAGATATCTTATTATTATTATTATTATTAGATATCTTATTATTATTATTATTATTATTATTAGATATCTGTGGATTTTTAATGACGCCGTGAAGTCAGATTATTTCAAACTATGCTTTTTGAACGAACTGATTTATATAGTATATTGTGTGATGCTGCTTTTCGAAACAGATGAAGCTAACCCATTTACTGAGTGCTCCAAGTGTCGATTTATCTGGTGTTATTACGAACACAGGACCATAAGCCCACGACCAGCTACAAGAAAATAACAGAACAGAAAGTGTTTAAATAATCGATTCTTAGATAGGCATAACGCAGGAAGTGTTTATGTTAAGCGGTTTGGTAGCGGGCTTACAGAGCACGAGAGTTTGATTTCTTTTGCAGTAGTTTTGGCGTGAGTCTTGAAAATGATGGATGTGCTTGAATATGGAAATCACAGAGACGGGCGATTACTTTCTTAGGCAGTACCTACACAGTGCTCGTCCTTCATCCTTTAAGCATACCAGAAAGCGTTGATTACTAATCGGAAGTGGAGAGAAGAATAAATAAATGCCCTGCCGCATCTCAATAATTCCCACTAGTGTTTTATTTTACTTTGTTAACGAATTCGGTTTAGGGCATGAGGAACACAGAAAGCACACTTATCAAGACTATTCCGCATTCCACGTAGACGTAGAAGTGCTGTGGAGATCCGTTTTGTGGTCAGTGCAAATCTGCATTTGTCAAAATGAATTACATCATGCATAACTGATTTCTGGAGACAGCGCATTTTTGCTTACTTTTAATAAGCAGCTCGAAGGCTCGAATAATTATTGTCCAAGAGCAGCTACTTGAAAAGCTCTCTAAAACCAAGTTCTCAATTTAGGAAGAATATGAATTCAGATATAACTAATATAATTGAAAATTTAAATATGGAAATATTTCCCCTTATTTTAGTTTTGAAACAGAAAACTCATCAAAAATAAATAAATTTCTAATACATGATAGGTGGAATTTTTAATTTTGAAAAACCTGTATGTATGTTTAATCTGTATGCATCTCTCTCTTCACTTTCCTGATTTTTTTCAGAAAAACAACTCGCAAAATGTAACTTTTGCAGTAATATTAATTGACAATTTTGAATGGCACTACATGCAGCAACATCTTTCAATTTTCCCGATTAATAACTCTGTTTTTTTTATTACAGTTTCGCCGATAAAGTTGTTTATTTATGCACGGCACATAACAGTTCCTCTCAGTTAGGAGTGAGAGAACGAAATATTTCCCTCGCTCCTAATTGGGAGGAATTAAACTGTTTGCGATATTTAGTCAATTGAGCGTTATCACTGGTAGGTGTCCTTGCTACGGCTCTGTCTTCATTTTCGTGTCTAGCGGTGGCTGTTTTTCATATGTGAATTCTGAAGAGAAATCGAGAATTAATTCCTTATTAAAATGAATGAATGAAATAACCTTTTATTAGACATTTCTTTGAAGAACTACACTGGAGGCACGTTTCATAGATGCAACGGTTTCTTCGTTTCTGTTGTCTCACATGCAAGATCCTTAACAAGAAAGTCCTGAATGCAATACAAGTGATCCGAACACAATCAAGATTGGTAATTTCCAATGGCGGATCCTTGTAGTTTGCCTAAATAATTTTCTTGGTCCTATTTTGAATAGTTGACACTCTGTAGAGATATTGTTGACAGATTGCATTGTAATCACAACACAAACTAATATGGGTTGGGTTAAGTTGTTTTAGAAATCACCCAGTTCATGGGGCATCAATATATCGTGTCTATAAATTCCGTGTATTCTAGAGTTAATTTGTAAACTACCCTTCAAAAACTATCGGGACTTGCGTCGGTTTCTCATTGACCTCATTGTCATCCACTTCTTAGCGCGTGGTCCCCTTTGGCGTATGTGGCATACTCCATGACACATTCCACCTTCTAGATAGGATTTCCACCAACGAACCATAGATTGCAGCGGGTGTATTCCTCCATTCCTCCTGCAGAACAGCGACCAGTTCAGCTGCCGATGTGGAACATGTTGGTCTGGCCCTCACTCGATGATGTAGTTTATCACCATAGGTGTTCCATGAGGATCAAATCGGAATTTTCTGTCAGAATTTTTGTACATATATGTCCATGGAAATCAACGGTATGGCATGGGGCATTAACCTGTTGAAACAAACGTGGGTCTTTACCAAAGAATTGTCACACTGTAGGAAGCATGGAACGATCAAAAATGTTAAGATAAGTGTCGGCATTCATGGTTTTTTTCCACAACCCACCAAAGGTCCTACGTCATTTTACCATGAGAAACGCTCCACACCATAACCCCCAGCTCTTTATACTTTACTGTTGCAGAATACACTCTGGCAGCAGACATTTTCCAGGCATCTTCCACGCCCACCTTACTACGCCCAATTCTGAGAAGAATAGGGCATGGCGAGATTCGTCACTTCACAGAACTGATTTTCACTGCTGTATAGACCAGTTACGGAATTCATTGTACTGTGCAGACCTCTGATTTCGGTTGGCGATGTTTGGCTTATGCGCCTCCTCTCTTTCATAAAAGAGCGGAGCTCTTTTCATAAAAGCCTTGAAGTTCCATACGCAGTGTGTTCGTACAGACATCAATTTCTGTTGACGCCTTAAACTCTTGGTCGAATGTTTTGCAGTGAATGACTGATTAGATTGTCGTACTTCTTCTCCGAGTATCCTCTGGTCACATGGATGAGCTTCCGTGATTTTCTTGTGCGTTCTGGACCGTGGTGTTACCGTCACGCTTCCATTTCATGATGACATCACCTGAGGTCGACGTTAGGTGATGTCGACCTCAGGTGATGTCATTATGAAATCACCTGAGGTCGACGTTAGATGGTGTAGGCTGTCGGCAATTTCACGAATCGCCAAGACAGCGATGTAACATTCGTAAATAACACCCTTCTCGAAATCAGTCGGCTTTACTTGCTATGACGAGAACGATTAACTTGTGTAGCTCATACGCCTTTCTTATTTGCCAGTCTCACTCGTTTATCCTGGTTTATCACTTTTTTTTATCCTGGAAGGTCTAATGGACCATGAAAAAAGGGGTGTCCGGGTGTTTTTAAAGATGAAAAACCTAAATTTATGTGGGAAAATTGCGTTGAACTCGGAAGATCAACTAACTCGGTCACAGTGTGTAAAGAGCCCATAAAAGATTCAGCAGAAGTATTTCTTAAAGATAATGTCTTATTTCAGTGGGACTCTTGAAAATAGGAAATGCATATAGCAGTCTACTTGCAGTAGGATATGTACAGTAAACAACCTTGCGCACTAATTTACAATCTACAACAGATAAACATTCTTGCGCATTCACACGAGTCAGCAATAACAGTGAGCATCGCTATTAACGTTTGATAAGGCTGTTTAATTAAAAGTAGATTGCAGCACTGCACTAAGCTGCCTGTTATAATTTAATGTAAATGACAATTAAATTTGCTTTTTTCGAACGTTCCATTAAACATTAATAGTTATGTAAAAGTAGTTGAAATGCGCTCTCTATTATTTCGAACATTTTCGCTCGATTAAAAAAGAAGGAAAAAAGCGCAATACTTTCATCTGTATGGACAACGTTACGCTAATTCACGAAGTATTATTCCCTTCAAATTGCATCGTTACTAGAACCCCAAATGGAATTGAAGTTTAATAGTGTCAATTTTAGCTTTGTCAGAGGCAGTTAATTCTTATAAAACAGTTAATTATATTTTTAGATCTCCTAAGCTGCGCTCCGATAACATTGAGAGGCAGAGATAAGATTAGCGCATTCGGCAGGCAACAACGCACAGCGGAAACGAAGCAGTCCTAATTATAAATGTATAAGAATTTCTAATCAATAGAATTTTAGCGTGCTTTTCAAATCGAGTTTTGTCTTCGTGTATTTGCCGCTCTTTTTGGGAGCTGTCAGCTTAAACTGGTATAAGTTCCATGTAAACGAAGAGGTTAATGAAGTGTCTGAAATCCATCACGTGCGAAACTGAGTCCTTTTTAAAATATCCAACGCATATTGGTAAACTGGCAAACAGAGTATTTCAGTAACAGAGATGTTTTTTTTAAGAGTTTTTGACTGAAAAGGCATAACTTATGCAATTTATTTTACAATTGCTTTAAATAACCCTCGCGTGTTAGAGAGAGAGAGAGAGAGAAAATCTTTATTGTACAGTAAAGATACAGATACAATAATGTGCCCGCCACAGCCAGGAGGCCAGGGGCTTGACATTGATATAGGGTAATATAAAAATATGTACAGTATAAAAATTTGTGCAGTATAAAAGATTACATAACAATTAAAAACGTAGCATTAGCCATTCAATAGATATGAGTATGTACATAGTTGTGAGGCAGACAGTACACCAAGGTATGTGCACGTTCATATGTACAAAGCACATATTTAAGCATATTCACACAAGTCAGAATATTTCACAGTGCCAAATTGATGTTCGGTATTGCATTTTCTTGTGAAACAGTTCGTCGATTTGCCTGCGACGTGCCGTTATGCGCCTCATAGGAGATAGCAGATGGAGATATCAGTATGAGTCGACATCAGGGGCCAAACAAAAGGGGAACAAGTTCGGCCAACGAGCGCCTGTAATTGCGATCAGAAGCGAATTTCTGCAGGTCAACTCCGATCATTAGCAGGGCTTGTACTGTAGGAAGTACTTGTCCAGGTAGGAATCTGTCACTGATCTTCAGCCTGTTCCGTTGTAGCTGAAGACGAGGGGTGGCTCGTAAGGAAGGAAGTGGAACATGCCACTGGCATATATCCCAGAAGTCAGGGGAGTTGATTTTGCCAACCAGCATTTTGACTGTGGTCACAGTTCTCCTCATGCTGATTATTTGAGGCAGCCGCGGGATTTGGAGTTGGTCGGCCATGCTGGTGGTCCTCTGCTGAGGGGGGAGTCGATGTTTGTGGGTTGCCCACTTCAATATCCAGTATTCACTGGCGAAGATGGGCTTCATGAGAGAAGGTACTGCGGATGCCCATATTTCAGAGGCATACAGAAAGGTAGGATACACAATGGTTTCCAGATATCTGATTGTGGTTCTTGCGTCTGTGTTATGAAGAAGATGTTGACGGGCAATCCAGCGCATTCGGTTGATCTTGCGTAGAACACATTCGATGTGACAGTTGAACCTAAGGTTTGGGTCGAAGGTTACACCGAGATCTTTGTGTTTAGTAACACTTGGAATAACTGCACCCTGCAGTGAGGGTTGTATGGATGTGGGACACTTCTTCAGAGAAAAAACCATAATAACGGATTTTTGGGGGTTCAGTTTGAGATCGAAATGGTTGAGATGGCTAGAGAAAGCTGTGATCTTATTACAGATTTCCGATGTGATCACTCCCCTGTCGGCTGATGGTGGTATTTCCGTTAGGAACTTTATATCGTCGGCGTAGGTAATGACATCATCTCTGTTACACACAAACGGAATAAGGAGGGCGGTAAAAAGTAACCCCGATAAAACGCCACCTTGCGGCACACCAGCATTGATGGATCGGGTGTAGCAGAGGTTACGATGAGTGAGGTACACTGTTCTATTCCGGAGGAGCGAGTGCAGAAAAGCGAAAACGTCACCTTTGATCCGAAAGAAATTGGTTAGGAGATTCAGAAGGGCTGAGATGTTGAGGCTATCAAAAGCAGCTTCAATATCGACATAAACAACCGCCATCTCTGATTTGGCCTCAAATGCATTTCTGTTAGCCAGAATTAATAAGTGAGGGCTATTTAAAGATCCTGGTATTCAAACATGGTTAAAAGTGCTTTTTTTTTCTCTTTTTTTTTAACAAAATAAACAGCAATTTTAACATTCATACAGCACCATGTTTACCACTTTAAATTAGTACAGTAATCGGATATGCAAATTTGGTATTTTTGACTTCACCCTGTGATGACCGAAAGATGAAGCCAATTTTTATCCCCCCGCTTTATTTTTATAATACGAAGTTAAATGAACATACTCCAGTATTTCTCACTGCTTGTGTATTCCATACTAAAACTAAAAAGTTAATACTGCAAAGTTCTTTTCGCCTGAGTGATGTTAATACAAAATCAGCTTCTCCTTAAATTCATCTTAAAATGCATCTAAATTCATTTATTAATTTTCCTGTCTCAGTGTCTGTTTTTTTTTTTTTTTAATCCCACTGAAGTTTTTACAGCGTTATAAAACAAATTAGAAACTTAAGTAAATTTTTAAATCAGGAAAGCTCAAAAAAAAAAAAAAAAATACGCTGGTGGATCAAGGTATAAATGACAAAAGCGCAATAATTTGCAAAATAATTGATACAAATTAAGAAAATTCGGTGCAGAAGTATATTATGTTACATGGCAACGAGTTGGTTGGTTGTTGGTAAAGCATATCATTTCTGAAATATGCAAATTAGCTCATGCGAACCTAAAAATGAGTATCCAGCAGATAGGTTGCAGACGTAACTGGGAATATGATTACCCTTGACAATTGGACAACACTTCCAACGGACTCTCATGCCGTTAAAGGATTCAAGACTCTTCTGGTATTGAGCCCCAATTTTATAAGGAGAGCTTTAGTAACGGATGTAAGGCTCTAGGGGTGGTTCACACCCTCGAAATTGCTCCTTTTATTAGAGAATTTCGTGATTGTAGTGACAACTACAATCAATGAAATATATACTCCACAATAAAGAAAGTCATATGGGGTAAGAATTATCGTCGGTTAGAAAGAACTGGGGACCTACTAAACTTCTAGGTGGTTTGACATAGGATTCGGCGATTTTGTACCTATACTTCACAGTAGTCACGGTGCTTCTCTCGAAGTAGTGGACATCCGTATATATATTGCACATTATGCATGCCAAGACCATCGGATCACTTCCTCAACAGCAGTTCCTTTCCATGATTTTCATGGATTAGTTTCGGGACGCTCTCTCTCTCTCTCTCTCTCTCTCCTCTCTCACACCTCCCCTCACCTTTCTCCGTTTCTTAATAAACAAGATACGTAAAGAAATGAACCTTGACCACATTGGACCATTTGCTCAAAGGCAAATAGTTAAAATTCGTTTATTTGCGTATCTTCATCTGGAGAGCAAGCCGTTTCAACTAGTGACGTGTTCACGACGCTATAATGGAGAGAAATTCTATAGGTAGTTGACGATGATTCGTTAGTTGCACTCTTCTCTCTCATTCTGTATACCTTTAACCCACTGCAAATGGTACGACTGCTTACGTAAGCAGTGCATTTCTTAGACCACCAGTTGTTTGTTCATGGGAACAGGTGGGATTGTACCGAGAATGGGCGGAATGTCGACTCGCTTAAAGAAACTGTCTCTACCATAGTTGAAACGACTCTCCTCTGTGATGATGTGAAAAGAACACTAGTCATTGGTTGTCCTGCATATAGAGCTCTTACCGCAGCCTACAGTTCCGAGGAAGATATTTCGTCTTGGGGTTGTTGCAACCTCGGAAGAGAGTTGTTGTGTTGTCATTATTTCTATTCCATCTAGCAGTTACTGACAAATATAGGTTATTTGCTGATTTTGTGATCTTGATCGGCCATTTAAAGCTCTTCGAAATACATTTCATGTGTCCACAATCAGAATAGCACATTTAGTGCACACACACTGTGGCTGTGTCACTTATTCCTAGGAGTTTTCCTTATCCACTACAACCAAGAACTATGCGGTTAAAGCGAAACAAACGCAATGGATATATTTGGATTGCTTCTATTTTACTTTACTAGAAGGAAAATAGATCACTACAGTTAGGAAGCATTCAGCAAAAGCTGTGTTGACAGAGAGTGCGAGAAAGGGAAAAATAAGCTCATTTCACAATCATTTAGATAAATTTTCCTCCTTTGGCCCATGCGGGACAGTCTGGTAGATAAATAAAACAACGTTGGTATTAACGGCCCCCAACGAAATAACTTGCAGCAGCAAGTTATTTCGGGCTTTTTAGCCCGAAATAACTCAGGTTTCACAGTTCCTTTGTCGACGGGAATTGAACCTAGACCTCTCCAAACGAGTGTTCTACGACGATGTATCGTTTCGACTGGGCTATTATGGAAGACCATAGTCTGCTAGAGAGACTTATAAATGTAACATAAATGTAAATGTAGCAAATCAATGATTATTTTCGAAGGCTAGTATGGTATGGTTGTTAAAGGTTGTCGGGATTCTCAAGAAGGGGCGCTAAATTAATAGTTTCGCCTCTGTGCTACTAATGTGTGTATACTGAAAGCGATAAATAAACGTAATTTGTGAGACTATAAATATTACAGAACAATCTAAATATTGCAGGAAAACCTAAATATCGCAGAATATAATATATTTTGACCGTAAATATCGCTGGGAAGTATGTTGAGGCGAGATATGAATCGATCAAGTGATGAGTAATGTCAGGAAAAGCCACGCACACACACACAGCTCGTATGTTTACTGCAGTTCGAAGTGATTGCTGCTGGTTTGCAGCGGAGGGTCAGAAAGCTATTGCTCCCTACTTCCGTAACACGTGTTGGGAAGACCTGTTGCACGTGCTCCTCGCCTGTCATGGTTTGTTAGCAAAGTAAGCAAGTTTGAGTCTCAAGATTTTGCAATTTTCGGTTACTGGAATGTAGTGGAGCACAAAACAACACGTGACAAGATGATGTCCATTTGTGGCAAAGGTCATCGTTGAGTTCATTTTCAAAAACCGCCTACTCCTACGCCACTAAAGGCTGCCTGACGTTGCACTTTGGAAAAGAGAGAGACCGACGACAAATTTGCCCATAGCGTGCCTGTAAAACCGTTTAGAGACTGTAAATTAGCCACGACCGGACCTCGCGACATGGTGTCCTATTTCTGAAGAGCGGAAATGGTCTGTGGGCGATTTGGATGACCAGACTCGGGGTTATCACTCAAGTTTCCCACACCGCCCATTGACTCCTTGTTAGGGAGGGCAGTAACTGCTCGCGATTCCGAATGTAGCTCATTTTGCTGACCCCAGAAAGAGTTAGTGACTAAAAGGTCAGTGTGGGGGTGTAGAATGGCATGGAAAGTTTGAATAGTTGGTTGTAGCAGTGCACCGAATAATGACAACCACAATCAGCTTGTGGCTGTCAGTGAGATTAGGAACGTGTCTTACACCTTTACTTGACTTCTGCCTAATCTTTCTTGTACACACAATTTGACATTTTTCTATTTCGTATTGCTATGGACGCGATTAGCAAGAAGGTGCCGTTTCAAGTGAAAAGGATGAAGATACAAAAAGAAACATCTCTGAACATAAGGCTCCTCCACGAAAAAAGAAATAAAAATGAAAGAGTGAGAAGTGGGAAAGAAATGGGGGAAATTTATTCCCCCGTTGTAATCCGCTCACACAAACAATGAAGTAGCCAAGGTAATGCACCGAGATTATTTTATACACCACAAAGCAAACGGAAGAAGTGCTAGGGGAGGGAGAGCAAAGCTAACCTTTTTCTTCTGTTCCCCGCTTGAGTGTGTTGTCTCACAAGCGTCGCACCAATAAACATCTTATCTGTGTTCAGTAATTTCTTTTGACAAGTCATAAATTAAACTACAATCTCCATGTTGGAGTGTCCCTCAACCGTTTCCTCTTATTACCACCATGCAGCGTGATGCACGTAACATGCTTCACGTCTGCTTAGGAGGAAATGTACTTTCGGGAACAGGGACAGAGAGAGAACCCCTCTTTCTTGATGGAAGCTTTAGCTGCTCGTGTATATCACTGATGACAGGCAGCAACTTCTGTTTGCTTCTCGTTAAAACGCTACCGAATTTGTCCCTTTCCCAGAAAGTTAACAGGGTGGAACACAGCATGTCATCCAGAATTTACTGCGTTATGGAATTGTTTCTTTGTTTGTATAAGTAGAGACAGATATCACCGCTATTACCGCCATAAAGTGTAAGGAGAGAACACTTTGTTTTCCGTGGAGACATACCTGCGTTCAGTAATCGCGAGCCTTCCTTGCTACCACTACAATGGACATTGGTAACGGCAGCAAGGGGAAACATAAACGGCGACAAAACAAAACTCATGAATGGAACGAGCTACGCAGAAAGGAAGTTCGCTTATATAAAGACATCTTGCTTATGGGCGAAATAAGACATTAGCTATTCAACGGATTTGTATTCTGAGAAAAGAAAGGGTTCGTTCCTACAAAGAATATTGCGCCAGGATTATAATATGGAACTTCAATGTGATAAGGAATATTTTATGGCGTTTCATTTCCTTTTATTGAAAGAAATAAATGTTCTCTCTCCACTCCCACTCCGAATGGCTTTTTAAAAAGGGATTTGGACGATTTTTGTGTTTTATTGTGTATGATTTTTAGACAATGAAATTGTCTGGTTCACATATGATTGCACGAATGAAATAAAATTGGATTTTATTGTTGTTTATAGACAGATGTTTTACGTAAATTGATTAAATAGATGTAGTACACATGCAGCAAAAAGAAATGTAAATTCAACTAGACTAAAGGATTCTAATGCCCGTCTTTTAACCATCCTACCAATTCATTGTCAACTAATAATTAAGTAGGCTGGATTTATATCACGTTCAGATTACTTCTGTTGAATTGGCTTCTTTCTAAAAGTACCAGTCACTTTCTGAAACGTCCTGGGTACTTTATTTAAAATAAAAGGACTCGAAGCCAGCTCATATATGCGAAAATAGAAATTGAATCCTGAATTAACAACCGTTTGTCTTTACTTGCGAATAATCTTTTCCCCCCTTCACGTGTAAATAAGTATTAAAAAAAAAAATCACTGGTATATTTGCAGGTGGTAACAACTGGTGTTTTTGCGAGAACACACAAACATTACACTAGCCAACATGATGTTTACCTCCAAGAACTTAAATGCTGTTTTTAGCCAATTTTTATGCGTAGATTTCAAAAAATCACCATGATGGTTTCACATCACACCAAAATATGCCAATTTCGCATAATCTAGCCAGTAATTATGATATTCTGATTTATTTTAAGAGATATAAGTTAATTCTCTTAATTTTAGCAATCGATTCTGGCCTCGGTTTTCTTGTAATAAACATAATCAGACTTCTATCTATGGTTCTTAGGTTCAAATTCCGATGAAACAATTTACAATTTGAAGAGAGCACACTTCGTGTTTTTGGACTTAAATTTGCCGAAAGAACAAGCTGAACTGTTCGGTTCTAGGTTACAGCAATGGAATATACTCGCAGCAGGAACAAAGATTTCAGTGTTTCGAAAAAGAAATGAAACGTTTTCGAAATATTTTGCTACGGAGGACAGTATGTGTTTTTGCAAAGACATTATTGGACTTCTGAAAGAACTAGGTGTCGTGTATAAGTCAGATGAATGGTTTTTATTCATAGATGCCCCAAAATAAGTTTAAAGGTAGTTTTGCTTAATAATGGTAACGAATTTCCATCAGTTCCTGCGTTTCATTCAGTTGGACTTGACGAAAGTCATGAAATCCTGTCTAAGATTCTACATGCTATAAAATATCGAGATTATGGTTGGAACATATGCAGTGATCTAAAAGTTATTGATTTTCTTGTTGGTTTGCAGGAGGGTTTCACAAAATATTGTTGTTTTTTGAGTTTGTGGGACAGCCTTGCGACAGAAGAACGTTATGTTGTGCAACATTGGGACAAGCGGGACGAGTTCATACCAGGACAATGTAATGTAAAATACTGCATATTCCTTTAGTGCAATCAAGCAAGGTTCTTCTTCCATCTCTGCACGTCAAACTTGGATTGATAAAAAATTTCGTGAAGGGACTAGATAAAGAAGGTAACGGATTTGCATACTTGAGAAGTGTGTTTTCTAATTTAACATATTCCAAAATTAAGGAACGAATTTTCGTAGGACCACAAATTAGGAAACTTCTGAAAGACGATGTGTTTGAAACCCGGTTAAAGGAGGTTGAATTGGCAGCTTGGCGATCATTTAAGGCGGCAGTACATAGTTTTTTTTGGGTAACAGGAAAGAAGAAAACTATGAAATAGTGTCTAATTTACTCGAGTGCTACAAAAACATGGGATGTCGAATGTCGTTGAAAATTCATTTTCTTCATTCCCATCTCGAATTTCCCCCGAAAATCTGGAAGATGTGAGTGATGAAGGGGAGCGGTTTCATCAAGGTATTTCCACGATGGAAAAGCGGTACCAAGGTCGCTAGGATCCTGTAATGACTGGGGGATTACTGCTGGTCCCTTGGGAGGGAGAGTAAACAGGAATACAAGAGAAAATCCCTTAGTAGCAAACATTTTTAAGATCAATTACAGGTATGCTGATTATATATTATTGAAATATAACTATTTCGCTATGATTTATAATTTTTCCGAAGTTAAATGAGTTATAGAGAAGGAATAATATCTTTTTACACTTATATTACAAACTTGAATTATACGTATATATCCCTTTATTTTAACATTAAACGTTGGTACATCTTTTGATCCAGAATCACATATTTTCACTGCAGAGGTATGACAAAAATATTTTTTTTTGTTAGATAGTGTTATCGTACATCATGGGGCTTAGATGGGAACAGGTATTCTGTTTGTTATCATACATTCAGTCTAAAACACTGATGGATCCAATATCTTTCTATTTTAGAAGATTTAGGAGAAGTCCGGTTGGCCTTCCTCCCTAAAATCCACTCATGCACACCTTCTCGATGGTAAGCCCTGTTACGTCACAGGTGGCAACGAACGTGTAGAGTGGTTCTCTTCAAGACGCCTGGTCAGCATGAAGAGGAAAAGACCAAACCCTCCAGCACATGATGACACGACGAAACAAATGGCCCTCAGTCCCCGGCGGCTTTCACTCTCTCTCTCTCTCTTACGGCAGCTAGAGGATCAGAGTGGAAGCAAAGGGTGCTAGAATCTCTGGGTACGGCCAGGCTGCCACTCACGGAAACTGAACTTTGCCTGTTACAACGTAAGATCGCTCATTTGTGAAGATAGGATGTTAGAGCTGGAAAAGGAATTAGAAAATGTGAATTGGAACATCATCGGTTTGGCTGAAAGAAGAAGAAATGAATAACGGATACGTTTATCAAGTGGAAATCTGCTGTACACCAATGGAAACAGTGAAAAGATTGAAGATGGAGTTGGCTTTCTGGCCCATAAAGATATAAAAAACAACATTTTGGAATTCAAAGTACACCGCCAAGGGTGTTAAGACTGCTTCTCAGGATTTCTAAGAGGTACAAACTAAAAGTTATAGTAATTTATGCACCAACATCCAGCCATGATGATAAAGAGGGCAGAAAGGGAAAATATAGGAAATTTTGGAATTCATGAAAGAAATGAAAGAGGTGAAAGACTTGTGGAATTTGCAGAATCTCGAGGAATGTCAGTAATGAACACTTTTTTTCAAGAAAAGGGTGAACAGAAAGTGGACATGGAAGAGTCCAAATGGATTGCCAACTAATGAAATCGGCTTTATCCTTACTAACAGAAGATGTACTGTGAATGATATTACCGTCCTGAACAAGGTAAATGTTGGAAGTGATCACAGTATGATAAGATGCACACTTGATATAGATGTAAAAAAAGAAAGGAAAAAACTGACTCAAGTAAATAATACAAAGGTCTTTGAGATAACAGAAGAGGAGAAAAAGCAGCATGTACTGTAACTTAAGAACAGGTTTGAGCTTCTGCACACGTTTCAGGACCAAGATATCGATGAGCAATACAACAGCTTTCTGAAAGTGTAAAGCCCGAGAAACCTATAGGTAAAAAGAAATCCAAATAAGAAAAAAATAGTCAAGAAACACTTGTCATGATGAACCTAAGACGGCAAATGAAGAGCAAGATGAACACTGACAAGGAAAAAATTGAGTATACTGAGTTATGCAAAGCTATTAGAAAGAGTCTCAGAGAGGACATAAGATGACTTAATACAAGAAAAGTAGAACAAGCATTAAGGGAAAACAAAGGACTAAATCAGCAGCCATGATCAGTAATACAGAAAGACAAATGATACTGAAACTGAAGAATAGCGATGGTGTACTTATAAATAGCAGAGAAGGCATAACTCAAATGGCAGAAGACTACTATAAAGAATTATATAAGGAGCGAGGAATGATGCTAGCAGTGGGAAAGATGGATCACAAATTAGCAACACAAACGACATAAGTGATATCCTTCCTGATGAGATAGAACATGCATTGAAGAAAATGAAGAATCAAAAAGCCCCGGGTGAAGATGAAGTTACTGTACAGTTGTTAAAATTGGGAGGAAGAGACATGACACAGAAACTGGCAAGATCCTTCACAAAATACAATAGGAAAGGCCGCCTAAGGAATGGAATAATGGAATTATGCAATCACAATTTTTCTGTATAAGAAAGGAGATATAAATCAGAAATTGGAAATTATATACCAATTAGCTCACATCTACAAGTTGTTACAAGGGTCATTACTAACAGGTTAGAAAGAAAACGTGATGAGAATCAACCAAAAGAGTAAAAAATATACTTGATGAGAATCAACCAAAAGAGTAAAAAATATACTTGATGAGAATCAACCAAGCTGGCTTTAGGACAGGATTCTCAACTATGGATCACTTTCACGTAATATCGCAGCTAACGGAGAAAACAAATGAATATAAAACGGCACTATGCCAGGCATTTGTGGATTATGAAAAGGCATTTGGCTCCATACAGTATAAGGCGATTTTCGGGCACTGGAAAGACAAGGTACAGATACCCAATACATTATGATTTTGAAGAAAATATATGAGAACGCTACCTCCTTTATTAGACCAGACAAAGACAGTAACAAATTTAAAATGGGAGAAAGGAGTTCGACAAGGAGACACAATATCTCCAATGTTGTTTACTGCTGCCCTTGAAGAAGTTTTCAGAAGATTAGAATGGTTGCAGAAAGGAGTCAATGTGAATAGAGAGTATCTAAACCATTTACGATTTGCAGATGACATTGTGGTCATAAGCCACGACCCCAAAGAATTAGAGGAAAATCTTAATCAGTTATGCAGAGTTAGTAAGGATTTCGGTCTAAAGATGAATATGGCTAAAACAAAAGTAACCTTGAACAAATATGCACAGAAAGGGATATGATAATTGAAGGAGCAGTTATTGAAAAGGTGGATTCATATACTTATCTGGGACAAGTCATTAGCTGTAATAATGATAAATGGCTGAAAGTCAAGAGAAGAACAAATTTCGGATGGATAGCATTCAAGAAATATAGTCATATACTGAGGAGCAATATCCCAATTTGTCTGAAACGTAAAATAATGAACCAATGTACACTCCCCACCATGACTTATGGAAGTGAAACTTGGGCACTCACCAAAAGAATGGAAGAGAAGCTGAAAACTACATAGAAAAAAATGGAACGAATTATATTAGGAATCTGACTGTTAGATAAGAAGAGAAACACATGGATTAGGTAGCAGTAGCAAACACTAATAAAGGACATTCTTATCAAAACTAAAGAACTGAAATGGACTTAGGCAGGACACATAGCTCGAAGACATGATGACAGATGGACTAAGAAAATAAAAGAATGGTACCAAAGAGAAACTAAAAGAAAACCTGGAAGACGACAACGGAGCTGGACAGATGAAATTCACGAGTTCCTCGGTAGTAAATGGATGGCCATCGCACAGAACAGAAGAAACTGGAAAGTTGCTGGAGAGGCCTTCATCCTTCAGTGGATTGAAAACGGCTGTTGATGACGATGATCGTACAGCAAAGACGTGTTAGTTAATGAGCAATACTGGCTGTGTGATTCATCGGAATGCTAAAATAATCTGCGTTTCAGTTTCCTATGTATACGTGCGTGTATGTGTTCCGTTGATTTCAAGTCTGCTTGCTTATACTCGTAAATATATGAATTTAATGAGACTAAAAGGCCCTTGATTCTACATTTGCTCTATTTTTTTAGTTTATTGCTTACTAAGTGAGATTCCTTTACGGAGAGCGTATTCATTTCAATTCACTAAAAACAATTTCTCTTTTAAGACAACATTTTGGTTCCTCTTTGCGGTCCGTTAAAAATATATAATGCACAGCGAAGAAGGTCAACTGTCGACTTGATAACGAATCCCAAAGAGGATTCAAAACGTTTCTTGAAAAAGAGATAGCGAATTTAGCGCACTTTTTGTAAGGTTTCCACTTAGGATAGAATAAACACTAAAATTTTTATTTGCAAAATGCGTGGAGTCGTTTCTTTATTTGCGTCTTTAATATTTCTCCAATGATATATCATCCTCACTTATACCTATGTTAGTTCACCCTAAGATTGATTCATTTTGCCATTAATTTTATCCAGCGGTGTGAGACTATTAATAGCTCGACAAGTTTTTTTTTAAATTTCTCTGTTTAGTGGTTCTGGTAACTCTTCCAACCCGACTAACCCTTCGACAGTTACGGTGGCTATGCTGGACGGAGCAGAATAAACGAAACGTCATGTTCATCAAAATTTTCAGTGATTTTTCGGTATGAACCATTGCGACATCTTCGATCACGTTCTTGGAGATGACCGTAGCACGCCAAAACGCTCCATGTTGAAACGCCGCAGAGAAACATGCCGATAATTTTAAAACACCGATTTAGTAAATTGTAGCAATAAAAAATATCGGGAATGTAAATTTGAGAAAAGAATAAGGACAACATTTATAATAGAAGTGGGACACTGCAACTGGAAAAAAATAGAAATTATTCGTTTTATTTCATTTAAAAGAAATAAATTTCTGTTTTTTCAATGCTGTTTCTTTATTTAAGAATAAATATAGGAAACTATAAAAGTAATGGAGAATTACAAAATATACATGAAAAATCAGTAACAGTTCGTGAGATTACAGTACGTACGTTAAGAATGAACATTTAACATGTTACTGTAAACTACGTATTTAGTTACGTATATTTTTTTTTAAATCTAGAAATACATGTACTGTATATGAAAAACAGCATGAGCAGATCGAAATTTTAAATTCGATTATTACTATCTGTTCTAATAAACTGAAAGGAAAAAGGACCGTTAATATTACATACACAAAATGCAACAAGGAGGTAATCTGTTTTATTTTTATTTTTTAATATATATTTTTAAATGTTAGCTGCTTTTTAATGAAAACGTGATTATAATAAATAAAAAAAACAAAAAAACTGGCACACTTTTGCAGTTCCCTGCCTGTATTTGGACCGTGCACGATTCAATTCGATGGTGTTTCTTTCACAATAAATCCGCACTATATCCTTGATTCTTGCAGCTATATCTGTAAGAATTTCGGCTCTAGAAACAAATTGTTCCATCTTCATTTCATTCATGCTTTGTTCTTTCTTCAAGGCGTCAATGAACTTCCAAATATTCTGATGGTGAGAACTTATCAATGAGTTAAATACTCTGTGCATCCTTCGGCTATATTATTGTTTTCAGAAGTCCCAACAATGAACTGCAGGTGTTCCAACAACTGACAGAAAATTAAAGGGGGGGGGGGGGGGGTTTCTTCTTATTCTCTCTAGAGAGGGAGATCAATGTAGAATGAGTAAACCCAACCTCTGTAACAAAAAATGGAAGTAAAAAGCATGACGCACTGACTCATCATGCCCAGCAGGAATTTCAGGATTTTCTTGTATCTTTCTCCAGATGCATTGAGAAAATTGAAAGAAGCAGCATTTATTAACAGCACCACGAAATACATTCGTAAATGTGTTAAGAGCAGGGCTGTAGTGGAGGGTATATGCAGGTATACACCGTATATCTCTGGCTTTTTTTAGGTGAATAGCGTATACCTTCTGGTTTTTAAAAGACTTGAAAAAACAAATATTAAAATATTTACTGAAAATTAAAAAAATAAATTTTGTAGAATTTGATTCCTAGGTAATACTTATAGTTTTATGCGACTTCTATGCAACCGAACCGAATTCGATTAAAAAGCCTGATGTGCACAGTATACTCTCTGCTTTTGGCAACATTCATATAGTATACCATCTGCTAATTTTACGATTGGTTAAGAGGTACTGTCTATTGTGGAGACAGTTGGCCACGAGTTTCCTGGGGAAGTGCCTTCACGAGATCGATGCACTAAGTAGCAAATTAAATTTTCTCAAAGCTATGTACAGAGCCTATCTCTGTACATTGTCCATGTATGGAGACAGGATCGGTACATGTACAATAATATTTTATATTTTTCATAGTTTGGGGTAGTTATCTTAGCAAAAAACTTCGCAGTAAACTTAAAAGCCAAATCAGGCATGTAATTATTGGGATTTCAAGCATTAGTATTCTCCAAAAATTATATATTTTCATTTCTATACGTATCGCGATCGACTAAAATATCTTCTTAGATCGTGATCTACTATTTGTCGGCTCCCTGCTTTACGCAGTGTACGATGTCTATTAGTTCCACATGGGACGGAGTGCACCTGAAAGCGCTATCTTTATATATAGTATATGAAATCACCAAAACGAAAAGTATTAGAACTATAATACTTAATACCGTGCGTTGGTTGAAATCTGCAAACCATTGCGTGCTACCTTTCAGAAAATTTAGAATTCTCCCTGGTTGCGAAATTAAGTTCGGTCTGTAGAAGCACACTATCAAATAGCTAAAAAAATACTTTTAAGTTTTATTGTATGGAGGAGGAATTTATTATTAATATTAGTTTATTTTTATTTGGAAAGGTCCGACCACATTCTTTAACTAAGGGGTGGTTTTGCATCCTAAGGTCTGAAATCTTCAGTTTTTAACAATGGAGATTGATTTAACGTTAAACTACATTTAGTAGAACTATATACGTGAATTAAAGATATCATGTTATACATGAATTAAATGTGATTATATGATTTATTTTTTAAAATTTAATAAAACTAATAGGTTTAGAAAGAGCATTTTGATTTATCTTTATTGCTCTCTGCGGCTCCTCTTGAAAGCAAGAATAGGTTGAAGAGAAGATATAGCAGAGAGGGACATTAAAGTTGTTTCATTACCAATGATTTGGGGTTGCCATTAGAGTCTTCGCTTATTTTTTCGGCGAAGTCATCGGTTTTTTTTTTTTTGACTTTAGCAAAACTCGGACGAATGAGACGATTACGGTTATTGATTTCAACGTGCTTCATCTTCAGTCATACTCAGCTGATTGGCCACTTTATTAGATACATCTTTCTAATAGCGAGCAGGTTTCCTTTAACCCTCAAAATAGTCATTACATTATTGCAGCCTTTACTATTACAAAATGTGCACTGTGGTCGTAGCTGCCGGTCCATACCAGTCCATGTCACTGTCAGATATTTTAAAACAAACTGGACTACCTATTTTAAAATAATCCTAACTTGTTTCTCATTCAAATTACCATGCACTAGCCAGGGTAACAGAAAGCCATGCGATCGCTAGATGGGACCAAATCCGCGTTCTTATAATTCAGGAATGGTTACCATTTTAACTAATCGAATTGGGGATGTTACCACTTCAGTGTCGCTCTCTGCTGCATATTCTCTTCCACCTATTCCTATCATCAAGAGGTGTTTTTAAAGTGCAAAAAATGCAAATCAGACTGCTCGTCCTTAGCTTACAGTTCTATTATTAGATTGAAAAATTCCTCCTCCATACAATAAAGGTGAATTTTTTCCCCCATATTCGATAATGGCGCTTTTTCAGAGCGAAATAGTTATTTTCACGACCAGAAAGAATCTTGATTTTCTGAAAAGTAATACACAATGATTTCTAATAGCACCTGCAAATGTACTCTGGCCCCCTATTCCATCAAATCTATATCTTACATCGTGTATGGCATCATAGTGTGATTTCATTTGTATGTCCTTCATTTCAGAATAAAACCAGAGAAACCTACAGAAGGTTATTCCACACTAAATAAAAATAGAACACATTCTCCTTTTCGCGTTTTCTCTCTCTCTCTCTGTATAATACTAACAGCCTTTATGTTTTCAGTTTACTGAGAACAAACAGCGACAATCGAATTTAAAATGGCTTTACTTTCCTGCTGTTTGTTCAAGATTTTAAGCGAAATTATATAACTGCGTTACAGTAACCATGTTAAATATAAATACTTAATATGGTTACTGTAACTCTCAAGTGTTACTGATTTTTCGTGTATATTTTGTAAATCTCCATTACTTGTTACATTTGTTCTTAAAAAAAACAAAAAAAAAAAACAATGTTGTCAACTTATAATCTGTAATGTGTTTCTTCTAAACGAAGTAATTTTAATTATTTCATATTCGGAGCAATTAATTTTAACCCAGCATTCCCAAACTTTTCTTTTTTACTAGGATTCCCAAATCAAGGCTTCAGGATAATGATACAATTTAAATATTTTTAAATGTTTTTGTTATAGACTATAGAGTATTTTTGGGCAAGAGCCTCATGCTACGTGGTAGAATGTCTACCACGTAGCATGAGGCGCTTGCCCTAAAATATTCTATAGTCTATACTACTGCACGCCATCAGGCATCTCTCGTATTGTGGAGTTATACTTCATAACTGGGTTGTCACTATTGCAACAACCAGGGTATCTACCCACCCACCGATGAGGAGCCAATATGCTTCGAACGGTACCGTCTGGGTGATGGTATCCGCCTAGATTAAGTAACATTAGTCTCCTCCACTGAAGCGTTACTTATTCGAGGTAGTGAAATACCATGGCAACTCGTTGTGAAGGTATTCCAATATGAGATATACAGTAATTAAAACGATGCCAACTTAACTACTTTGGTAGATGGCTACGAATTAAACTGGTGCAATTGCACTAACTTATACGCTATGACGCACAAATAATCCTCCAAACAAACTATTCACGAAAAAAAAAACTTTAATGCATTTTTTTCCTCTGACAGCACTTCAGGAACTACTGAGGAACTACTTCAAGAACTCCCATGATTTGAATTCTGACCGGAGGTTAGAAATTGCTGCTTTAAACCAAAATTATATATAAATAGGCCTAATAGAGGTTCCCAAAAATGTTTTAACCCCTGCACTCAATCGTTTGTAAAGTTTTAGAAGTGGTATTCGAAACGAAAATTAAATTATCCTTTCCTGTATTAAAGCTCACATAGGATACTTCGGTGGCAGGATGATATCATTTGCTACTTCTTTAGGAAGGAAAGCCCCTATATATTAACGAGAAATTCTCATTAATTGGATCGTAACTGAGGCCTTTTCAGGTTGCATGGTTATCTAAAAGGGGTTTACACAGTTTTGCTCTGGATTTTGGATTTGTTAAGGAGAAAAGCTTTTGATATTGTTGAACATAAAAGACTGCTGTACAAATTGGAGTAGTGTAGCATTAGGGGCAAGTTGCTGCTATGGAAAATTGGATGATTGAGCGGGAGAAGACAGAGTGGTAATCAATGGATACTGCTCTTCATGGTCTAATGTTATTATTTGAGTCCCCCAGAGTTTCGTGTTGGGCCCATTATTAATTTCTATATTTATCAATGATATTGATGAAGGTATATCGGGCTTAATGTCCAAGTTTGCAGATGATAGAAAGGTTGACAGGGCTATTAATGACAGTAATGATAGTATGCTACTGCAACAGGATCTAGAAAAGTTAGGCAGATGGGCTGAGAAGTGGCAACTGAAGTTGCCACTTCTCAGCTTAACATTGACAAATGCAAGGTACTGTACTGCGTATGGGTAGCAGAATAACGTACCAACTGTGTGGTACTGCACTCAGGGTAGTGGAGAATAAAAAAAAGACCTGGGAGCAATTGTGAATTCAGATATGAAGTTCTCTCAGCAGTGCAGACAGGCTGCCAATACAGGCTCATGGAGTCTTGTCAATGATATAGAGTAATTTTTCTAGCAAGAATAAGGAGATGATTATCGCTTTACATAAGGCAGTGGTCAGGCTCTACCTCGAGTACTGCATAGTGATCTGGAGGCCTAATTTTAGGAAGGATGTAGAGCTGCTGGAACAGGTGCAGAGAAGGACAGCCAGATTGGTGAAGGGAACAAAAGGGTACTTTAACTAGAAATTGCAGCGTCTGGATACCAGGCACCTGCGAGGTGATCTGATTGAGGCGTTTAAGGCTTTCAACGGTTTGAGAAAGCTCAGTGCTGATGAGATTCTCTCTCTCTCTCTCTCTCTCTCTCTCTCTCTTGCTCAGATTACGCACTTCAGGGAGCATAAATTCAAATTGAGGAAGGACGGTTTGCAGAATAGTTGTGCAGAAATTTGCCTTTAGCCAACAAGTGGTTGATTGCTGGAACAAACTTCCATCTGTCGTTGTAGAAGTTGATAGCTTAAATAAATTCAAGGAATGACTAGAGAAACTTTTGGAGGCAATAGATAGGTGAAGTGGGAAGTGTGTTTCTTTTTTTGGCTAATGTTGTATAAGCTTGCTTTCTTGCATTATATGTGGCTACTAATGCTAATTTTTTTCTTCTTTTCATCTCGAAAACAGACACGGCCTTAAAACACACGAATCTTAGACACGATACACTGACGCCTCACGGATCGAGTTCCTTTGGCAGTAATTCAAACTCAACCCTTGCAAATCTAATTCTTTTTAAACTGAAAAATTACAGAAATCAAAATTCAGCTAAGTAGCCATGCACAATGAATTTAGTAAGTGCGCTTCTGTTTCAGCAAAATTCTTAGGCTAAATTAAGTATCATGTATGAGTGGGTTTGTGGAGCCGTTTTCTTCGCCTATCGCAGCACTGATGGTCATCGTGAACGCTCTTCAGTAAAATCAATTAAAGCTCTCAGAGAGACTGTCAGCGTGAAAAAGGTCGCCATGACTACCGGTTTGGAGAGCTGTGCACTACTACCTCTTCCCATCTACCGTTATGTACTACGACACTGATGAGCAGACAGCGCATTTTTAATGCTTAAAAAAATCCTGCTAACCTGGTCATTTTGAATTAAAAAATAAACAGCGGTATTTTCTTTTACAGGCTTTCTGCAATAAGTTTTTAAGCAATGGGCGAACTTTATGTAAGACCCTTGTTCCGATTATCACAATACATGGGTAATAGTTTACAAATACTATACAAAGCTTAAAGCAACAGAAATAAAATAAAATGGATTAAACTCGTGAAAAATCCACAGAGGAATCATTGCATTCGATTATAATCTTTATATCCAAAAGTACCTCGCATGCCTCATAGTGATGGAAGCGAAAATTAAGTAACAGCCACAGCATATCCAAATACTACCATCGCCGAATGCACAATATCACATTTTTGAATAAAATATTCTTTATTTCCTACACTCAAATCTCAGCATCTGTCTCTGGATTATTTGGTTTGTTACGAAATAATAAAACGACACTATTTAAATTATTGACAGTATGCTATAGAACTGTCGCTGTTACTTTTCTGTTTTATTTTATAATAGTGGTTTTTTGCAGTCGGCGGTTCCTCGAAAAATGTTCTTGTGCGGATCATAATAAATTAAAAATGCAAAGACTGCTCGTTTATGATCAGTAAACAGGTCGCGGAATGGTTGCCGATGTTTGTTCTCAGCCTTCTAGAAGTAGAAGGTTGAGTAACTCCGTGGAGTACATTCACCCGGTTAATTGGGGTATATAGGGTCGATCATTGAATTTACTGTATGATTGCCTATTTGTCCCCAACCTTTCCTATGCCTCTATATCTTGGCTTCACAGGATGACAAATTCTGTAGTCAAAAAGTATATTATGCAAGCTCAAAAGATTCGCTCTCTTATCTATTTTTAGAACATGCTGAACAGTTTCGACAGAGGCATTACAGGTGCTCTCTGGCAGATTACCGGCAGATCTGCAAATCATTTTATCAGCACTATTGTATTGCACTAGAAATAATTTGAGAAGGTCATGTCCAGTGCAAGAAGACTGTAAACAAGACAAGATTAGTATTAGTATTAGTATTAGTAACGGCCGTATGGTGCAAGAAAGCCTATGGCTTCTGCTGCACCAGCCAAAAAAAAAAATAAAATAAATAAAAATAAATAATAATAATTAATAAATAAATAAATAATAATAATTAATAAATAAATAAATAATAATAATTAATAAATAAATAAAAATAATAAAATGAAATAAAAAAATAAATAAAAAGGAAATTAATCCTATCATCCTATGCGCTTCCCTTACCCGAAAGTACAATCCAGATGACCTTTGAATTTCCCCAAACTGTCGACCTCTACCACCCATGAAGGCAACTTATTCCAGTAATTTATAACTCGCTGGCTAAAATAAAACTTCCTGCAGTCCAATCTAAACATTTCCCCCCGTAACTTGAATTTATGTCCCCTAGTTCTAGCATCATTTATAATCTTGAAAATTTTGTCCTCATTCATTTTACTGATGCCTCTCAGAGCCTTAAACACCTCAATCAAATCTCCTCTAAGGTGTCTAGTTTCCAAACTCTGCAACCCACATATTCGAAGTCTTTCTTCATAAGGACGCCCTTTTGCCGATCTCACCAGGCGAGTTACCCTTCTTTGCACCCTTTCAAGAAGCTCGATGTCTTTCTTTAGGTGCGGTCTCCATACTTGAACACAGTATTCCAAGTGTGGTCTAACGTAAGCCTTATATAATGGGATTATCACGTCCCTATCTCTACTTGAAAAAGTTCGATAGATCGTCGATAGGACACCATGGGCCTTCCTTGCAACCTGTTTACAATGCTCAGAGAATTTCATGTCTGACCGTATCGTAACACCCAAGTCCCTTTCCTCCAGTACTGGGTTTAGTTGAACTCCACCAAGTGAATAAGTTATTTTGGGATTACTGTTTCCCAGGTGTAATACCTTACACTTTGTTGGATTAAAGCATAGCTGCCATTTTTCTGACCATTCCTGAAGTCTATCGAGGTCTCTCTGAAGAAGCTCAGCTTGACAGTGATCATTAACTACTCTACCAATTTTAACATCATCTGCAAATTTAGACATCACGCCCTCTATCCCTTCATCAATGTCGTTTATGAAAATTAAAAACAACAGTGGTCCTAATACTGATCCTTGGGGAACCCCACTTCTTACATCAACCCAATCTGAGGAATAGCCATTTATCACAACCCTCTGCCTCCTGCCCTGAAGCCATCCTTCTATCCATCTAAGGATTTTCCCAGTGATTCCAACCTGTTCCAGCTTATAAAGCAACCGCTCATGTGGGACTGAGTCAAAAGCTTTGCTGAAATCTAAATAAACAATGTCGAAATTATTCCCTAAATCCAGCTCGTGAGTGACCCTTTCGAAATAGCGAACCAGATTTGTTAAACATGATTTTCCCTTTACAAAACCGTGCTGAGTATCCTTGAGAATTTCAATTCGATCCAAATGATCCTGAATTCCACCCTTGATCATTGCCTCCATGATTTTCCCTACTATTGAAGTCAGACTGACAGGTCGATAATTTCCCACTTCACTTTTAGAGCCACCCTTATGTATGGGAGATACATTTGCACTTTTCCAATCCAAGGGAATCTCCCCAGAGTCTAGTGATGCTCGCATAACCAGCCTCAGTGGTTCAATGCACTCGCTTGCCGCCTCTCTCAAGATTATAGGGTATATTCCATCAACTCCAGGAGCCTTACTGGTCTGTAGGCTTGAAAGTTTTTTCATTAAATAATCTTGCGAAATTTCAATATCATTAATTACATATTTTTCAACTTCGCTCCCACAATTTCCCATTGCCACAAAAGGTTTTTCATTTGTAAATATCGATGCAAAATAACTGTTGAGTTCATCTGCAACGGCAGCTGGTGAATTTATTACTATCCCCTTTCCCTTACGTAAAGGTCCGATGTGGTTTGTCCTGCTCTTCTTGGCATTTATGTATGTGAAGAATTCTTTATCCCCCCTCTGGCAAAGGCGATGGGAGATCTCGGAGAAGGGGCGAGTAACGTACATGTTCTTACCCCGAATAGACATCCTGGAGGTGAGAAAGAAACCCTGGCAGCAGTTTGAGGTAAATGCAGCCTTTCTAATAACAGGCCTTGGGTTGGCAAAGAGGCTTTTCCAGCTAGACCTAGTAGACAGTGAAAATTGTACTTGTGGAGAAGAAGAGACATCGGCTCATATAATGTTTCAGTGTAACAATTATGTTGACATTAGGAGTCAACTAGAATTGTCTTTAGTAGGATTCGAACAACAGTTCCGCTGGAGCATGTTCGTAGAAAGGTGCAAATTTACTTTTGTCATTTCTGTATTCAAAAGAAGAGCATAGTTGAAGTTAGATATTAGAGCCCGCCTCCCAGTGACAGGGATGGAAACCTAGTCCATTGGGATGGGTGGGATGTGCAATGATTGTTCAAAGTCTAAGTCTTCGTGAATAGGACCAAGTGGCATGAGCGCTCTCCGATAATTGAGTTGTGTTAAAATTTCGAAATTTCTTTTAGTTGTTAAAATGTTTTAAACACAGCTAAAGTTAGAATTGAGATAAGTCATAAACCACATAAAAGCTACGGCTTGGGTGGTAGGTTGGCTTAATCGGTATTTTGAATGTATAGCCAGGATTGTGCCATTTGCTGTACCATCTAAAGCATTTTGAAATGCCGCATTCATTTAACGCAGATTAAAATAATTTAAATAACATTTAAACTGGACCACACAAATCTTAGACAACAGTGTGCTCACATAAAAATTCCTCGCATAAATTATTATAAGTCATTCCAAAGCCAATACATAATATGCAGAAATATGGCCTTAGTTTCTAATGCTCCGAAAAACCAAATAACAACAATGTAATATGCAGACGAAATTTTAGCTAGAGAACCGTGTAAGATCACCTTTAGAAGCCTGAGCGCTAAACAAAATAATCTTCAAAGACGCAACAGCTTCATTTATATTTATTTTTCTATAAAATAACATTGACGCATTCAATAAACTATACAATTCAAAATCATAATTAATAGCTTCGCTTTAACTATGTTTAAGTTGCTGAGTAATAAATAAATGTAACATATTATGGAAATATTTTGAGAGCAAACATTGATAAACAGCAGAAGGAAGAAAATGAAAGGAAAGATTGACACTTTAACTCCTATAAAAGCTAATTATAAATGGATGTAGATATGTGCTTTTTAGTCCGTTTTATAAGTTCATTTAAAACTGAAGGAATTGTTTCTAAGAATTTTCGGTATTTTTTAATAAGATAAAACACAACTGTATAGTGTATCCGTGTAAGAAAAGAATAGAAAGAGTAGGCGAATTTCTTTAAATTTCTTTAAAGAAATTCACGCACTCTTTCTGTCCAGCATTAAAAATCATTAGACCAGTGTTTCTCAATCTGGTGTCGCGGCACATTAGTATGCTTCAAGTGTGCCTCGGAAAATTCAAATAAAAAAAAAATTAATAAATCAAAGTTTTATAATAAAAATTAATTGAAACAAAAAATTCGTCTATTTACGCTGCGCCGATCCGTGCGCCTTCCGGCGGTTAATGTGACATTACGTTTTGATTCCTAATACTAGATTTGTTCACCTATACTACACAAACAATAAGTGTATTATTAAATAAACCCAACAGAAATAACTTCCCGTTTGTGAATATATGATTATAGTAGTGATTTTAGTGTGTAGTGTGCTGCAAAATTTTAGCGCCTTTGAAAGTGTGCCTCAGCAACGAAAATGTTGAGAAATTAGACATTGTGACTATTCGCTTTTATTATTTCATTTCTCTGTTAAGAGTTGAAGATGCACGTACAGCGTTAAGTTGTCCCCGTGTTCGAATTCATGTGTTACCACAGAATCCGGTAATGTGTTTGTTGTATCTGTTTTGTGAACTGCCCTTAATATTAAATAAATAAATAATAAATAAATTCAGGAACGTGGCCTTTCCTAAGTATTAACGAGCGCCGCGTTATTTGGGGGAGGGGGCTGCCGGAAACTTTGCTCTAGAGACTAAACATGGGTTTCACCACTTCAAGCCTCCAATAAGCAAAGTGGTGGTATTGCACTGGTTGATGAGAGTCATCTACCACCTATGAATATTGCTCCTACAATAATGTGTGTTCTTTTTGGTCGCTTTATCTGTTTTGCTAGACGCAAATCCAAGTTTTTCATGTTGTGCGGGCTGAGGAGGAGGAAGTAGGGGGTTCCCCTACTTCCTCCTCCTCCTCCTGAAATCGGCTATTTATGACACCCTCGATTAAAGAGACCTTTCGAATTTCCTCCAGTTTTGGGCGGAAATCGAACCCAGACCTCTCCAAACGAGTGTCGGACGGCGATATATTGTGCCCGCTAGGTTGCCACGATTGCCTCGTGATGGTATTTTTAATTTTCATAACTGTTACGTTTGGCCCAACAAAAATCCTAATGCAATTCACGAGTCACGACATCAGCAACGTTTCTCGTTGAATGTCTGAGCAGGACTACTAGGAGGCCGTCTAATTGGACCACACTCTCTGCCAAACAGGCTAACAGGAGAGCTGTACCTTCAGTTCCTGCAGAATGTTCTTCCAGACCTCCTTGATGATGATAATGTTCCACATCAGCAATGCCAGAACATGTGGTTTATGCATGATGGTGCACCGGCACATTTTGCTCGAGTTGTGACTCGGTATCTAACTAGAAGGTATGGTCAACGGTGGATAGGTAGAGGTAGAAAGGGTTGAAGGAGTTGAAAGGGGTTGAAAGGGTTGAAGGAGCCTTTCAGCAAATCAGAAATAACCCAGGAATACCTGAGAGGATTCGCAATTCAATGCAGAGAAGACTACAAATCTGCGTACGGATGCAAGGACAGCATTTTGAACACGTTTTTTAACATCTGTAAAATCCCGTGGCGTTAAAACTAAAAATTAAAAATATATTATGTTTAATAAAACCACCCTTAGGAAAGGATTCACAGCTTTTTGCTAAACTAGTGCTCCCACAGTCAGTGGCGGATCTTAACAGAAAATGTGCATTATCTCGAAAACGGTTCATTTGTGTCCCAATGTTCACTGGGACTTTTTTGCTTATTTTAGTTTGTACTTTTCACCCGACGAATAGGGGAAATCCTGGAGCCCGCCAAAAAAAAAAATAAATAAATAAATAATAATAAAATACTTGAATACTTTGTACTTTTCACCTTTAAATTATTGACCATCATTTTTGAAACACTTTGTATAAAAAAAAAAAAAAAAATATATATATATATATATATATATATATCTGATAATTAGAATAAATATGATATTTGAAATATTCATATTTATTTATTTTTATTGCTTTTGCCTAACTTTTACATCACATTAAATAAAGTAATGGTAGTAGTGGGTTGATATGCTAAATAAGCAGCGCCTGTGCCGCCATCTATTCTTCTCCTTTCTATTATATAAGCTGGTTAAGCTTGCATTATGTCAGTGGTGTGGCTCTGATTAAGAGTGCTGTCTGTTCTATAGATTATTTCTCGCTGCATAAGGACCACCGCCATGCAAATCCTCTGCATTGGTTGATCTATCGGAGAATGGGAAGGTGGTTTGGTTCTTCGATATTTCCGCCTTTTGCGATGATTTGTATGACGATTGAAATGCAGTGATTCCATGACCATTATTGGCCTCGTGGTCCTCTGTCGATATGGGGCATAATGGTCAGTCTATTATTTGATATTTTATTTTTTGTAGTTTCTTTAACCCCTTTTGGTGATATTTCACGTCTTTTGGAACTGGTACCTTCAAGGGGGGTACCGCTAAATTATATATAATTGGCATTATTTTAAATTTATATCGTTTTTATTAATTGGGTTTAATGATTAAATAATACTAAATTATACAGGGGATTATCGACTACTTTTGGTCTTATTATTTCTACTTTCCCTTCCCTGTTTGTTTATTTTATATTATTTTGCGTTTCATTTCGCTCTGCATTTTTGCCGTACTACTGGCTAATGTTTTTTTTTTTATTTCAAATATCATATTTATTCTAATTATCAGATATAATTAAGCATCATGTGGAGGATGTGCATTTGCTGCCTCTAATGATAGCTTCATATTCATATTTATTTATTTTTATTGCTTTTGCCTAACTTTTACATCACATTAAATAAAGTAATGGTAGTAGTGGGTTGATATGCTAAATAAGCAGCGCCTGTGCCGCCATCTATTCTTCTCCTTTCTATTATATAAGCTGGTTAAGCTTGCATTATGTCAGTGGTGTGGCTCTGATTAAGAGTGCTGTCTGTTCTATAGATTATTTCTCGCTGCATAAGGACCACCGCCATGCAAATCCTCTGCATTGGTTGATCTATCGGAGAATGGGAAGGTGGTTTGGTTCTTCGATATTTCCGCCTTTTGCGATGATTTGTATGACGATTGAAATGCAGTGATTCCATGACCATTATTGGCCTCGTGGTCCTCTGTCGATATGGGGCATAATGGTCAGTCTATTATTTGATATTTTATTTTTTGTAGTTTCTTTAACCCCTTTTGGTGATATTTCACGTCTTTTGGAACTGGTACCTTCAAGGGGGGTACCGCTAAATTATATATAATTGGCATTATTTTAAATTTATATCGTTTTTATTAATTGGGTTTAATGATTAAATAATACTAAATTATACAGGGGATTATCGACTACTTTTGGTCTTATTATTTCTACTTTCCCTTCCCTGTTTGTTTATTTTATATTATTTTGCGTTTCATTTCGCTCTGCATTTTTGCCGTACTACTGGCTAATGTTTTTTTTTTTTATTTCAAATATCATATTTATTCTAATTATCAGATATAATTAAGCATCATGTGGAGGATGTGCATTTGCTGCCTCTAATGATAGCTTCATATTCATATTTATTTATTTTTATTGCTTTTGCCTAACTTTTACATCACATTAAATAAAGTAATGGTAGTAGTGGGTTGATATGCTAAATAAGCAGCGCCTGTGCCGCCATCTATTCTTCTCCTTTCTATTATATAAGCTGGTTAAGCTTGCATTATGTCAGTGGTGTGGCTCTGATTAAGAGTGCTGTCTGTTCTATAGATTATTTCTCGCTGCATAAGGACCACCGCCATGCAAATCCTCTGCATTGGTTGATCTATCGGAGAATGGGAAGGTGGTTTGGTTCTTCGATATTTCCGCCTTTTGCGATGATTTGTATGACGATTGAAATGCAGTGATTCCATGACCATTATTGGCCTCGTGGTCCTCTGTCGATATGGGGCATAATGGTCAGTCTATTATTTGATATTTTATTTTTTGTAGTTTCTTTAACCCCTTTTGGTGATATTTCACGTCTTTTGGAACTGGTACCTTCAAGGGGGGTACCGCTAAATTATATATAATTGGCATTATTTTAAATTTATATCGTTTTTATTAATTGGGTTTAATGATTAAATAATACTAAATTATACAGGGGATTATCGACTACTTTTGGTCTTATTATTTCTACTTTCCCTTCCCTGTTTGTTTATTTTATATTATTTTGCGTTTCATTTCGCTCTGCATTTTTGCCGTACTACTGGCTAATGTTTTTTTTTTATTTCAAATATCATATTTATTCTAATTATCAGATATAATTAAGCATCATGTGGAGGATGTGCATTTGCTGCCTCTAATGATAGCTTCATATTCATATTTATTTATTTTTATTGCTTTTGCCTAACTTTTACATCACATTAAATATATATATATATATATATATATATATATATATATATATATATATATATATATATAAAAATACAAATCTCTCATAGAAATCACGAATTAAAACTATAAGAGCATTTAGATTACACTATAATGAGAAATTCTGTTTGGGAATACATATTAACAGTAATACTTATTAATCTAAACAGTTCGGCCGCGTCACTGGAAAGAGTTATTACTTATATTATTACTTATGGTGGCATTGTTCTCAGTAACATGTAATAGCAGTGCCGTGGCTGCGTAATTTTATTCTTTATGTGTAGTCTGCATTAAGTGGAAAGCGCCCCCTCCCCTTTATCTCACCTCACATTCTGTCTCTGATCTGTGAACACAAGGGTCAATAAAATGACACTTTTTTTTCCCCATCAAAGATATGACATTTTTAAAACCAGGTTTGCGCGTTAATTACAAATATGTTTTACGGTTTTCCTCTGGACGTGTAGCTTTCGTTATACGATTGCTAATATTATCAGTAAAAGTTAACTAAGATCATTTCATTACAAAACACACAAGGTTACAATTACATTTTTATCACTTTTACGATTTAACCTCAGTACAATTTATACACATGGTTAAATCAATACCGTACATGATTGTAAAAAAAGATATCTGCAATTTAAAAATGTTTTACGGATAATTTCCTTTGGTACACTTTATCCGGAATGTCGCGGTTCAACATCCAGCAGTAGTCTGTCAACACACGCTCATTCCAGAAACCTTGGTAGCGATTTTCTATTGAGTCTTGATAGAATCGTTCTCCCTGCTCGTCAAGGTTTTCGGGAAATAAGTCTAAATGCGAATGCAAGAAATGAAGTTTGAGCAACATACAGCACCCATTTCTTTATGTGCACTGAACAACTCCCGAACCCCATCTTTGTAAGTTGGTTTCGGAGACCTGTCGACACCGAAAACGTGTCCACAGAGCCATTGAAAGCCTGCCATGCTTTTAGTTGTAATACATTGAAGTATTTTTCAAGGCTTTCTTTCATTCTGAAGAAGAAGCTTTCTAAATTGGGACCCACAAAGATTCTCCCTTTGACTTTCGCAACACTTATCTTTGGAAATTTCTCACTTAAGTAATGAAATCCTTTTAACTTCATCTTATCCATCCCTTTCAGAAACGTCATTAGGCCAAGTTTAGGAGAGGTGGAAAGAAAATCTTAATTGGATTTACCAAGGACACAGACTGCACATTCGTTCCCGGATGGTGTGATTGCTTCTCTGAGGGCAATTATGCCTTATGTAATGATCTGCAGTGCATAGGCTTTCTAGGATAACGACAATATTTTTTGAGCTCTCCTTGCATGCTCATTAATGTATCAGTGATTTTTAGGTTACCGCAAATATTCCACTGATGAATGCTATGTTGAATTGTTTCGAGGTGGGTTCATGTTATAATATTTCTCCTTTAGATGAACAGAGTGGGCAATGGAGATGGATGGCTTTAAGTTCCCGTTATTCAAGAGAACAGCTTTCAAACTTCACAACTTCGCTGTGAGAAGTTGATGAAGAGGCACTATTCGTGTCATGTGAATTTACTTATGACAGTACTTCTTCTGGCAATACTACTGACAATCACTAAAAACTAAATATATTAAAGTAGCACTGCTTAATATTCAGCACTCACCTCTTGACGAATCCGCTTGGTTTCGTCAGGTGAGTGCTGAAAATTAAGCAGTGCTACATTAATATATTTAGATTTTATAACACCTAATAAGCACATAAGGAGTCCTTAAACTTACAGTTAATCCCTAAAAACTCCATTGATATCGTGGCAGCATCAGAGAGACAGTTTTACTGTAAAGAATGTCGCCAAAAAACATGGTTTCTTTTTCAATAGTGAGATACTGACTCTTTTCATGACCAAGTGTTTTTGCTTCAGTCTCGAGGCGAGATGTTCAGATTAATCTTTCATCTTTGGAGAGGGGTAGATCTCTAATGGGGTCGTTCAACACATCTTAGGTAAACAGCTCCGGCTCCGTCGTCGAGTGTGTACTCAGAAGACCGACT
The DNA here is from genome assembly GCF_048544385.1 of Mastigoproctus giganteus. Lineage (NCBI taxonomy): Eukaryota > Metazoa > Arthropoda > Arachnida > Uropygi > Thelyphonidae > Mastigoproctus > Mastigoproctus giganteus. The sequence goes on from NC_143577.1 coordinate 105,901,422, forward strand.
GAAATAATTTTCAGATCTCCTTCATCGCATTCATATTCTTCGTCTTCTAAAGTATCTAGTCCATGCTGCGGAAGTACCAGAATTGGCATACTGTCATTGTGAGAGATTGTTCTCATCGCTGAATACAGGGATCAGGTTCGGAATCGTTTGCTTATTCTTTGTGAGGTGGTCTTTTCTTCGTGGTCTTTTGGTTCCCTCCATATCATGGGTGGGTATGGTAAACGGCATCAACATTTTTATTTTGTTTAACCAGTAATGTAATCCATTCGAACAAGCAGTACATATAACATATGTACCCACACCTCATTCCAATGTCACCTGGAGGACAAAAACTGTCATATGAGGGACATCCGACATTTAAATAATCTGCCCATGTCCATACGTCCATAAATTGCATGTGCTATTTGGCCGCTTTGTCTGTTTTGCTGGACGAAAAACACGAGTTTCCGGGTTAAGGGATTACCCTGCTGTCCACGCCTGAGATCGAGTAACTTAGTCACGGAGTTAAAAAATGCCTATAAGAGTTCATCACGTCATTAATGGGATTCAAACCTGACCCTTTGCCACCCGGTGCGGGGAGGACAATGATTACCTACCACTGCGCTAGTCGTGCAGATTAATATAGAGGAGAGCCATATTATAAATGCTAAATTTCCCGAATATATATGATTGTACTGTATTCCGTTGAGATTTAGTTAGGAAAGAGTTGCACACGTATAGCGGAATTTATTGGGGTGATTTTTACACTTTCGCAGCATGACGATGAATCCGTTTCAGTAATTCACCTGATCTTATCTGAAACAATTTATAATTAAATTATGAAATAACACGGATATAGATATATTCAAACAAGTACATAAATAAGAATGTATAAACTATAATAATAAATAATATTTATATCCATGCCAGATCGGCTGAATAAGTATATGTGTGGTATAATCCGTTTCATCACGTTCACGTAATCCGTTTTATTATACAAAAACTATTGTGCTAGAGGAAAATCGAAAACGGATTTGGAATCAGCATCCAAAGAACTATCTGATCTACATATCCCTGAAAAATACTTGTTCACATGTGCTATTGATTCAATTACTAGGAACGCATTTGTTAGTTCTGTTTTCCTTTGTAATCTTTTTGTTTAAATTCCATTAATGACGAAAAATATGGTCATTAAAGTCGTTGGATATGTGATGAAAATTGAACGTGAAGTTTTATTTCTGTAGTGACTTTAATATAGACCTAAGCGACATCACTGCCTCCACCACAAATTTGCCTTCTTCCACCCCTCTAAAGGCACTGGTGAGCATCTGGGCTCTGTAGTTTAGGGAGCAGTTCTGCGATATAAAAAAATTAATGATTAGTTGTCTGGGCACTCCCTCCTAGAATTTTATACACTTTTTTTTTAATTATTATTAAACATTGATTACTTCGTACCTCTTACTACATTATCAACGGACGGACATTAGCCATCATAAGTATGTATGCCTCCCGCCATATAAAAATGCCGCAACGTCCATGTTAGAGCGATATGCTAAGGATGAAACGTAATATTAATTATGAAAGTCAAAAGGTTCCTTGTTTACAACCCTGGTTAATATCAAAATATGTTATGTTCTAAAACAACAAAAGCAGACCATACGTATGAAACATAAGCGTTCACTCATTTTTCCTCTCGTTTTTTTTATTTTTATACTACGACAAATTCTTTATATTTTGACTGTAATCAGATTATATTATACACTTTATATTTCACTTTATGCATCGTTTTTACTCAATGTATAAAGAGGAGATTAGGGTGATCTCCAAATCTCCCAAGAGAGACACCAATGAAAAAGTCGCTGGTGAGAAAATCGAGTTGAAATCTTTTCTTTTCGGAGAAGTGCTTAATGTAGTCGCTCCTTATCAAGTGCCTATCAATGGTCTTTATGGTTAGATTTTTTAGCTTTTAAAAACTTCTTCTGATGTGAGCTAGCGCTATAAATAAGAATTTTTTTTAACTCTACATAAATAATGGGTATAATTTTCCTTCACTAAATGGCACAACTGGAATTTCTCGATTTACTTTTTGTTATAATTCATTGGCAGTTCTTTCTTTCAATGCTATCTATCAACATGTTAAAGGAGAACGAAACTACCATATCGACAGAGGTTCGCCGCTGCAAAAGGAGTTCGTGACTTTCGCGTTGAGGCCCAGAATTTGTAATTTTACCTCTGGATCGCAGTCACTCTTTTATGACGTCTCTATAGGAATAGAAGGTGCTTTCAATTTCTACCGAGTTCGTCTGTAATGAAAGTTATTGTCATCAGATATTCATGTTACTGTGCGGACTTCTGTTTAGAAGTTTTGCTGACTTCCGCAATCAAATATGATTTCATTTATTAGGTCAGCAAACCATTCGATTTGTTTATAGTAACGGTATAAGCGGCGCATTGTAAAATTTTTCCAAATGCTTTTTCAGAACCTTTTGGAAAGCGCCGCACCAAATGAATCTACAATTAATCTACAATCTAAAATGTAAAATCTTGCACACTGACCAAATAATTTCTTGTGTGATATTAGGATAGAACAGTGCTTTGGACAAAAAGAACTCGCAAGTTGAAATAACACTATAAGGTGTTATTTCATATCACTGGATTTTGAAATATCAGTGAATATCGAGTTTCTACCATGTCGAAAATTTTAAGGCTTGTTCCCCAACCCGAAGAGCCAAAAAAAAGATCCGAATTGCTTGCACAGTGTTCTAGAAGACTAAAATTACACTGCAGGAGGAGTTTTATAGATGTAAAACACGATTTGTAAGAAGATATCTCTGTAGCATTTATTTCTATGAAGACTAATTTTTAATCATTATTCATCGCTGTTTGTTATTACAATCAACGGATATTAACATACTGTGTTGTACTGCACTGATTGAAGATGCTACAGATATAAATAAATAAATTGTAATGTTATAATCAGTAGATTGTAAAATTTCGTTTGATATGTGAAGTTGATAAATATATATTACTATTATTATTTAATTAATTTTGATTAAATAATATTAGTATCCATAGTTTGGTTGTTCAGAGATGAAAATCTCTGAACAACCAATCAGCTAGAGGATGTACATTATAATCTGACAAGTAACATAATACGATAATTTACAATATCCTATTAATTTATAGCTAAATTACACACCGTACTGTAGATTGACATTTACAGCAGATAATTTGTTCTGCTTAAAATAAATTCAAGTGGGTTTTACAATTCATAAATTGTCCAAGCCTCCACAAATTCAAAGTACTGCAATGAGAGGTGAGTATTATTCCTTCACGATACAAGGCCATTGCATATTCACCACTATTATATAAAAACAGTTTCTATTTTGACAAGATGGGGTAGTAGGAAAGGATGATATTTAATTCACATTAAAACAGTATTTCCGGAAAAATTTGTTCAGCTCAAAATGAAAATTTCCTTTCTGAAATATCGAATATCTTCCTTATCGACGAAACTGCAACCATACAAACATACCCATCATTAGCAAGTTAACCATCTCAACGATCTCTGTATCAGCCTTCATCATAGCCAGCACCTATATTTACACTCATAAACACGAACAAACGCTGTATTCTGAAACCACCATTTGCTTCCCTTCCTCCATCAGTGGGTTGTACTTAGCCGCTTGTCCCAGAGGACGTGAAATATCCAACAAAAATGCAGACTAATCTCAGTTCTGCTTGCAATACTGAAACTAACTGAAAACCATATGACCACTTAACACATACTTTTCTTTACAAACCGGCCAACATATACTAATTAATTAATTAAAATTTTGCTTTCTGATTAATTTTTACTACTCGTCATTTAAATTGCCCTACCGAGAAACAATGGACGGGATTTAACTGAAAATTTGCATGCACAACTATAACGTATTTCAACACCAAAACTCATCTTTCAGTATGTCCAATAGTGTCTCTGCTCACTTCTAGTGTTCAGCTCAATTTCTGGGCACGTGATAATTAAAATTAAATTCCTTGGCGTAAAACATGAGATTTGCAGATGCTCCATTTGCACGACTGGGACCCCGATTTCTCAAGTTAAGAACCACAAGCTTAAAAGCTTGAGAATGAAATAAGCCAACATGAACTTCTTATTTAAAATGCTCCGCTGCCAAGTGGGTTCCCATTCCTAGCCCTGATTAATCAATTCTCTCGAACTCTGCTTAGGGACAAAAGATAACCATCATGTCCCACGTCACCAGACTGCATCGTCTGGACTGGACATTTTCTAATCGCATCCCCGAAATATTCAATCTGTAATAATGCCTTTAACTCGACCCGAAATGTTGAGTTAAAGCATTACGCGGATTGTGTAACAATATATTATTAGGGCTTAGGAATGAATATTGCTGACCCCAATTGAATTGACGAATTATTTTATATGGTTGAATCCTAAATAATGGACGTCTAATCACAACCCTTGTACATTCGCGTCATCAAACGAATTAAATGCCCAGTAGGGAATATTTTTGGATGATCTTTGGGATTTTATCAAAATTTAATAATAATTTAGAAGATAATTATAATTATCGTCTTAATTTTAATGACATTTATTTTAAATTTTATTTTATGTGATTTTTTACCAATGATAGAATTCAAGGTATTCAGAAGGTTCATCTATTGCGCAGTGAATTAGCTTGTTAAATTGAATGTACTAGTTACGGTTGCATGTACCTCACTTTCGATTAGTTAAACTCGATAAAAATTTGTTCACTCACATTGGAGTTACTCATACTAATCTACTGTAAAATTAATATTGATACCTCGAAGGTATCCGAGCAGTAAAGTCTACAGGCAGGAAATAGCAGAACAGTTTAACTCCAGCAAAGCAAATGCGAGAAAAATGCGAAAGCATTAGCATTAGCAAAGGCACATGATGCAAGAAAGCAAGCTTATATAGCATCAACCAAAAAAAAAAAAAAAACACACACACCCTTCTCATTTCACCCATCCACACGCTCCAAATGTTTGTCTAGTTCTGCCTTGAATCTATTTAAGCTATCAACTTCTACGCCAGATGGAAGTTTGTTCCAGCAATCAACCACCCGTTGGCCAAAGGCAAATTTCCGCACATCTATCCTACAACTGTCTTTCCTCAATTTGAATTTATGCCCTCTCAGGCGATTATTCTGAGCAAGAAGAAGAATTCCATTAGCATTGAGCCTGCGCAAATCATTCAAGGCTTTATACACCTCGATCAGATCACCTCGCAGGTGCCTAGTCTCCAGACACAGTAATTAGCAAAACTTAAGCCTTTCTTCGTAAGAGAAGAAACCCTTTGTTCCATTCACTAATCTTGTTGCCCTTCTCTGTACTCGTTCCAACAGCTCTACATCCTTCAAGGTGTGGCCTGATCATTGCCTTATACAAGGGGATAATCATCTCCTTATCCTTGCTAGAAAAATTCCTGTAAATCATTGACAAGACACCCTGACCTATTCTTGCAGACCGTCTGCATTGCTCAGAAAACTTCATATCTGCTTGCACAATTACCTCCAGGTCCTTTTAACTCTCTACCATGTCAGTGTAGTACCACACAATTGATACGTTAATATGGGGTTACTGCTTCCCATATTCAGTACTTTACATTTGTCAATGTTAAACTTCAGTTGCCACCTCTCAGCCCACCTGCTCAAGTTTTCTAGATCCTGCTGCAGTAATGTACTGTCATTAGTGTCATTAACAACCCTTCCGGTCTTCGTATTGTCTGCAAACTTGACATTAAGCCTGATATACCATCATCAATGTCATTAATAAATACAGAAAACAACAATGGACCCAACACTGAACCCTGGGGAGTCCACTAATAACATTAGTCCACGAAGGGCAGTGTCCATTGATTACCATTTTGTCTTCTCCCGCTCAACCAACCCTTTATCCATAGCAGCAATTGCCGCCAATGCCACACTGCTCCAATTTGTGCAGCAGTATTCCATGTGCAACAGTATCAAAAGCCTTTCTAAGATCCAAATATATGATATCAAAATTACTTTGCATCCAGTTCCTTTGTTACCACATCATAGTATCCAAATAAATCGGTCAGACAAGACTTCCCCTTAACAAACCCATGCCGTGTCCAAGCTACAACTGAAGTCTTGTCTAGATGATCCTGCAATGCTTCTTTAACCAGTGCCTTCATTAATTTCCCTGGAACAGAAGTTAAACTAACAGGTCTGTAATTACCTGTATCTCCTTTTGATCCTCCTTTGTGAATTGGGGTCACATTTGCACATTTCCAATTCATGGGTACCTCCCCTGAGTCCAAGGAAGCTCTCATAATTATGGCTAAGGGTCTGCTTATTTCCTTTGCTGCCTCCTTTAATATAAGTGGATAGATTCCATCCACCCCGGGGTGCCTTTCTTATGTTTATCTTCAACAATTTCTCCTCCACTTTAATCTCAGTTATTACTAGATTATCTAGCTTACTGCCATTCCCCTCCCTGAATAACTTCTCATGTGTGAATGTAGATGCAAAATATTCATTTAGTTTGTTACCTACTTGAGCAGGATCATCAACAGTTGAACAATCGATATCAAGTGGACCAATCTGATTCATCACCTTCCTTCTAGAGTTTACATAAGTAAAGAACTCTTTGCTGGTTTTCTCTGCTCCTTTTCCAAAGATTTCTCGTAATCTTCCTTTGCCTACCTAACTTCCTTTGTGACTTGATTACAGACTAGCTTATATCTGCCGTAGGCTTCCGTGTCACCTGTTAGTTTATATGTATCCCATGCATTTTTCTTCTCTGCCACATGTCTAATTAGTTCATCTGACATACATCTAGGCCTAATAGACCTTGAACAATATTTCTTAGTTGGTATGAAAAACCTAGTAGCTTCCAAGATTAATTCTTTGAATGCTTCCCATTTTGAATTTTCTGTTGGTAACATCATCAGTTGGCCCCACCGTATAGAATTTAAATACTGTCTCAGACCACCGTAGTCACCTTTACGAAAGCAAAAACCCTTCTCCTGATGGTAGTTACCTCTTTGAGTAAATCCCACTTCAGCACACTGTGATCACTGCCACCTAGTGGTTCCTTTATCTGCAGATTCTTAATGCATGAAGAATCACTACTGATAATCAGATCAAGAGTATTACTCCTTCTAGTTGCTTCCCGAACATGCTGCTGTAGAAAACAATCATCCAATAAATTCACAAAAGCCTTGCTAGTGTGTGAGTGATCAACCAAAATTCCAGTCGATATCTAGGAAATTAAAATCCCCCATTATAAGACACTCTGATTTACTGGCCCACTCTCTTTCTCTGTACAGTTGTTTATTATACTCTGATGAGTATAATAAACAACTCCTACTCTCAAGTTTGCTTCCCCAGTTTCTTATGTCACACCAAACTGACTCGACACTGTACTGTCCAGCCATGTCGATTGGCTGTACTTCCTTGAATTTTACGTGTTTCTTAACCAATAGCATAATCCCCTCCTCCCTTCCTATCCTTTCTGTACACATTGTACTCCTCAAATTCCAGTTCTGCATTCCTTATATCTCTGTGACACCACGTCTCTGTTATCCCAACAATATCTGCCTTTGAGTTTTGACGAACACCTCAAATTCCTCAAATTTATTTACCACACTCCAGCATTGGTGTACACGTATACATGCACCTGTTCCTATTCTTAGTTACCCTAACACAGTCCATGTATTTAATTGTTCCACAGTGACTCCCAGCTGTCTCTGGGATCCCCTGCACCTTGTTTTCCAGGCTGCTGCTCATTTCAATAGAAGCAGTGCAAGAATCACTTTCACCTCTGCCAGCGGCTACTGTTAATCTATTAGTCCGTGTATCCCCCAAGCTAGCAGTTTTCCGACCCATCTAACTAACTCTGCCTCGACAGCATCAGCAAATATTCTTGCACCAGCAGACAACAGTATAACATCAACCACAGAATAGTGAACACTCGCCTTTACGAAAAACACTCTTAACTTTGTCAAAAAAGGACAAGTCGATCAACTGCTGCAATACTCACTCCACTGAAAATCACAGCCGACGCTATGATTAACTGCTAGGTTCACCAGTCATAGAAGTCCTAAGGAAAATATACAAAGATTTTTATGTTAAAGAAGCAGGGTTGGGTTGTTAAGAATAAGCGTAAAGCAATATAAGTTGTATACGGTGCCAGTGTGTTCTGTCTATATATTACATGTATTCTTTGGTCGTACCCATTTTTTCCATAAAAAAAAAATGATGCGCCCTTAAATTAAAATGATTTTAAATACATTCAAAACATGTATGCAAATTCTTAAATTAGGAATGCCTTTTTAAAATAAACCAACTAACTCCGTCGCAGAATAAAAAAATTTCGTAAAATTTTTTTTTCTACCCGAATGGAACAGAGATCCTTTTACTACATTGCATGAAAGAACAGTGGTCGTATCTACATTGTGATCAGCAGGAAACAAAGAACCACGCACTTAACACGTATTGGTAATATCGCATCGTTTTAAAATTATCACCCTGAAAGTATGAGCCATTCCTCTCAGGATAACTGGGGTCGTTTGGAAACCTTTCTTGCAATAGATTACTTATTAAAATCAGACTTATTACGTTTTGTATGTAAAATATGAGGATTTAAAAACGATTATTTAAATTAAAATGATTTTAAATACATTCAAAACATGTATGCAAATTCTTAAATTAGGAATGCCTTTTTAAAATAAATATATCATTTTAGGAGGAGTGTTTTTATCTTTTAATAAAGTTTATGCTCTTATTACGCAGCAGCATCTGCAAATGAAGCATCTGAATTACAGTTAGTATAATATATTTAAGTTCGCAATGTCATTTAATTTAATTAAAAAATGAAATATTGTTTCACTAGTCACTGCATGTTTGGCTGTTTCTTAGCCTATCTCTCCTCATATTTAATATTGACATTCCAATTCTGCCTAATCAAGCAAGCTTGTTACCTTCGCTACTCACATCATTATCCCTCCGCCCTTTCTCAGGTATTGGTGAATGAGGAACTAGTGTCTGTTACATCGGAATTGTTAGCGTGTGTTAAAAGCCATTCTGGAATTGCTCGAACTAAAATGGGTATTCAATAAAAGAAGATAAATGTTACATCGAGAGCTAATATCAGTGTAAGCTTTACATATAATAATGAATTCTATTTTATTTATTTAAATCAGTTTTACAGTTCTTACTCATGAACAGTTTTAATGGCCAAGATTTTTTCATCGAGTTCGCGGAATTTAAGGATGTAGATTTTTTGATATCCTTACTCTCTTAAGATTGCGTTCAAAGAATTTTAATATGACGTCTCCTGGTAAGTTTTATCTAAATTTAGCAGTTTCATAATATTGGTGAAACAGTCCACAGTATTTTCGCTGCATCTTCTGAACAATGGACATACTCGCTGGAAGCACAGTAGTAAGCACCACACACCGGTGGAAAATGCCCGTGTTCGAATGTCGTCAATGACGCCAGCAATTTTTATGGGTTTTTTCATAACGTGGCTAAGTTAACGTTTCTTTTACTGCGGAAATTCTGGTTTTTTGTCCCGCTAATAGGCAATTCGAGCACAGAATACACACTATTCTGCTGCCTCATAGTTGCTTTGGCACTTAACACAGAAACACATTGGACGTCATGAACTGACTTAACTAGATAAACAATTCTAGCGATGGTTAAGAGGTTAATAAGTTTTATAATGAAGTTGTGGAGTTATTATAAAATAATAAAGCAGTGATAATTATTGTAGATCAATAAGATAATCATTTAAAAATTTTTCCTCACTATTAGCAAACGCGAGGGTAAAATAGTGTACGCAATTTGGGCCGTGGTTCAGGCTCTTGAGTGCTATACGGTGTATTCTGTAGCGTCTCGAAATATGAACAGAATATATTTATTTTTTTTTATTACATCAATTTATAAGAAGGCGATCGGAAAAGCTGTTCAAATTACAGAGGAATATGCGTCCTGAACCCGCTGTTAAAGATTCTTTAAAAATTGACCAGAAATCATTTAGAAGCCCAATTCGAGGTGTCAGAAGAACAAAGTGGTTTTTCAGCCTGGAGGTCATATATAGACCATATCTCAACAGTACGACAGATCCTTCAAAAATGTCAATCAAAAGGAAAAGAAATCTTTATGATTTTCATTGACTTTGAAAAGGCACATGACAGTATTCCAAGAAAATTCTTATGGGAAGCACTAAAAGAGGCAAATATTGATGGACAATTGATTAACATTATTAAGACAATTTACACACTTCAAAAGGCTTATTACAAGACACTTTTCAAAATTTATATCGACATCTGCCTAAGATCCTGGTCAAAAAATGAAATAAAATGGGATTGCCAATCAATAAGAACATCTATATTCACAATTTACTTTTTGCAGACGATCAGTTTGTTGTGTTATTTGATTTTTAGGCGCATTAGCAACTAAGGCCATATTGTTCCGGGATATGCGGTGGTCATTCCCTGACCTTTCCGCATCGTCCGTATTTGGTGGTGACGGGCTCGAACCCCGGTCTAATCAAGAAGCGTGTGCTACGCACTGCTGCTCCTTCCCACCTGGTTACGGAGGCGCACAGAGGATCAGATGGCGATAGTACAAGACTCAGAAGATTCAGACTGTGCATGTCGTAAATTGTTTGAGGAATATAAACGATGGGATCAAAATCAATTTTAGCAAGGTGAAATGTTGTCTTCTGGATTGGGACACATTCTAAATATTGAAGGTTTTAAAATCAAACAAGTTGATAAATTTAGATATTTGGGATCAATCTTACAAAGTGACTGATTCATCCCAAGCAGAGATCAATAAGAGAATTGCAGAAGCAGAAAGGCTAATGGCATGTTAAATTCTGTTCTATGGAGCAGAAATATCCTAAATAAAACAAAGAAACTTATATTTCAAACGACTGTACAAAGTCTTCTATTGTATGGAGCGGAAACCTGGACGTTGAATAGGCGAGGGGAAAACAAATTGCTCTCCATAGAAATGAATTTTTGGAGACGCTCAGCAAGAACTTCCAGAAGAGACAGAAACCGGAATGAAGACATAAGAGAGAAAATGGAAGTGAAAAAGAATATTATTGATACTATCAAAGAAAAGCGTTTAACATAGTATGGGCATGTAAAACTGATGCAAGAAACCAGATATCCAAAGGCTACCCTGGAATGGATACCTCCAGGAAGAAGGAGAAGAGGAAGACCTAGGAGGATATGAATGGATGTAGTACGGGAGTGCATGACAGCCCGAGGTTTAGCTGACCAAGACACCCTGAACCGCACTATATGGCGGGAAAAAATTCTTACCAAAAAATAACTTGTAGGCTGAGGAAATCCATTGTAAATGGAAACACTCCTTTTGAAGAAGAAGATATATTTATTTTATGTTTTGATAATATTATTGTTATTAGAACCTATTATTGGCTAATATTAAAAATTTATTTAATCGAAAAAGTTCTGATATTTACTGGCAAATTTAAAAAAAAAAATTCCGGTCAGTGTCGCGAGTTCGCCAATTGCCCTTGATTTTTAAAAGTCTGGGTTCAAATCTCGTCGAAGATTGGGAGACTTCTTAAAAGCTTTTCAATTGGAGGGAGTGCATTTTTTTCCCATGAGTTATCTGATTTTTCAGCCCCCACAACATTCACATAATTCACTGTGCTTTGTAGCCTTCTTTCCTGTTCACACGACTTGTGTAAACGTGATGCACGATAAACAATCAGAAATGGCGCGCAATGGCCGAAGTAGTCAAAGCAAATAAAGTAAAATAAGTAGTAAAATACTTCAAAATAACTAACCAAACAACCCAATTTTAACCAGGCTAGAATTAACAATTATTTGATAATGTGAGCACATTAAACGAGGATAGTTCATGCTAACTGGTTTTTGTCCTGGAGTTTACTGACACATGCTGAACAAAGGACAAATTGTGCCTGAACACCACAGTTAAGTACACTACAGGCTGACGCAGAATATCGTTGTAGATCATGAAAGCAAAATCCGAACTGTAACAAAGCACAGTTCTGACTGCGCTTTGTTACAGCACAGTTGCCAGACTGGTTGTTCAGGTGGTGACAGGGGCTAAGTGGTTATTTTTATGTATATAAACAAGTGTTGGAAATGGTTTCCACTCGCCTGGATGCAGGTTCGTACCCTGACATTTGCAGCCACCTTATTTGCTCAGTTATGTTTGCAATCTCTTTTTCAATTTTAGCCTTCAATTCATCAAGAGTATGAGGATTGTTGTGAAACACTTTACCTTTTAATTGTCCCCAAATAAAAACATCTGGAGGAGTAAGATCCGGAGATCTTAGGGGCCACAAGTTTTTTGAGATCAAGCGATCTCCGAAAAATTCTTGTAACATGGCCATCGTTTCATTTGCTGTATGGCAGGTCGCACCATCTTGTTGAAACCAACATTCTCGTTCATTCATCTCCAACAATGCAATAAACTGTTGTATTATGTCACGATAAACTTCTCCATCCACAGTTTTTCCAAAAAATATAGGCCTTATAACACGACGGCACGAGATGACACACCAAACCCCAAATTTCAGGGTATGTAATGATCGTTCGTGATGCGTGGGTATGTAATGATCGTTCGCGACATGCATGTGGGTTTTCACTGCTCCATATTCGGCTGTTTCTGACCATTCACATAACCATCCAAGGAGAACCAAGCCTCGTCACTAAAATAAACACGATTCAACACCTCAATTCCATTTTCATCAACAAAAGAACGAAAGTAACGACAATACCGTACACGTTTTTCATGGTCATGTTCTTTCAGTTCCTGAAGGATACGAATACAGTAAGCATGCAATTTTAACTTCTTTGTAGCCCTGAAAACTGTAGTTGGTGACAGTCCGGTTTGAGAAGATAACTTCCTAAGAGATTTTCTTGGTGAGCGGGTTAAATGTTCATTCAGATCATTCAGAACGTTCCAAGTTAACAGTGATGGCCAGCCTGGGCTCTTTGTCCTCCATACTCCCAGTCTCACGAAATTTCGCAATTATACGCGATATTGTTGACTTGTTGGGGACAAGCGACCGAGGAAATTTCATCTGAAATTCGTCTTGCACAAGTTTATAAGATTTATACGCGAAGTAAGACTTCACAATTAACATACGCTCATTCTTGAAAAACGACATGGCCGACACAACACAACGGACTGGATGCCTGACCGAGACTAATGCATGTCACTGTCATTCAACTGCTTACCTCGGGTAACCTTGGGTGCAATGCTGCCACCGACACTTAAAACTTGACATAACATTTGCCTGCTCGTAAGTTCTACCTTCTTCATTTTAGGATTGCGTCCTTTATGAAAAACCCTGTATTTTAGTGCAAAAATTATTCTTTCAGTATTGTTTAAAGAAAGTTCGTCTTTCTGATAGTTATTACAAATATCAGGACTCTGCTTGCTTTTTTTTTTTTTTTTGTAATTTTTTGAAAGATACGAATCAGCTGGTATAAGTCTTTAAAATTCTTATATTCATTTTTGAAATTATTATTTTTTCCCTATGTTTTGTTTCAAATTTACAATACAAAAGGGGAGGCTGTTTTATGGTGCCGAAAAATACCCATGGTCGTTACCGGCTGTATGATCTCGGTGTCTCTAAAACCCGCTGTAGCAACTGCTAAATTTTATTGGGAATTAAATATATGTGGGTTATGTGCGAATTTTGTTGTTTAAGGGTTTTAAGACACAAGGACATCAATGGCCAAGATGTGTCTTTCCAAGTTTTTAATGTAAATCGAAATGTGCGAATGATTGGAATGCCTAGACTGACAGTTTTTACTCTTCACCACAATGCATAGCGAAAATCACTGAGCAAAGAAATATCGAATTTCAAACCAATTATAGCCATGAACCTGAACCTTGGGAAATAAGCTGCCACAGTGGGCTGTCTATGACAACAGGCTAACTAAATCCAACTGTTCATTACATGTAACTGATTGTTTTAATAACGGCTCGACACACCATCTAAAATCTTACAACATTTTAGCGCGAGTCTTACGAGGCCGTGGCTGGACATTTCTGATTGCTCTTATACACGGGGTAGACCATATAATGAATCGCAGGACTTACAGAGACAGAAAAATGAATAGTCATTTATGTTACAGAGTCTGTAGGAAGTCTGAGAAATAATATTTAGTGACATTCGCATTAGTAGAGTCATATGCTGCAACCTTATACGGCATCAGCCAAAAAAAAAAAAAAAAGAATCCCATTTCACACATCCATTTGCTCTAAAAGTTTGTGCAGTTATTCCTTAGGCGCCTCCGTAGCCAGGTGGGAAGAAGCAGCAGTGCGTAGCACACGCTTCTTGATTAGACCGGGGTTCGAGTCCGTCACCACCAAATACGGAGGCGGAGGATGCGGAAAGGTCAGGAAATGACCACCGCATATTCACGGAGCAATATGGCCTTAGTTGCTAATGCTCTTAAAAACCAAATAACAACAGTTATTCCTTGAATTTATTTAAGCTCTCAACTTCTACAAGGACAGATGGAAGTTTGTTCTAGCAATCAACTACCCTCGGGCTAAAGGGAAATTTCCGCACATCTATTCTACAACTGTTCTTCCTCAATTTGAGTTTATTTCCTCCCCCCTCAGGTTTATAATCTGAGCATGAGGAAGAATCCCATCAGCCTGCTCAACCCATTCAAGGCCTTATACACCTCGATCATATCACCTCGCAGGTGCCCAGTCTCCAGATGCTGCAAAAAAATTTGCAGAACTTAGGCCTATCTTGGTAACAGCAACCCTTTGTTCCACTCACTAGTCTCGTTGTTCTTCTCTGTACATGCTCAGGCAACTCTACATCCTTCCTGAAACCTCTAGACCTGTACGCAGTGCTCAAGGCGCGGCCTGACCATGCCTTATACAAAGGGATAATCACCTTCTTATTTATCCCTATTAACAAAATTCCTGTATATCACTGACAAGACCCCCCTGATCTGCTCTGGCAGCCTATCTGCACTGTCAGAAAACTTCATATCTGACTGCACAATTACCCCCCGGGTATTTTTCATTCTCCACTACCCTGAGTGTAGTTGGTGTGTTACTCTAGGGTTACTTCTACCCATATGCAGTACTTTGCATTTGTCAATGTTAAACTTCAGTTGCAATTTCTCAGCCTATCTGCCCAGCTTTTCTAGATCCTGTTGCAGTAGCATATTGCCATTACTGTCATTAACAACCCTGCCAACCTTTGTATCATCTGCAAAGTTGGACCTTTAATTTTCCAGCAACTATTGAAGTGAAGACGATATAAATCAGATTAACTGTCTACAAAAAAAAAAAAAAAAAAAGCATTCCGATGCGCTCATCAATTATTTTCAAACGCCCTCTAAGCACCCCTTCACTCTAATGTATTTGATCGAGATTAAGATGATAATAATACACGACATTCAAATGATTCTTATCCATATTTTAAATTGCTAGTTTTAATGAGAAGAATTCTTTTCAAATAATGAAATAATGTAGATCAATTTATTATTCGATTTCCCAGTATTAAATTAACGGTGCTAAATATGCAGCTTCAGCGCAACTTGAATCGCTTCACGAGCAGCATTGAGGAGAAATTACAGCACGTTGCAGTAATATTATTAATACTATAGTAAGAGAGGAAATTTTTAGATAAAGTTACGCGTTTGAAGGCGAACGGAATACGTTTGTTGTATATTTTTTGGACTGGTATCATTCGATTACTTCATTTATTAATAAAGACTCGTGTTCACAATTGCAGCTTTGATTAGAATTTTTATTTATTTTATATATATTTATATATTTGCGGGCGTAATGTGAGAATACACTTAATTATGCTGCATAACTGGAGCAATAAATCCAAGAGGGGCGACGAGTGGAAAAGTAGGCGGTCAGCTGCCCTAGACATCGTGCAGTGTTCCGGAAGTCCTATGAGGGGAAAGGCGGGCCGGCCTAGTGAAGCTATCAAGGCCCGTGTTGGCTCTCGACGCCTCTGTCCACGAGGAAGCAACGAAGCAGAATGATTATTCGAACGGCAATTATCATTATTATTTTTTATTACCTAACTGTAAAGCTGCATCATTCGTTGTCGTGGTCATAAGCTACAAGTATATTTTGCTTTATTTTAGGTAGTTGTGACCTGTATTCAAAAATATCCGAATGAACTGCGATAGCAGGGTTGTACCAAAATGACAGGATTATTCCGAGCAGCTCCAGCTCTTTTGTTGCTAAGCCTTTCTGCTCGTTTCTGTGCAATAAATGGGTAAATAAATAATAATAAATAAATTGTCACTCTAGCATTTTAACTGTGCCATTGTCTGTAGGTACCAATCCTTTGTGCAAAAAGATTACTTAGGTGGTATTCAGCTTTTTACTTGCTGCATATTTAGAACTTCGATTCTCATCCTGAGTAACTTTCTTTGGGGTCGAGACTTTATTCGAACAAGATTAATTTAATTACTTTGTAAAAACTAGTTGTTCATTCTAAAACTAATCTTTGAGCTCCATAATATTACTTGCGTTATGAAAAAAAAATTAAATATTTCCATTCTTCCCCTGTCATCCCCTAATACATCTTTGCAGTTCCAGTAACCATAATGCCTCCGTAGCCGAGTGGTCAGGAGCGGGGGTGCAGTAGCACACTCTCTTTGAGTAGACCGGGGTTCAACCCCTGACTGCTGAATACGGTCGATCTGCCAACCCGCACTGGACCAGCGTGGCAGATTATGGTCCATTTCCCTCAGTATGAATTGTTGAGGAGGCTTCCATTCTTCAGTGGGTTGATAATGGCTGTAATTTTTATGCTCTGGGCGAAGGTGGTATGTAAAGAGCATCCTCTGGTCTCCTAGGTTGCATTGGCGCATAAATAAATAACGAATCAAGCAAATATCTGATCATGATCGTAATATTGATTCGGTTAATAAATATTTACACACAATGCGTTTGGAATAGACAAAATTGCGTGCTTTTTCTAGAATGAAGCGCAGCAGTCAGAGTATTGGGATCCTCTCATCAAGTTATGGCCATATCTCTGAACGTGAGAGATTTGCTAGGCTTAAATGCAGATCCCCAAAGCGGAATGAATGGCAAATTCTGCACGGAAACTCCTCGCCTTTCGGCATAACACTACTGTTAAGTTCACCCATATATCCTGCCAGTATTGTACACAGTTCTCGGCTGCATTTCTTCTGAGTAATCTCAGAAATTCACCACTTTTACTATTATTAATTAAGAGTAAAAGTCTCAAATTTCAGTAAGAAATATTCAGTTTATATCCCACAAATGTCTTCGCTGGTGCTAATTCGAATAAAACTGCCATCCCATATGTCGTCCAGCTAGTAATTATCATACGTCTTCCAGTTACCAGTACATAATATTTTCATGCGCAATTGCGTCCACTTTCATTATTTGACAAACCTTCCTCCAACTGACTGCTTGGATTATCCATCCACCACTACCTTAAACGCTGATCTCTATATTAGTTTCAGTGTGGGGGGGGGGGGGGGGTTGGAGACGACATGATTTAACTTCAGTTCTTCCTAATGCTCTATTTATCTTTTATCTCCGCAAAAAAAAAAAAACAATAAATTTAAATTCTGCAGCTCCTAGAGATCACTGTATGAATTTACCGGAAGTTTTGGAATCACAGGGCACATGTGTTTCAATCCATGTGGTGCCGAACTCTACATTATACTGACCACTCGACTACAGTCGCGTTCTGATTCGTGAAATATTGTTCCCACATCTGGGAAGAAATCGCCTTACTCCTTATCACACAGGGGTTAAGCCTCCTTTATACCTTTTATTGGGAATACTTTGATCACCGCTTATTGAATTAGTGTCTGTAGTCTCCTTTTATTATTTCAAATACTGTAGTCTGAATACGGGCATCAACCAATCAGCATCCATTCAAGATTTAGCTCCATACTCTTCAAACTAACCTTTCTTGACCTTTATTTATTTCCTGTAAATCCACTTCTGTTCTCTGGAACAACCTTCCTCCATATATATTTTCTGACATTTCTAGTTTTAATTTAATTCTGGCTTAAACTATTTCTTCCAGACCTCAGGAAATAGTACTGCAGATGTTTGGAGTCGCCACCAAAAGTCAAGCGTTATCCCAGTGATTGTGAACTTTAGCAACCCATACAAAAACTTAGTTGGTGAGGGGATGTACTGTGAAGGGGGAAGGGGAGGATTGAGGAGAAAGAGATCGCTGATATTGGTGAAAGCTTTCTTCTCAACATTCTTTTAAGCACTGCATTCGCGAAAAGAATAGCGCTTTCTACAGTTGCACTCTTTCCTCCCCACAGAATATCCTTCCAAGTGCCTTTCTAGCTGTCATATACTTACTTACTCCACTTTCTACGATGCTCAACTTATTCAAATCATTTCGACATAGATAATATTCAGCTTTAAAACAGCTTCAGATTTCAACCTTTTCATCGGTGTGCAGCAGATTTTTCAAAAGAAAAAGCTGCATATTTTGAAATACAGGAATTCCCTTTTATAGACTGCGTTTACTGCGCTTAAAATAATCGTGAAAAATTATGTGCTAATAAGCCTAGCAGAAAATTTCAGTCAGAAATTTACTTGTATTATGCTCGATTGATTGTCGGTTACTTCTAATAGGCAGTTAGTATTTCTCTATTAGGCTTAAGTACAATGTTATAAATGGATATTTATAGTATTAAATGACCAGGAAATTATCTTGCCTGGGAATCAAATTTATGTGCCAGGTCGTAATTCACAATATACGTCGTATTGTCGAAGTTTATTTAATTTTTAATTTACAAATTTTTGTGAAATTTGACACCTTAAGTGAACAGAGTACATGCTGCTTTCATAGAAGATAAATGTGATCCTTGAATCATTTACCAGCGGTTCCCCGAAGCTTGTTAATTGTATTATGTGTTTGGTAATATGGAAGCGAAATGTAAGTTGAAACACCAAACAGTACTCATGGCGTGTATGCCTAAATGTAAAATGAAATAAAAAAAAATAAAAATCTGTTTATATTTTGGGATGGCCGCATAGGATCTCAGGTGTTTATCAGATAAAGAGAATGCATAAACATCACTGTATTTGAGTAGCCATTGTCTAGAACCACAGTGAACCCAGACTAGTGTACTATTGTACCCTCAGATATGGTGGCTGTTACATTTGAAGTTCTGCATTTGCCTGTTTTATTTTTATGTCACTACTTTATTACCATTTTGGATCTTATTTACAACTTTATCTGGATTTATAAAATATAACTACATAAATAAAATAAACAGTAATAACTGACGCTTGATCGATAATTATGTGATAATCCAGGCAAAAGTGCAATTTATGATTTTCAGTTATTTCTATAATTATCTCTTATAGAAATAGTTAAGTGCCACGTGCAATAACACATGAAAAATAAATACAAAAGTACAGTAATAATAAAATAAGCCTTTACGTTTCTTATCGATTACAGTTAAATATCTGGTTTTATAACAAGCCAGTTCGTATGCCTTTTCAAATGCGTTCTGTTTACAGAATTTTATTCTCAGCGGTTGCTTCCTTTGCAGTTGGTACACAGTATTTATCCGTTTATCAACTAAGCTGTTTGAATGTGCACGTGGAAAGTGTTGCCAGCAATAACCGTATTTGATGAGCAATAAAGAGTAATGAATGAAATGCGTATTCGAACTATAAAGTTTGTTGGACGTTCATCTCATGTGCTGATAGAGAATCGAATTCCATGTGCCGCACTGTACCTTGCCATATATACCCTCACGAACACAACGAATTGATGTTTATCCGGACAAGCTAACAGAAGTGTTTGGTGTCGAATTTAGTGAACAAATTTAAGTGCAAAACTCAGTATTGCTTCGCTCAGCTGCACCCAAACCCCCTCTTCACTTTCACATTGTGAGATTTACTAAAATCCTTCCGTGCTACACGGATGGCAGTAGCGTACTATGATACTCTGCATGTACTGTACTAAGATCAGAGTTAAGTCTATTATTAACTTGACAGCAATACAAATGTGTACAAAACAGCACAGAACCGAGCTAAGTAAAAGATTTGACCCTACCTCGCTTCTTTTTCTCGTCCGTCACGCCATGGTTGGACGAACATGTCACTGCCGATTCTGCGGCTGACCTCGGTGGGATGCCGGACGTCTGATGACCTAAGACGGGAAGATTGACCACAGACGGAGGAGGTACGGACACTGGAACCGCAGATACAGTAGACACAGGGGCGACGGGAACCATGTGGCCTAACGGCCCCATCGGGCCGAGGGTTGCGCTAGGGTCGGGAGAGCAGACTCCGGCCACGAGGTCTTGCAGACAGAGGGATTCGTTTAATGAGTCCATCTATCAATTACAGAGGATTAGACGTCCTCGGAACGACTGGCTGCAGACTAAGCCCGTGATTTCAGCCCGAGCTCTCTAGCAGGCACCTCCTGTAATCTCTCCCGCCGATCAAACGGGATTTGTTCAAGACCAGCAATGTCTGCCTCCGCCAACGGAGCCCCAGCACGAGATCCGCCTGAAGCCCGAGGATATTGCAGCCCTCAAAGTCTAACGAGGGATTCAGTAGAGGCCAAGCGTGGATGAGAAAATCTCTGACTGCGATTGCAGTATTGGCCGGTTGTAGCACGAGGTACAGCTGCGACACGCGAACATGTACAGTGTGTTGCTCGTGCAGTCACGCGTCCTGGCTAAATCTCCCGGAGCCCTGTTTGTACTTCTTCTCCGTCCCTTGACTCCGGAGCTCGTGCGCAAGTCAGCCACCAACTGTGATTTGCTCCCCTGACTCCTCCTTCGTTCCCACCTTTATGATGTCATCCGTGACGTACGAGTAGCGCCTCCCAGCAGCTTGCTAGTAGAGCAACTAGTGACTTATCAGAAGAGAGGAATGGCAGCCGGGGGCAGGTCTCGTGTCTCCAGCCCGCGCCACCAAGTTCTGCCGCAACCGCCTATTCAAAACAGATGGTAGAAAGCGGCCCACTATTCCGTAAGCTGACGGCCAGCTTTGATCATAAACTTGTTCCTGTCTCTCTCCCGCCATCCAAATCTGACTTTTATTTTCGAATCCTGAGTAATAATGGAGTTTTCGTTGCTTTACATTGCATGCTGCGTATTATGTTCTTAACTCTGTTTATTTTATTCTTGAACGATACTGTATTATGCGAGAATCTCGAATGTGCATTGTGACAGAGAGAGAGGGAGAATTTATTATTTATACATAAAAATAACGATTCTAGGGAATTTTAAGCATTTGTACAAATGAATATCGTTTTGCTTAAGCAAAAGATATGAGGAAAAGATGAGATTTTGCAAATGTCAGTTATTAGTGCAGAATTGCGACTGACCAAATAGTCATTGGTCATTAATTACTGTTATACAGTAATCACTTATATCAGTAACCAATTATAATTGTATCTAATATTAATATGAGATTAATAAGGTACAGTTACGAGCAGTGATCAAGTCTTGATATTAGTCGCAATTGTAGTAACTTATTAGCGATGGGGGAAAATAAGAGTAATTGGGGATTTTTTCTTTTTTTATCTATTATTATTTATTATCATTTATTATTTATTATCATTTATTATTTTTTTTTTTTGTAGATGCAGAATAAGTCTGGCACCATTTAGTCCTTCTAATACCAATACTAATACAGTAATTGGGGCATGACGAAATTTTCCCTGCTGTGTAACAATAACAGACATTACTTTTTCATTGTTGCAAAGCATCACTTTATTCACATTTGTTGAAAATAAATAAACTTCTTTAATAATAATAACACCAGACATAACAACCACCCTGTGCACTTGGTAGCAATACCCGTCAAGGGGTGGAATCCGTCAAGGGGAGAAATAATATAATAACAATAACATAGGGGTGCCCAACACCAGCAACCTCCAAAAACATACGAGGAAAAGATCACAAACTACTCAAACCTAAGGCAGGAAGTCATATGGAACAAATAATGACCATCCCGATTATCGTGTCAACCACTGGCATGGTGCCAAAGAGCCTCCATAAGCACCTAGTAACAATAGGCCTCCCAGAGAACATTTACATGGAACTCCAGAAAGCCGCAATCCTGAACACCTGTAGGATGGTAAGACAGTTTCTCGACCAACAGTAACCGGACCCAACTAACCACCCCATGCACGTGGTACCAGTACCCGTGGCGGTGTGGAAAAATCCCATAAAGGAGAAAGGGTTTTTATAATAATAAATAGTGGGAGACTAAATGAGTAGACATATCTGGGCAAGATGTAGCCCTAACACTTGGAACAAAAGGAGATAAAGGCTCGCCTGACTGAGAAATACCATCAGAGACTAAGAAGCGTGCTAAAATCAGATTAGTGGTGGGAACATGGTCATAACCATAAACATTTACGCAGCTCCAGTTATGCAGCTCCGTAAATGTACATTTACGTACTCCTTCGGGATCATAGACTGGACCAACACAGAGCTGGAGGTGATTATGAAATCGACCAACCAGGATAATGATGACGAAGACCTGCCAACACCACCCGAAGTTGACCATCAAGAGAGAACCGACCATGGCTAGTAAAGAAGGAAGGAGGGGAATTGACCGACCTCATTGAACAAGAGAATAAAGTGATTAAGAATCTGCGGGATTACTTCAAGGAAAACACAGCAGCATTCTACCAATCCATAAGAAAGACAGACAAAAGGCACACAACACTCAAGTTTAGCAAGGAGACCCCTCACTCACACAGACAGAAGAAACAGACGCAAAGATGAGTGAAGAAGGCACATCTGTGGCAGATGCTATGATTTCCATGAAGACTACGTACATAAGATGGCTTCTAATGCATGGGCATAGCTCACGAATGGGAAGTTGCCAGAGACCGAACGATTCACGCTCACCATCCAAGTCCAGGTAATGAACACTAGGAAATACATCACCAAGGACTCCGGAGTGACAAATGACACATGTCGACAATGCCTCCTGGCGCCAGAACAATCCAGCACATCACCGCGGGATGCAGGGTGATTACTCAGACGGAGTACACCCACAAATACGACCAGGTGGTCGCGTCGTCGACAAGATTCGAACCTGGGCCTTTTCCTACCGGTGTGGGGAGGACGGTGACGATACCACTGTGCTACCCCGCGCAGACATATAATAGGTGATATTAATGTTCAGAATTTTACAAAGGTCACAAAAGATTGTTTAAGCAACAGATACAGTATATATCAAAAATCATCAATATCGACCCCGTGTTCGGAAATGCACAGATAATTCATTCCATCCCAATGAGGTTTAGACAAGGAAGACTTGCTGGAGAATCATTCTCCTATATGTACTTTATCTGTAGCAAATTTTGTGACCTTAACATCCAAGGATTGAGCCAGTGGGAGCATTTGTGATGGTAGAAATCTATCGGACGGATGCAGTTGTTGGAGTTCTGAGGATGACCGGAGCGATGGCTGTGAAAAGGTGTCAGTGGCACACGTCCCAAAAATCTGGTAAAATCAATCCTGTGATGAGTTTGATTGTGGTAATTAGGCATCTTGTGTCAGTGAGTGCTAAGAGACGTGGTATTTGCCGTGACTGGGCCATGTCGATGGTATGCAGCTGAGAGGGGAGATAACGTTTAAAGATTACCCACTTGAGCAGCAAAAAACTGAGCTGTATAGAGTCGCTTGATCGTGGTGGGCACTGCAGATCCCCAAATTTTAGCAGAATAAAGAGCACTGTGGAATAGATAATTGTGGTAATGTATTTTTTGTTGTTGGTATGTCATGAACAAGAAGCAGGTGCTGCTCTGCCAACGAATGCATCCGTGAGATCCCGGTTAGCCTTTTCATTGTGGGCGTTAGCTCTTAGTTTGCAGTCAGAAGTGGTTCCAATGTTTGTGCGACTCTTAACCAAGGCATTGGAGCCCCACTTTATCAGCCCAAATGCAAGCCAGCCCAAATCCAGCCAGCCCCACTGGCTGGCTGGATTTGGGCTGGTTTCAGGGAAGACATCATCATCGCGGACTTGGAGGACTCCAAGTTCAGCAGACATTTGGATAGATAGCTGGCTTGCACAAGGAGGTTTTCGTTGATTTGGTTGACTATGGAAAGGATTGTCTGATGGAATGATCTTGGTAAAGATTTTCAGATCATCAGCATAAACAATGATCTTCTCTTTGTTATTAGCTATGGGGACAATGGTGAAAGTGACGAGGGTCTGGACGCCTTCTTGTGGCACCCTTTCACAAATGGGGCGCATATGCTGTGTGCCTGCGCTGAGCTGACACATCCTGTTAGATAGCAGTAAGGTGAGGAATCTTAGCATATCCTCATTAATGTTGTAGAAGCGTTGTGGTCAAATAAAATAATTAACGCACGTCAAATAATGCTATACGATTGCCTATTGTAAGTAGTGCATTGTCATGTGATAATATTACTTCTGAAATATTAAAATGTTTTTAATTTATTAAAATAAGCTAAAATATTATTCGTATATCAATTTAAGTTCTCATATAATGTTTCTGTTTATTTAGATATATAATCTGTTGATCTATATTTACATCATTTTGTTTTATGTTCCGTTGAACACAATGTTTTAGATGTATAGTTTGAGTAAAGGAGTACTTTGTGATAATTAAAATGCTACATTCTTTACTGTTAGTACTAAGAATTGATATTTCAACTTTTAACAGGAAAAACTCAAGCTTATTTCAGAAATGTTCGTTTTTTAGTTTAGTTTAATTAGAGTATACAGATGAGTATTGATTGTCACATGAATACTGGCTCATACAGTAGTTTTCCTTTAGAGGGTACCTTACAGGGGCTAATTGCAATTTGCTTTGCTGTGTTTGATCAAATTAGATTGTTCATGAAAACTTTTTTTTTTATTACAGGTGTAAAATTTTAACAAAATTAATTACTTTCGAGCAAATGCATGCTGATTAGTGTACGCCACCTTGCATTCGATGTCCTGCGTCCATACTGCAAACGTAATTCCTTTAAATTAGCTTGAACGCACTTCGATCATTGGTATTTAATACATTTAACTCACTCTTATTGCCGTAGTTTCGAGTAGTGCACCTTCTTGATGAATAGCAAGAAGCATCCCGAAGCACTTAATTTCCAAGTGCTTCGGGATGCTGCTGAACTTTCCTGAGGTGGCTAGCCTGACATACTTCAGAGTGTAGATTCTTACTAGCTTTTCAAGTTTTTCTTTTATATGACGAGATCGTTAGAAAATCACATGTAACGTGTAGCAGGAAAGAAAATGCGAATACTATTCACCCGTTAAAACGAGGCTTCGTAAGACTTCTTTTAGTTTGGTGGACAATTTAGCCATTTGGTTTTACCTGTTCAGGCAATCACGGAATAAATTTTGAAGGCGTACACCACAACAAACCACTGTCCTACTAATGATTTTTTTTCTTTCTTAAAGATTTATATGGTATGCAAAAATCAATTCTAGTGCTCAGGGTGGACCTCTGACCAATCAGAAAACTCCTCAGCTCGGGTGTGTCAGTAGAGTCAAACAATTAAGGGCAGGACACTGATTAAAACAAACATGATTTTAATGAACGAACAATGGAAATCACATATAACACATAAACAACTATACACAAAATTAGTAAAGACTGTATGCCTGTTTTCATATTAAATTTACTAATTTGCTTCTTATATTAGTTATATATTTTTTATTTCATTACCTCATTCTTGGTTCTACAAAAAAATCTCATCATTCCTTAAAGGATAGTATTACTTAATCTTTTCCCTCTTCTTCATATTAATCTCTTCTGCGCCTATTATCTTTTAAAATTTCATTGCTTCTCCATTCCCTCTATGATCTAACCATATATATTTTATATATATCATAATATTTACCTTATAATATGTGTAGATGGTATGTAGACATACCATCTACACATATTCTAAATGATATATGTACATGAAAAAAAATATAAACACATGAATACACATATTTAATAAAATGACTTAATATAAAATCTTAAAACTCGTGTATAGATAGCAAGTGAATGTTTTTAACAATTAACTTGCTATCCATACACATAAATTGGTGTGGGTATCCGTAGCCGAGTGGTCAGCTCGCCGGTGCATAAGTACACGTGTATTGAGTGACCCGGGTTTAAGCCCGGGTGACTGCTGAATACGGTGCTGTTTCTTGTATTCTCTCTGCCTTGTGAACTCCTCTGACCATGGAGTATAAACAGAATTTTTTTTGTTTTTTTTTTGTTTCTCTAACTGAATTGAGGCGACTGTTAAAGTTCATTCATTTCGATTATTCAAACAGTTCTGGAATCCTTTTTGTGTGACGCCTAAAATTTTCCGTTTTAGTAGCTAACATTCATAGAGATACTATAAAATAGGTATTCATGGCCGTATAAGTCCTTCATCATGGACTAGTTTGTCTGGAGATCGACTGAATACCTTCTTTTTAAAAGGCAAATAAAATGTCTCCGAGAATCATTGGTGTTGTAGGTGAGAGGTTATGTATGGCAAAATTTCTGCTTACAATTTCCTGAAGACAGTGCCGCCATTTTCTATTACCGCTATCATGGGTTCGATCTCATCCGGTGTTACTTGTCAGAAGAATTTTCCTAAGTAGCAGGTCTGCCCCGTCAAAATATTCTAGCGAAACTTTAAAGCACTATGCACATTTCTCCCTGCCACATATCGTACTTTATCACTTTTCCCTTAAGTTCCTGTAGCGGTACCCTGGACTTTGGGAGTCTGCTCTTTCTCTTCACTTATGTGGCGGGTATCCACAAGCATGTGATCCTTCCCATTTTGAAACTGAGTTTGCTGCTTAGTGCATCGATATCATATTGTGGAGGCACTTCCCCACGAGTTGCCTTGGTATTGCATACTTTAAATGAAAAGCATTTCGCCACAGAAAAAAGATATTTATTTAAAGCGCATGCCACTACCCAGACCATGGTTTCGATCCTGATTGAGGTCACCTCAGTGAGTGGGTAGGCAACATGAATAACTGAACGACCCAGTGGCGAGATATATCCATGGCATATGGGATACGAGATGGTACAGTAAATGAAATAGACTTAACCTGTCTGCTTAATGAAGTATAAATAAATGTTCAAGGCTGATGAACCTTTATTCGGACTACATTCTTAAAGCTTAGAGACTTTCCTATATTACATTAGTATTTGCCTCAAGTGTTTGCGTACTGCTACATATTTCTAGGAGGAGTCACATAATCCCTTGAACAACTGTAGTGTGCGATTTTCATACTAACTAACATTAAAAACGTATGTCAGCCCCCACCTCCTCCGCTTTTCTATGCTGGCCGTTCGCCGTAGTTTGAAGTACAGAAATGTTGATCTAAATTCGGCGTAATCTAGATGTTACTGGAGCAAAATTATTTATGTCCTTGGTCCAGTAAATTTTACTAATTTATTCTGAAACTGAGCAATTTTACAATTAAAATCTACTCTTCTACATTTTCACTGAACAAAGTTATACTTTTTTTGTATGTACGTATATAAACGTTTTCCTTTTATTTTATAAATTAACTAAGGTTTACAAAGGTTATTGGGGGAAGATTTCGAAACTTATCTATACTTCTCATCAGGAAGGAAATTGGTATTAAAACTCAAAAATTGCGCAATTTGGAATGCCCAAGACATATCTGGAAGGAACTGATCACAAGACCAGGTGATGAAAGGTGAGAATTCAAATATAAAGAGGATAAAAACAAGTTGTCGAACTTTTATCTCCCCTTCTTTTTTGGCTTGATGATAGCATTCCAATGAGAGAAACCAACAACATACCCAATTTTTAAAATCTTTCAGTAAGTAGCCTAGTGGTCAAGCCCGAGGGGAATAGAAGTGTTCTGTTTTGAATGACTATGGTTCAAGCACGCCTGACTACTGTGTATGGTGATTTCTTGTGAACTCCTCTTAATATTATGTGATCTACCCCAAATATAAACAGAATATTTATTTTTGTTTATTCGTTTAATTGCACAACTTATAACAAATAAACTGGATTTATAGAATTGGATATCAAGTTTTCCAGAATATTGAAACAAGCAAACCGATGTAAAAAGGTTTTATTATTGGCTCTATATAGCCTCAACTTCCTACTTAATCAAATGAAACCAAAGATTACCCATGTTGATTATCTCATTTTTGGTTGAGAATAAGATATAAGAACTTCATTGATTATTTTTGATATTGATTCATCTTTTCAAGTCCTTGAATGGATAAAACCATCTCTCTTTCTGCATTATAAACAGCAGTCGATGACTGTCTCCAACTTCACACTTCTTGAAACAATTTTTGCGTGTAGGAGTGGTATGAGAACTTGGAAAATTCCAGTAGAATGTTATCGTTAATAAGACAAAAACAAGCAATCAAATTATATGAAATATTTTTTTAATCAAATCATAATTTTAGAAGTGTGGATTCATGGGCTAATTTGCATTGCGTGCGGGCTGAAATCACCCAGAAATGGGGTTTTTTTTTCCAACTCATACAACATGCAAGATGGTATAACTACAATTTCGACTGAAGAGAACGTTAGAAATTTCTCCAGTGGTGACGGGAATCGAACCCATACCTCTCCAGACGAGTGCAGACCAGAATACAGTGTGTCTTGCTGAATAAGCAGGGAACATCATTAATGAGGCCAACCATCTCCGCGTCAGAAAGCCGAGAAGTGCAGGTTCTTTTATATCATCTTGCCAACTAAGAGATTGCAAAAGTGAAATGATCCCATTATTTGAATCAGCAGTGCCGGATTAAGGCACGGGCTAGAAGGGCCCTTGCCCGGGGAGCCATTCTTTAAGGGGCCCCAAATTTTTAGAAATCATAAAAAAATATATATATATCCTTGGTAAAGGGGGGGGCGCCGAAAAATATTTCTACCCGGGGCGCAAAAATACCTTGGTCTGGCACTGTGAATCAGTAATGGATTATGAGCTAGCAAAGAAGATAGACTGTCTCAGCCGCCATTTTAGAGTTTTTCACGCTTTGCAGTGTTCTTAAATTTTTCTTTATCTTTACGTTTATTCATTATATCTAGATGTCTGTTTGCAGATTGGTGATATATTCAATTCTAACATCCGAACACTGGGCCTCTACTACGAATCTTGCAAAATTGCTACTTGAAATGATAGCATACATGGTATGCTATCATTGGCTATGCCTGCTAATCAAATAGGTATCACAAGCGCCACCAGTTTTGAAAGGTTTTAGTTTGAGTGTTCCATGGATGGCATGAGGATCTTTATCGAAGTCTTTTCAATAGGGATTGAGTTAGTCCGTCTTCTCGAGAGTATGGGTTCCTATGAAATTGTCCCTGAGTGTTTCGTCCTTCAAACAAACTGCCTTAAAATACAAGAAATTTATATACACGAGAAAATGAGATCGCTTGTTATGAGTTGCTTTGGCGGTAATCCAGTGGTAAACAACGCCAGAACTGTTTTAAAAGCAGTGTATGATACCTTGCCCCCACCCCTTCTCTTTTTTTGTGACCTCCTTGGCACTTAATTAATATTATTAATAGGCTAGATCGCCCTATTAATAATAGGATAGATCGCCATTTACCGCTCTTCTGGAGAGTTCTGAATTTGGCTCCTGTCGAATTGGAAAAATTTCATAATTCCTCTGCAATCGAGGTTGTAGTTTGCCAATTTCAGGCAGACGAAATGGAGTATTCTTTCATGAGTTATTCTGGGTTTTTTTTGCGCCCGTGAACATCCATTTCTACACATAAATCAGAATACGGCTATGTACTCTGTATTTATTGTTAGAGTAATAGTTTGAATTTTATTATTATTTATTTAAATAGAAGGTTTTTGAGGAAGAGCTATTGCGTTTCTTTTCCTCATTCTGTTAAATTTACTTTGGTCAATCACATTAGTTGTATCTACCGTTGTAAAACCGAAAGTCTTGAAGCACAGCACAAAATGTTTGTGCAGCTGTATTTTTATTTTTTGGATACATCATCATCCAAAGGGCCTTTGACAAATTCTTGTGTTTAGCTTATTTCATTTGTAGCATTTGCACTCTGATTTGATGTAGAGATTAGTGTAGGCTCGAATGGTTTGTCATAATTCGAGGAACGTCGTTCGTTTAGTCTAATAATCATAAAAAAATGCTCGCAGAAGAGAAAAATCTGGGTCACAAAAAATTGTGTCTCAGACAGCTTGAATTTACTTACATTTTTAAATTTAGGCAGTTTAATTAGTATTTTTCAGTACGGGAAACTGGACTCACCCCACCGTAGGCATTTCATTAGTTTCTTTTGATTGCTATACGTACATTTGATTGCTATACTGTATATCACAGAATTGTATTCTAAAATATGTTCCGGAATACGGTTGGTTTGCTTAGAAAGTGTGCCATATTGCAATTACAAATACGGCTCCATTGTAACTAAGGGTCAGTATACTATGTTTGTAAATTGCGTGTATCTGTTTGCAAGATCAAAAACTCCCATTTTTTTCTGGTGGGGGAGAACCGCTAAAAGTACATAAAAGTCTTTACCTGTCCCAAACGAGGGAAGTAATTTTTAAACTGTGACGGGAATCGAACTCTGACTTTTTTCACAAGCACGCGAGAAAGAGAGAGAGAGAGAGAGAGAGAGAGAGAGAGAGAGAGAGAGAGAGAGCGAGCGACGCTGTTCACTTGCACAACTAATGAGGAGGAGGGGGATATATATATAATCGTTATAGTAATTTTATATCATAATTCAGCACTGCCATCAAAAGCTGCAGGTTCTTTTGATGTTAGGAAATGAGTTCAAATATAATTTAATGACATCTTCACATGTGATAGCGCTGTATTTGATATTTCTTGAGGTGTTCCAAACAATTGAAGCACCATTTTTTCTGCTCGTCTTATTCCTGTGTTTCCTTAAATCCGTTTGTTTCTGAAAAGGGTATCTCATAAAACCTGTAGAATGCTGTAAATAGCAACACATTTAAAAATCAGTTCTGGTAAGAAAGGGAGATGAGTTGGTTTGGAAAAGACTTTGCAGTGCAGTCTTTAAAAAAAAAAAAAAAGACTGCACTGCAAAAAAAACTTTACTTAAGTTATAAAACTTCAGTTTTTTTTCGCATATTATATTATATTAATTATATTACGGACAAAAAAATTGTTAATTGAATCCAAGTAATTACATTTTGGTTTACCTGAAGGAAGTATTTTTACGAAATTACCTTCGATGTTATCACTAGTCAGCTTTATTGGCATAATTCGCTGCAGTCTCTGAGTTTTTTTTTTTTTTTTTAAAGGTTTCTGCCGTAGGCTTTCAGTTTTTAGCTAGCCTCAGTAAGCTGGCAACTGACCAATCATAAAGTGCCGTCCTGACTATCAAAGGTAATGGAAGAACGTTATCAAGTGCTTTTGAAGTGCCTCGGTCTGCCATACAGCCGAGAGACAGGGTTTGTTGTTCCTATTACAACACAGTAAAATACTGTTTAAAAAAAAAAAAATCGACGACACTGAGTATGGGTGTGATGCCCCAGTAAAGAGAAATAAAATCAAGCACAAAAGCAGATTCTTCCCAAAAAATAAACTGGAAGGGTGACTCTTTGCAATCAAGTTAGTGATATACAGTGTGTTAGTCTGGGGCCCTGCTGTATATAAGTAGTATATTGTTCTAAAACAAACTGGCATAGTTAAAAGCGGATACTTTATGCAGCGCAATATATTGCTGTGGTATATTTACGAATAGAGTTAGACAACCCCCCCAAAACAAACAACGATAATTATTGGAATTAATATCTAAAAAACTTTACTACTTGTAGTAATTTCGTTAGTCCGAGGTGTTCTGCGATGTGGAACACTTGCAGGTATTAAAAAAAAAAAAGTGGATTTATTCAAAGAAATTAATAGCGTCTTGGTTAGTGGGCATAGTGACTACTTCAATGCACCTTAGAAGAAGATTACTAATTTTTGGAAGAATGCTATTAATACTCTGTTCCACTTCTCCTTTAAAGCATTCGTGAGTCCGCTGAAGTCTTAATCCTGCCATAATTTTGCGTTCTGGTCCTTCCTAAAGTTGTTCAGTTGGGATCAGACTGTAGTTCTGTTCTGGCCATTGCAACAATGCAATATTATTTCTTTAAACTACGCATTCACAATTCTTGCTTTGCAACATGGTGTTGTAGAGTTGGAAGGTGTAAGGGATCCTGTTATAAAAATCTTAAAATATAGTGTACGCAAAATTGTCCAAAACATCAGTATAGGGTACAGCATTCATAATTACATGCCCTCTGTCCATACCACGAGAAATGCCCCAAAACGTAACATGGGTTCTCGTCCTCTAACTTCACATTTGAGAGAGCAAGTTCAGGTAGTAAGCGTTCTCCAGTCATTCTCCATATCAGAATACTTTAATCAGACTGAAAGAGCGTATAGTGTGGGTTATTGTTTCATATAACCCATTTCCAGTGATGCGCAATGCAGGTTCGGTGCCCTTTACACCATGCGAACCAACGGTGTCCCTTTGGCTTCGTAATCCTAGGCTTACGGGCTGTAGATCATTAAAATTCACGCCATGCAACTTTCGATGTGCTGTGGAAACATTTACAGATTTGGCTATAGCTACTCTTACCTCCAACCCCAAATTTTATGTAGTCTGATGGCGGAACAGAGTGACTAGCCTTCTCAAAGTGCGTCAGATCTTGACAATCAGTATTTTACAACTAGGTTGTTTATTGGACTCGGTGTCATCTCTGGACTTCCATTTAGTGTAGGTAAGTGTTGAATATAGCAACTGAAAAGGAATAAGTAATGATCGAGTTATGCCATTCTTGTGCAGGTCTACTGGAAGTACACACTTAATCTGTACAATTCCATCGAGATAAAGCAACACGATCAACATGCTCTTCACATTCAAACGAATTGGTCGCGCCTTCTTCGGGAGTGGGGATGATGGGCTTATCCACTTATATGACTGCTGCTTCATTTCCAGGTCATGCCTGTGAACTCCGGACCTCAACTCTGTGTTGATTTCTCAAAAGAAAGCTGAATAACCCTGAATGTGTTGTTGAAGATCAGGACATTGTGCTTTCAAATCCAACATCCTAGTAAAACACAACAATCATAGATTACTCAACAGCCTGTTTCTTTAAATGTTCTGTTTATACTTCTGCACGACTACCGAGGGTTCTCCACGACCACTTGCATTTAAGAAAAAAAAAAGTGCATTTATCCAAAGAATTAATAGTGTGCTGGGGTCAGAGAGTTTACAACTAATCATTTTGACAATGAACATAATCATTAATACTATTAAGATACCCATTCTGTGTGTTAGAAACAATGCGATACCGACAAAATGTGGTAATATTCTTGTATTCTCTATCCTGTAAACTCCTCTGAGCCCACGTGTCCGTCCCGGGCTATAAAAATAAAATTTAGAGTATTTTAATTATTTTACTCTGAAGCGTCAGTAATTTACCTTGAAGTGGTTATAAATTACGTGTAATCTAGTCGGTAGTCGTTGACAGACTAACCCAGTCAAAGTGCTGAAAGCAAGCCCATAAAAATTCCTTCCATCTCGATGGGATTTGAACCTAGGAATTTTCCAGGGTTTGGAAGAACATTGATCGTAACCACTGTGCTGTCAGCAGCGACTGTTCCTCAACTACACTTACTCAGAGAAGTTAAAACTGACAAAAGCTAGAGGGTTTGGGCCAATCATAATTTTTGGAGGCAGTTATTTTCACTGTTTGTAGAAACAGTGTGAAAGTATGCATGTTTTCAATTCTTTCCTTGTAAACACGGGCATTGAAAATTCTCGGATTTTGACTCCTTAGATTTTCTTCAAGCTTGGAATTAGTCCGTAGGTCTGTATTCTATCCGATTAAGTTATACACTGAAAGGACAGAATTCATGGGATACCTGGTTCCTAGGCAACGCGACGCTGTCACCCTTCTCGCTAGTGGATGAACCCACCGCTTGGCAGGTATATAGGTACACTGCATCACTGCATTCACGTCGGTAATTCGATGTCAGTATGGATAAACGTCGTGAGTTAACCGACTTTAAAAGAGGGATGATAGTGGGTGCCCGACGCATGGGCCACTATCGCGGATGTGGTACAGAAATTACACTATCCCCGTTTGACAGTATCAAGAGTGTATTGGGAATACGCCATTTCCGGAATAACATCTCATCGTGGATAGCGGAGAAAGGTGGTGGATGAAAGTGGCCGTCGACGTCTGTCTCGTATTATTTCAGCCAACCGGGGAGAGCGACAGTGGCGCAAATCACCGCCGACTTCAACGGGAGAGATGCCAGAAACAAACGTCTCCACCAATACCATCAGGCGATCATTAGCCGAAATAGGTTATGGGAGCTGCCGACCCACCAGAGTCCCATTGCTGACACCACGACACAGGACTCTATGCCTCAACTAGGCGAAAGAACATCGGCACTGGACCTTGGATGATTGGAGACGGGTCTTTTGGTCCGATGAGTCCCGTTTACAGTTATTTCGAGCAGATGAGAGGGTGCATATCTGGCGGAAACTGCACGAAGCACTTACTGACATGCACCCGTTATGTCAGTAAGGAACTGTACAATCAGATGGACGGTCGGTAATGGTCGGAGGCGTGTTCATCTGGGATACGTTGGAACCTCTGGTACGTCAGAGATCCCCCAGAGCAATGGACTCTTCCAGAAGGACAATGCACCTTCCCACAGAGCCGTGATGACTAGAGCATAGTTCGAAGAGCATTCAGCAGATTTTATCACCATGGAATGGCCTCTCTGTTCAACGGGCAGGAACCCTGTGGAACATCTTTGAGATGCTGTGGAAAGTTCCGTTCGAGCTTTGGATCCTCCACCCAGGAATTCGACGGAATAATGGACAGTGGTGCAGAAATCATGGATGGAAATACCTGTGGAATGCTTTCATGAACTAGTGGACTCAATGCCTCGCCGTGTGACTGTCTTATCCGGGCGAAAGGTGGGCGTACCCGTTACTAGGTAGGTATCCCATTATTT
Source organism: Mastigoproctus giganteus (assembly GCF_048544385.1). Taxonomy (NCBI): domain Eukaryota; kingdom Metazoa; phylum Arthropoda; class Arachnida; order Uropygi; family Thelyphonidae; genus Mastigoproctus; species Mastigoproctus giganteus. The sequence continues at coordinate 105,936,414 of NC_143577.1, forward strand.
CTGCCCACTCAGTGTCTTAAAGGTAATGCTGAGATTTCTCTCCAATCACTGCAGAAGAGCCCACACCCTCAAGAGTCCATCGCATCGTTCATGAACTTCTCGCCATATCTCAGATAGAGGGAAAAACAGAAAAGAAAAATTTTGTGATTGTTGGAATAACGCTTTTGGCACGGATGTGCTTAATAAAAGGTAAACTGCAGCCATTATCAACCCACTGCAGGATGGAAGCCTCCTCAACAATTCATGCTGAGGGAAATGGACCATAATCTGCCACGCTGGTCCAGTGCGGGTTGGCAGATCGACCGTATTTAGCAGTCAGGGGCTTGAACCCCGGTCTACTCAAAGAGCGCGTGCTACTGCACTCCCGCTCATGACCACTCGGCTATCCCGAAACAACGCGATCCTAGTACAGAGTTCCGCACGCCTCTTGCTCGAATCCGCATGATGCCACCGAATGTAGTATATATGTTTCTTCTACGGTAAAGAATGCAAAAGAAACCAAATCCAGAGTATAGAATGCAAAATATGAAATAAAAGATTAAACAAACAAATATTCTGTTTGTATTTCTAGATGATCACATAAGGTCAGAGGGGTTCAATGGAAGTACAATACACACTTAAGCATAATGAAGCAATTAATTACATCTTTGTTTTTTTCACGGAAATAAACAAATATTTATAATTCAGTACATACTTTGCTAAGTAGGGGGCGGATCAGACCACATCCTTTTCCTAACTTTATACTCAAGAAACAAAATATAATATAGTTAGAGAAATCTGTTTTATTTTATTTATTTTTTTAAGTAAATAAATACCAGATATACACACTATATACAGTGAAACATACACACTGATTGGGGAAAATTATATATCTGTTTATATTTTCTTATCACGTAATGCATTAACTATTAAATATTATTTGATGCATTAATTAATATTAATTAATGCATCAATATATTAATTAATATATTAATTAATAATTTTGTGATTAATAATTGTGATTAATAACCGAATCAATATGTGTGTTATTTTAGTGTAGCCATCTTCAAATAAATGCATAAGGTATATTTTTGGCTCTTGTCTGAAGATGTACAGCCCCCTGATTTAAGCGATGCCCCGAAATTCAGCTTGGTTAGCATTGCATGGGTATGTTAATACTAAAGTTATCTTTCTTCTAGATTTTCGTTTTTATTGCCCGGTTACGTTGTGCTAAACGCATGTGCACCTGTTTCGTTTTACTGGTTGCCTATACACCTTAAATTTGCATATTTATTCAAAGAACGGAATGTTATTTTCTGTGAAATGCAAAATTTAGCTTCCATGCTTTATTAGCAAGGGTGTGGCATACGGGCGGCAGTCGATTACTTAAAATTAAAAATTACAAGTACTAATAGTAAGTAAACTGTGATTGAAATAAAAGTTAATTTTTTTTTTTAATCGATACTGCTAATAATTTCTTGAATAAAGACATTTAAAAATAGCAAACAAAAAAAAAAAAAATCACAGGGGCAGCATAGTAATCGATTTTATTTTAATGCAAAACAATCTACAAACTAATTTGACTGTTATATTCAGAAATTCTATTCAGTGATATATAGTCAGGTGTTTGAATCTTTGCAACCTATGTTTAATTTTTAGATAGAATATTTTGAATATATTTCAAATTACGTCACTGTACTGCCAGTGACAATTGGCTATAACTCTGATTTGTATAACAGAATACTGACAGAGATATGGAGGAGGCGCAAAAATTCATACTCATGTTTTAAATAAATAAATTTTCTGTTTATACTCCGGGACGACCAAACAGTCAGAGGAGTTCACAAGATAGACAGAATACAAGAAACAGCACCGTATTCAGCAGTCACGGGCTTGAACCCCGGTCACTCAAGGCACGTGTACTAATGCACCCGCGCGCCTGACTACTAGGCTACGGCGGCTTTATTAACGTCTTTAAATATAAAACCTCCCACGTATTTCGGGTTATAACTACTGTACTAAAGTCGGAAAGTCGGTACCCTGCTGCTCTCGTAGCTGTGTTATTTTAATCCTAGCTAGTATATTTATTCTTTTTTTTTTAATAGATACGTTGCTTGTCGGCGTCATTTGGATGGTGATTGTTTCCATTTATGGAGTTTCCATAAATGGTGATTGTTTCCATTTATGAGGAGAGAAGTTGCCGTAGCCGAATGGTCAAGCGCGAGGGTACGGTAGTGCACGCGTTTATATTTAGCCCTCATGTGCGCCTGAACCGTGTTTCAAGCTTTTGTGACTGCTGAAATGGTGCAGTCCTCGTATTCTCTCTATCTTGTGAACTCCTCTGGCCTTATATAGTCGTCCCGGAGTATAAAGAGAAAATTAGTTTATTTAGGATTATAATTTGCTTTCGTGCCATTATTACAATGATACTGTAATTATGTCACGCGCTCCACGAATTGCAAGTGATTAAATTCTATAAAATCTTTATTTTTTTGGGGGGGGGGGGTTAGGGCTTTAAATATTTAAACCGTTTAAAACGGTTTAGTTCTTTTAAATGTAGATATTATCTAATGAGGATGTTGCAAATTTTACCAAAATGAAAAACTAGGTTACAGATTAAAGCACGAATCTGATAAATGATTCAAAGTGATGCACCCAATGTTTTCCCTCTTCTCTAACCTTGCCACTATCACTGGATTTGCATAATAACATAATGGTAAAGGTTTTTAAACACAGATGTGTGCTGATTATCTTCACAACAGACTGGTTTGTCATTCTTTCTCAGCATTTTTTGTACTGCGCATCTTCTTACACCACTTCTAAATACTGAATAAACTTCCCTCTAAAGGTTGGTGAAATGGTTGGGCAGTGCATCAATTTAAATGCACCACCAACAACTGCAGTGTCAGTGGGAATCAGAAAAGATGTTGGACCAGGTGAATGCAGTTTACCTTGCTGCATCTCTAGGACTGAGGAGGCTACTCGGCTTCTGAATCTCACAGAAGCAGTCTAATATCGTTTAACTTTCCAAATTTAGGGCGAAGTTCTCGGATTTAGTAATCTCGTGCCTCCCATATGTCCACCTACTAGCACAACATGACCACCTTACAGCTGTACGTTTCAAGCGACACTGCTGACTGCGTTATAGCGCATCGTCCCTCGTGCCCCATTTCCAAGTGCCGTCACGCTCCTTTCCTTTCCGTAAACCATCACGAGGTTATTTGTACTGACGTCTTGACCGAAACCTATTTCGTGAACTGCCTCAGAAGGACAGCTACTCCTAACAGGCTTCGGGACCCAGGTGTTTTGGCCTGCCTCCTCCACGCCAAGCCCATTTCCTCCAGATTTCATAACTGCAACATCAGCGGAGCCTGGTCGATAGAGTCGCATCCATCACTTCCCACGGCAGCTGCAGCCTTCACAAGTTAGGCTTAGCTGAACGTTGGAAAGCGACTACGTCGTACTGCTCCAAAGACCACGCAGTAAGTGCTTTATTCTACCAGATCATGGAATTCTCTTTCACAGAGGACTGGTCACAGGAGAGCTTTAATGCTCTGTAATTATGAACACAAACGGAACAATTCGCGAACATGCCACAAACATGCCAACAGGTAATGTCGTGCGAACTGTACAGTGCTCGGCGTGCACTAGTGAGTTTCGTAAACGCCTTTAAAGATTACTTAAATGCTAAAAATAATAAATAAAATTAACAAAATAAACTGCAGTCAAGATAGGTGAAAGATGCACATTCTGCAAATTTACAACAAAGTCGGATCACTCACTCTTGAGATGGACTTTAAAAATAATTGCATAAGTAATTGCTCTTTACTCTTATTCGAAGCAGTTTTGTATTTAATTGCCTATTTAGAGAAAGTAGATAATGAAAGGTCATAAGGGCAGCTGCACAGCAGCCGTTATGAAATTGTCATCAAACCTAGTGGATTTTTCACTATCGAAAAAAGCACATTGACAGTAATGTTTTTTTTTTTTTTTTTAATTTTATATAGGATTAACAGGATACAAGTCTGATTATAGTCTTTCCACAAAGACGCTCATTTTTTAATCACGTGTATTCTCTGGACGATTTATTAGGAACACCACTCTTACGAGCAAATCAAACTCGATTACCACGTGCTAGCATCAACTGCCTTCAGCTATATGTATAGGCTGACAGCAGCCACTCATTGGAATTGTTTAAGGTACATTTGCGACGGATGATTAAAATAAATAAAATTTTCTGTTTATACTCTGGGACGACCAAATGGTCAGAGGAGTTCACAAGATAGAGAGAATACAAGAAACAGCACCGTATTCAGCAGTCACGGGCTTGAACCCCGGTCACTCAAGGCACGTGTACGTATGCACCCGCGCACCTGACCACTAGGCTACGGCGGCCTAGATAAATGGCATCGTCTAAACGATTCTGAGCGTAGAATATTAGGGATTCAAAGGCTGGGTCACCACAACAATTGCCAACGAAGATTATTCATAACAGTGTAAGTACACATAATGGCTCATAGCCAAGAAGAATGCTACTAAGCGCGATACTTGCAACCCGAGTACGGTCGACATCAAGGGCACTAAAAGCTGGCTAAGATTGTAGGGGATCGCATACACGCCGCCTTTAAAATGGCGTTATGCGTCATTTTGTATTTGGTTAATGCTTTAAAAAAATTAGTTAATTAGGATCTATGACAGTTGGACTACACCACTAATGGCCCATGACTGTAATTGATCACAGTTGTAATTGTTAAAATAGTGCGGTATGGTATGTTTTACTGTACTGATTTATTTCTATATAGTATTTATTTTTTTAGGCGTGTTCACATATACGAAGCGCCTCTTGTTTCCACCATATCCGTCTGTCCGTTCGCATATAACTCGATTCTCACTGGATGGATTTTCATGAAATTTTATATTTGGCTCTTTGAGGAAGGTTTATTGAGATATTCCAAATTTCATTCGAATTGGCCTCATAGAAATTAGAAATGCGTCAGTGTTGGTTCCCTTTTTTACTTACACTTAAGCTGTCTTGTATACCGTATGTTATATCTCATGCACTAGCTATTTGTTGGCATGCGTTGTTTGGAGGAACGAATCGGCAATATGGCGGATGCACAGAAAAGAAAAATTCTCAGTTTCAGCACTGCACTTGTGAAAGGTGTTGCTTTTTTGAAGAACTCATTTTCTTATTATCATATGACTGAATATAAAAATAATAAATTATTAGTACAGTATTTGCTTAACCACGGCAGAAACATGAAATTCATGTTGTATTTCAATTTTTATTAAAATTCAGAAAGATATAAGTAAAGTATTACAAAAAGTCGCGTGATTTTTGCATTGTGAGGTATGTGCGATGAAGTGAAAAGAACGGCTTTTTACAAGGTGTTCGGAAAGTCACCTGTAAGACAGCAATGTGTAAAATGATATGAGTCACCATTAACCATCGTGTGGTGTGATATGAGACCCCGTGCACCTATTGGTGTGTGTCAAGGTCAGTTGCTGTGAGATAGCTATTGTGGCAGTCGACTGTGGGAAATTATTATATGTCAGGTAATACTAATGTTAGATGCGTGGGCTGCTGTTCGATTTGCGCTAATACGACTCTTCGTGTTCATCTTCGCTAACATAAAAATGATTCATAAATGATGTCCTCAGACCGACACTCTTATTTTTAAGGCTGCAATTTTCACTTCATCTTAAAAAGTGATGGCTTCTGTGCCGAATTCTCCTCGTAAAATTGCGCATCTGGAAGCTACATAAGCTGTTTGCATATGTTTGCAATACGTAACAAATATTGAAATGGTAAAGGACATTTTTAACCATAAAAATCTCGCAGTATTCAATCCAACACATTCTTTCTTAATAATTATGAATATCTAAATTGCAATGTTTCATGCACTCGAATGAATTTTGTGAGAAGCTGTCTTTGCCTTCTCTGTCTGCGGCTAACTCTGCCTTCTCTGTTTGCAAATGTCTCTGTCTTTCCAAATTGTAAGCTATCAATAAATAAATAAAAAATATGGACTTCTTTGTCAATTAATTCGCTGAATGCCACCAGTAAGCTCCTCTAATATTAAATTAAGCACTAATTATCATACAGAACTAATATCTGGATTGCTTAACCTTATTGCCAGCTATTTTGATGTTCTTCAGCAGGTACTTCGTTACATAATGAGCCAACATGAGTGTAATCTGAAATAAGTCTTCTAAGGGTATGGGAGTAATGCGGGAAGGAGGCGGAAAACTATAAGAAGGAGGATTACTAAAGGATTAGGTGATTTGCCATCGAAGTCAGAAGATGCTCTGTGAAATCCTTCTGAACCAAAAAGGCTTAGCTTATCAAGCCAATCAGTCCGTAAAGCGTTACTTACATGCAAGCAGCACAATTAAGGACAACCTTACCCGTAGCGTCTTCCTTGGCGAAACACGAAGCACTAAGAAGGCCGCTTTACGGACTCTTCCACTTCCTTCCGGTGTTTATTCAGTCTGGAGATCGCTACAACCTCTCTAAGTGGTCTTCTAGTGGGAACAGCAAGGATGATTTTGGCAAGAGGAAGGCCTACTTGTGTTATTAAGATATTTGTGTGAACTCTTTAGAACGGCAGCTTAAATTGCGACTTCAAACCGCACCTTCATGAATTTTTTTTTCTCGGTTTACAATTCTGACAAGATCGTTCTAATATGGTCACTGCTTTTTTGTAATGAATTGCCCTGTAAAAGAATATGCAACTATTGCTTTTCTCCTCCTAAGTACCACTTTTTTCCTACAGTTATAGTTGAACTGTAGTAAATGAAGCTGCTTTGTTTTGAAGTAGAAACTTATTTAAAAATAAATAAGTAAGTCAAGTAAAAGTTTACAGGACATCTTTTGAGTACCTCGGATACACAGGAGTAGGGCGACTGTCTCGGCTTTAAGAAAATATTTTAACATATGTTATAAGGGTAATTTCTATATTATTTCGAAAACAGAACAAAGAAAATGTTTAAATTTCAATGTATAATTTTTTTTTTTTGTTTGTATATATGTTTTGTTTTGGACCTTGTTTGTCTGGATCTACCAATCCACAGCGGCACATTTGTGAAATGTTGGAAGTTTGACATTAGTCGCCCGGTTAAATATAATTACGGATGACCAATTTTAGATGATGTATACTCCTCATATGAACTTGGTAGGAAAATAATTATTTACTAAAATAAGGTATCATTTTACTTGCATCTAATCGAGTGGAATACTCGACCGTTCCTATTTTATAAGCACACGTGCACAAATTGTTTCCATTACATATAACGAAAGCCTATAAGCTGAAGCAATTTTTGTCAATGTGTGGGGAAAACGGAAACCAAACTGTTCAAGGAAGTTTAAATTGGTTGACTTCTTATATTAACGTGTGCGTCAGTTTCGCATATTCAGTAGCGATTCTTTATTCTCTAACCGTCGGGGCATATAAAAATAAAACTTTGTTTTATTTATTATTATTTTTTTAAAATAAGAAAACACTGCAATTTGTAGCTCTGGCTCAGTGAAATATTTTATCTTTGCTCAAGTTTCCACAACCCGTTCTGCAAATGCAAGGCTGATAAAATAATCTGCTCCCTCCCGTATTTTGATTGCAAATAAATTTTTCCTCTAGGTCCAGAAATACGGCTGAGCTACTGTTCCTCAGTTTTAAATCTTTATTGTTTTTTTTTACCTACATTCAGCATTTTTTTTTTTTTTTTGCATTTATCAACGCCTCCTTTAGCTAACGTATCTTTAAAATGTTCAAATTTAAAGCTTCCAAAAAGGAAGAATTTATTATTATATATATTTTGCCCATGCCAAAAAAGCAAATTGTGTGAGAATTCTCGCAAGTAACACAATTTCGGAGTACTTAGTCTTAATCTCATATATTTAGCTCTTCAATTTGGGGTAGTCAGGTTCTTTAGAACGTGATCTAAGTACGATGAGCATGTACACTACATGACTACAGGGATGGCATATGATATTCTGTATTGCATTGGCATCTGCCGTGTATTTAATCATTACGAGTGCTCTGATTGTCAATTGTACAATTCTCACAATTGACACTACATAAAAATGAGAATTTTGTAATTGATTTTAATCAGTTTTGGTAAGTGAGGAAAGTGTGCAACGATCATTTGAATGAAAGAGACCAGTGACTCAAATTTTGATTCCCCTGGTGACGTGTCCTTTTTTGAAAGGTTCTTCTAGGTTACAGCAATCAAGAGAGGTGTTCCTGGAATCATTCTTCCATAGATTATCTCCATTTTACTCGTATTATATACATTTGCTGCCACTTTATTAGATACACCTACCTTGTAGCGTGTTGAGCCTCCTTTAGCCTTCAAAACATCCTGAATTCGTCTAGGCATGGATTGAACAAGATGCTGAAAACGTTGTGCAGGAATGGAGTACCATGCAGACATGAGTGTGTCACGCAGTTCCTTGAGATTCGACGGAGGTGTAGGCCTGCAGCGAACAGCCCTTTCCAGCTCATCTCAAAGATGTTCAATAGGATTGAGATACGTGGACTGAGCAGGCCACTGAGCACAAAGAAAAGTCATTGTCATGTTCCTGGAACCATTCCATAGTGATTCGGGCTTTGTGCACCGGCGCATTATCCTGCTGGAAGTAACCATCTGACTGAGGATAAACTGTCAACATGAACGGATGCACTTGGTCAGCAACAATGTTTAGGTACGATGTGGCATTCCGACGTGAATCTATGGTTATCAATGGACCCAACGTGTGCCTAGAAAACATTTTCCACGCCTTAACACTGCCCCCACCACCTTGCACAGTAGTCGTCAGACATGACGGGTCCATGGCGAAAACAACATGGATTCATGTTGTTTTCGCCAAATTCTGAGCCTTCCATCAACATGATGCACTAGGAACTTCGATTCGTCAGCAACTGTCAGCAACTCGTCAGACCAAGCAACTGTTTTCCAATATTCGATAGTCCAGTGCTGGAGTTGCTGTGCCCACAGGAGACGTGCTCTCTTGTTCTTCATTGATAACAATGGTACACGATGTGGCCGTCGGCTGTTGTAGCCCATTCGCGACAAAGTGCGACTAGTGGTCCGTTGCGATATTTTGTTCTGCGCACCAAAGTTGCTGATGTGATGTGATGTGCAACATTGTGGCCCGTCTGTTTGCTTGCACAATTCTAGCCATCCTCCTTTGACCTCTCTCATCAACAAGCGATTTTCTTCCACAGGAGTACCGTTGAGAGGAGGTTTTCTGTTCATTGCACCATTCTCGATACACCCTTGAAACTGTAGTGCGTGAAAAGGTCAGGAGAACTGCCGTTTCAGAGATGCTTTGTCCAGCATGTCTTGCACCTACTACCATGCCACGTTCGAAGTCCGTTAGAACGTGGCATGGTACGTTCGAAGTCCGTTAGATCACTCCTTTTTCCCACTCTTGCTACGGTTTGTACGCTTAACTGATACTAGAAAGGTTGTTCTGCTACATTTATATCCACAACTGTGGTCATGCGACTTGTAACGTTGTGGGACAAACCATTTGTGTATACAGCAGGGGTATACCTAATAAAGTGGCAGCACAGTGTATATTCCTAATTTATTTGTATTTTTGTCAATTCTGCAGCGCTTAGCTTTTTATAATATGCGTTATGCATATACCCTTCCGCCTTTGTAACGGTGGTCAAGAACCAATTCCTATCCGGTAAACCCCATGTACAATCAAAAATTCAGAACTATTTCTGCATAATGCAAAATAAAAGTTCAGTGTACGGTACAACTCTGAAGGAAGCAGGAGGGTCCAATTAAATAAAAATATTCGCACTGCTGTCCCTATTGTAACTTGGTTTTAGACGCATGACTACTAAATGCCGTAGAATTTTTTCGTATTCTGTTTATCTTGTGAATTTCTCTAACCTCATGTGGTCGTCCCTGAGTATAACCAGAAATTTTTATTTAATGTAATTTAACTACAAAGTTCATTTCGAAGTTACCGGTTCTCACTCAGCGTTATCTTCATAAAAGATGGATGAAATGCGCAGTCTTCCTACACTGATGGAGGAAAACAAAACATTATGTATTTAATTAGATAAAATATAATTTTTCAGGAGTGGAAAACTCTGAACTTTGTGAATTCGGAAGACGAAATGATAGGAACTCTAGGATCTCCAAAACTCAAGTACATTTAGTTCAACAATTAGGTTATAATTACTATCAGTAGTTAGGTGCGGGTTGTCATCCAACTTCTTATTATAAGTAAGCCGATAATAGGTGGACTATATCGCATTTTAGAAAATTGCGTTTCAGAGGAATTGAAATTACTGTGAATGAACACTACTAAACAACAAAAATTATTTACTAATAAGTAAGTTCCTTAAAAAATAACTGAATATAGAGCTGTGTAGTTCGGAGTGTAGTATTTTAGATACTTTCTATTGGCTTAAATCATGACCAACTTTTAAATTTCGAATTCGAAACTGTTTACATTTAGATACCGAACGTAGTCTGTGCTAGCTGGCTGTGCTGTGAGACTCAGGACTCACAGTAATCCCGCAAGTCCACCTGTATGACTAGACCTAATAGGAGAAAATTCTCAATTCGCCTTCCAGCCTATCATTATGGTAGTGAGCGTCTTGTCACTTTTGGAATTTATTCCTATAGAAGGAGACATTAAATGACAATATTACAAAAAGATTAATTCTATTTTTTCTTCTGCAACTTCTCTCCGTGTCTCTCTTGATACCCTTCTTCCCTGCCTCTAGCCTGACTGGAGGGCGGAATATGTTAGATATTCACTCCTAAACTAGAACTTTGGTGAGCAGTATACGCTCGGGGATTATACGACCGTCCTTTAGGGAACAGGGAAGCGGTTTCGCCGTTGTATATCGATGATGAAGTTATTTTGTGGAGACTACTGGAATAATGGCCATTTAAATGCATCACGTCCACCAGCAGTTGCCATAAAACTGTTGCGCATGCTCCAGCCGTATGAAGTGGTGCACCGTGCTGTACACTCTGTTCTGTTCCACCCCGACGCCGCGGAATCAGAGGAGCATCGTTCTCAGTTAAGCCTCCCCAAATCGCTGCCATGCTAAGCCTTATTAACATAAGAATGGGTGGCTTACAGCATTTTATAAATAATCGGATTTCTCGGTGGAGCACCACTAAAGGGGGAAAGGATGGGAGATTAATGCTTGTCACCCATTTTCACCGTGAAGTGTCCATCTTGGTAGCAGTCAGTGGACAATTTGTCGCATCTGCTCGTGCACGAGGTGGCACAGGAAGATTGTAACCGAGTCGCTGCCATCCTCTAGCGGTCACTACAGACAGTTAGGCCTAATCGGTCCATTCTGCTTAACGAGCAGGCGGGGAGAAATGAACTCCCAGACAACGATGACACCAGCTAAGGGGGGCGAAGAATGACTATAGCCCTACATCCCTTGTTAACATTAAGGTGGGGGGAATATTCTCAGTATGCTTGATACGCAGGGACGTGTGCTTTTCGCTGCATGGTGTTATACTTTAAATAAATCTTTCCCTTGCAGCGTATGTGATTAGTGTGCGTTTACGTATGCCTCTGTGTAAGTCCCTATTACTCATCTTCGTGCAGTTATTACGAATAAATGCTGGTCGTTTTAATCACTGGATTTACAACCATCAAAAACAGCAATCGTTTTAAAAAGAAGCTGCTGGCCCTCGCGGCTAGCAAGTGGCTAGAACGCTGGTTGTTTTTCTACACCGTGCGAAAACAGTCTCTTTCTTCCGAAAATTCGGACTTTCCATCCCGAAAACATGCAGCAAACCAGAATACGTAGAAAATTCATAGACTGATATACTTATGCTTCTTGCTCATACGAGTAGTTGCCTATTGCGTTTATTTTAAACCACCCACCCCAACTCATCCAAGTTACGATTCAATGATCCAGTGGAACTGAAGCAGGCTTCAGTCATATGAAGTGGCGCACCGTGTTCCGTTTTTTGCCTTTTTTTTTTTTTTTTTTGGATGGAAGCATTTAAGGTGCTTAAGAAATACCTATTTGAATGACAATTAAGAAATAAGAAAGGAGGAAGGATTTCATCCATTTGTTTTCTGTGATTTGTAGAAATTTTGGGAGTGGGTGTCTTTCTCTGTCAGGTTCTGAACTGGAATATTTTTCAGTACATTAAAGTGATGGTTCTGAATTGGCTTCAGGACGAAATGGGAGGAAATGCCTGGGTGCATTCAAATTACAGTACATATCTTGAGTTGCAGCTTCCCTTATCTACTCGGTCATCATTCTTAGTAGTGTATCAATAATGATCGCCTACAGAGAGGAAAGGTTTCTGTGAAGTCCATCGTTGACTGAAGGAACGCGAGTTGCATTTTTCCCACAATTGTACTGTGGAGTATTAATCCCGCGAACTCATAATTAGCCGTAGGTGTCGCTTTTTGAGAAATGACAGTTGCACTTAATTGCTGCCAAAATGAACCGTTTACATATAGGGAATGACAATCCGAGAATGATTTACACTAAGTGGAGTAGAGCGGTAAAGTTTTTGTTGTGGAGTTTTAGGTGCATCAGCGACTTATGCCATATTGCGTCGTATATATTCTATCTGTAAATTGCGTTTGTTCTATGGGAGATTTGCTGGACGAAAAACCGAAGATTTCGCCAGATCAACTAACTCAGCCACTTTGTGAAAAAGGCCCATAAAATTTTTTTACATCATCGACGGGATTTACTTTTACTCATTTACTTCACCCACGAGGGCGCGATGACGTAAATGAGAAAATTTTATCAATGGTTTGCTGTGTCTTGGTTTCTAGGGAGGACGTTATAGTTATTTTATAACTATAACGTTTTAATGGTGAAGCTACGTTTAGAATATTATGCTGAGGTTTGGAGGCTGCTTCTAAGGAAAGGCGTTAAGCTTCTTTAGAGGCCAAATATGGGCGACTCGCTTGGTAAGAATAGCAAAGGGACGATCATTAGAGGAGGAGAGACTCGGGAAGATGTGTGTTACTGAGCAAAGAAACTAAGCATATCTGGAGGCGGTTCTTATAAGATTGACACTTATAAGAACCGTGAGTGGCAAAATGAAGGGATTGTCGAATTTTCACATTAAAATGGGACACAAAAGTAAAGGGGAAAATACAAATTGTTGGGGGAAACTAATAGACTGGAATTTGCATTTGGTCCACGTGTTTCAGACTACCGAAATAAAGTGGCTTTCCTGAATGGTGGACACTGGTTGGTGAAAATTATGGTGTATCTGAACGGTACCTTCTGGGGTTGGGAAAATTATGATAGGAGAGATATGTGTTGTATAAAGAAATTTTCCTTCTCCTTCTCTCCCCGATGCACCAAACCACAGCTTCCCTGCATTTTTTAGCCTCTACTAATGCTAATCACTATTCACACTTTTGAGTGCCGTTTCCTTGATGTTTTTTTCATTCTGGCTTAACGATCCTTCCCCTGCCCCCCCCTTCTTGCACATAATCCAAAGTGTGTATACATTAATGTTTAATTATTGAAAGCTATTTAGCTTAGAATTCAAGTACTGTACTCATAAGCCTCACATCGTTGCCTGATTATGTATATAAACAATGTCGTTCGCCGAAAGGCCGCCGTAGCCTAATGGTCAGGCGCGCGGGTGTATAAGTACACGTGCCTTGAATGGCCGGGGTTCAAGCCCGTGACTGCTGAATACGGTGCTGTTTCTTGTATGATGTTTATCTTGTGAACTCCTCTGACCGTTTGGTCGTCCAGGAGTATAAACAGAAAATTTATTTAATTGTCACCTCAGTGTCACAAATGAGAGCAAGAAACCATTGCTCCTTTTATTTCTCTGTCTTGCTGGTAATTATTAGATTCTAATTAGTAAACTCATTGTAAAAACAAGCCTTGCCTTATATATTCTGACCTCCCACATTACATGAACATAACTGAAATTAAATCAATAAATGAAAAAAAAAAATCAAAGCTAGAATTTAACAAAATTCGGTCGGTGTCAGTGAGAGTTGCATAACCCCCTTTCCCCGGAAACTCGTGTTTTTCATTCAGGAAAAGAGGCAATCCGATAATTCTTACACGAAATTTATAGATAGAGTACACTGACACCTCATGGCCTTAGTTACTCTGGCACAAAACAGACCAACAGCCAATGTTACACTGTGAGTTTCATTTTGTAAAAATAAATACTTTCTCTGTCTGTTATATTATGTTTATTTAGTCAACGTGTGCGCTGACTAAATAAACATATTTTGAAACATATTTGAAAATGGTGAATCGTTTTTGAACAGAGCACCGACACGTTCTGCAATATTTTCTTTTTTAAATTATTTTTAGATCTATCTATTTGAGTTAGAACATTCAGTAAATAACGAACACTAAATGTGTTCCTTATTTACTGAAGCTGATTACTTCGAGTGAATAACTCACGAAATGAGTTCCGCTCATCCTTTTCTTGAAGTTGTCCTTGGCATCTTACATTAAACTTGTTGGATAATGTAAAGCGAACTCTCTCTCGTAGTATGTGCTCTGTATTTAGTCTTACAGGCGCCACGACAAGATCTCCTCGCCAAGTTGTAGCATATGTAGCGGGGCCTAACCTAACGTCCGTTAGTCCTTTTAAAGATGAATGTATATTCTTCATTATCTGAGAAGTGCTTTAAATGTTCCGTATATATATGCTTCTTTGTAGTTCAGAGTGGTTGAATTAAGTGCAACATTATACACAAGGATTTGAATATTTTCTTTCTAATATTTGTAGGCGAACATCCTAAGGCGCTAAGAAACATTCAAATTGCATCGTTAGGGTCAACTAATAACAAAGAAATTCAGAATTCTACGTGCGAAGCAGTTCACTGTATAAAATAAATTCAACAAAGGTCCTGCGAAAAATAGTCATTTATTTTTCCAACCCTCCCTTTATAAACTGGAAAAAATCGTAGTTTATAAAGTGTCGTTACTTTCTTGTCTTACTTGAAACAGCATGCTGGAAACTTATTGAAGTGCGTCGTTTATTACCGACCACTTTCTAGTCATTATACTTGTAAATGGTTTCCAGACATCTGACGCACAAATGATAGGCTTATTTTAATAGCAGCCCATCAGCAGCAGTAGAGTATCACTATTCAAAGACCGGTTCATCTACAAATCGCAGAGAAAAAACGTCATTAAAATCTCCATTTTACTTGCGAATACAAAGTTTAACTTTTTGTTTTTGCATTTGTTCCATGACCAGTATAAAATAGGCGGCATCTTCTTCAAATCCCATGTTAAGCCAACTACCATTACAACAATCGCCCACCATCTCTTTCTCAGAATGCCAATCAGATTGCTGCATGCGAACAGGGACAGGCGACGAGCGTTGCATGCAGTGACGCCATTGCTACTATACCGTTAAAGAAAACATACTTGGGCACGCTTGTTTGCATTGCATGATTGTTCCTAATCGCTGCACAGCCGTGAGCATAGAAACTGGAAGAAACAAGTCCGCGAATCTCATGTGTAACTCGGATATGCAGCACTTCAGGAAAGCAATGGACAGAAAAACTGTCGTAGCTACGTGTTAAGCTAAGGGATCTTGTTTTGATTTCGTTTTTATCACCTAACCCCTCTCTCGATTTGTGCCGCAAGCCGTGACAACAGTAATGTTTGAGTTTCGGCCTCATGGCACGAGAATTTAACACCTGCATAGGCAGACCCACTCTAGGGGGAAAGAAGGAATGTGGATAAAAAATACACCCCCATTTCGATTTTTTTATACAATAAACATCAATCTTTTTTTATTTACTCATGGGCTTTTCGGTGTCTCGGATGAACACGTGTAATATTCTCCGGACTGAGGCCACATTTAGTGTTCGTTATTTACCGAATCTTCTAACTCAAATAGACAGATCTAAAAATAAAAAAAAACAAAGATTGCAGAACGTGTCGGTGCTCTATTAAAAACGATTCACCATTTTCAAACCCAGCTGAGCTCAGCTAGCAGGATAAAAGCACACGAAAGAAGAGATTTATCTCAGCTTAAATTTCTGTATCCATTAGGTCAACTGTGATCTTAGAGGACCCTTAGTCCGGTTCTTTTGCCAACAAAAAATGCAATTCGGCCCATAACCATATAGTTATACAAATACAATACACGATAAACGCTATGAACCGGAGCATTAAAGCAAACACCCCAAAAATTCTCAAAACAACAAAAAATAGAATCGGTGGAATAGAAGTAGAGCAAGAGATCCTTTAAACTTCTTTTTGAGGCTGAATAGTAAGTAAATATGGAAGTAGCCCTCAAGCTGTGAAATTTATTCATATCACAGATACGGTTTCAGAACACCTCTTCCCTGCCCCCTTTCCTGCCAATAAGTTGGTTTGTGGTACTCGCTGCTATTATGATTAGTTATGCACTGAAGAATGCGACAAGAAGATGTACTCGGCGTGATTTGGGATAAACATCCTGTTTCTGAAATAGGACAAACATTTACAAAACGAAAATTTATAAAATTATTATTTTTTGTTTCGACAGACTTCTTTCAAGATATTAGTTATAAGTGAAAGAAAATTCTTTACATTTTGCGTAATCTTCGCTGGATTATCACGTCTATTCTCGATGGATTATCGATTCCCTGATGGTTGTAATAATCTCTGCGAAGATGTTTTGGATTTAACTTCGGCGATTTTACTTAAAACTTTACACAGAAATGAGCCGGGCAATGTTTTATGTGTAGGGAGCCTGTCAGTTTTTCGCCCCTCAGTAAAAACATTTGGATGCACAACATTTGTATGCTGAATTCTGAATTTTGCTCGAATAAGTCTACAATACCCAAATTCGATCAAAGTATAAACATCTCGAAAGCGACCGATGCTGATTCCAGCGAGTCATCGTGGTATAGCCCGCGAGTTCAGATATCAAACAGGGAACAGCGTAGACATATGAAAAACATTCCAGGCTTTCTGCAAAACTCTCATTACAAGTTGCTAATACGTATAGTGAACCCATACTTTATACGTATTAGCAACTTGTAATGATAACGGAGTAAGGTGGCGAGAATCCAATTTTAAGAAATCCATGTGGAGTCGGATGTCGATTATCGGAATTGTACGAAATGCGATTACTCAAACCAGTTCAGGAACGTGTGCTAAGCTTACATCACATTATTTTACATAAGTTAAATTTGTGTTATCATTTATTAACTATTTAATTAAACTACTTAACTATTAAAAACTATTAACTTAACCATTAACTATTAACTTAAAACCTATTAAACTATTTAAGTTTAATAGTTTATTGAACTATTTAACTTATAACTAATGCATGGATGAATGAAATGTTTCCTTTTTGCGATATCTGGCAAAAAAAAAAAAAAAAAAATTAATGTGAAATGTTTTTTTTTTCCCTTGATGCTCGGAATTCCGTTTGTATTGAAAAAGATTCACCCAGAAGTAGTTGTGATTAGAAAGATGAAATTTTTTTTTGTTTGATACCTTTAAATCGCTTTAGCAATCACAGATTTTTGTTTCGATCGACAATTCAGTTTTATTTTCTTTGCAACGCTGAATGAAATGAAATGAAGTGTCACAATGGATAAAGTGGAATACAAACCATTGATTCGGTTCCTCTTTCTGCAAGGGGAAACACACAAAACAATCCACGAAGAAATGGTTACAATTTATAGGGTTACAGTGTTTTTGCATATACAATTTGATTTGTATATACAATCCAAATGTGGAAGAACCTCAGTGCATGATGAAGAAATCCCAGGACGCCCAGCAACTGATGTAATAGAAGAGAGTGTTGCAAAAATTAAGGCATTAATCCTGGAAGATCACCGTATTAACTTCAAAGAACTAGCTACAGAGGTCCAAATTAGTGTAGACGCTATAGAGAACTTTTTTTTTTACTATAGAGAACTTTTTTTTTTTACTATAGAGAACAGCATCCATCAACAGTTGCATATGAGTAAAGTGTCTGCTAGATGGGTTCCCAGACTTCTGTCTCCTTACCAGAAGCAGGAAAGGGCACAACGTGCACATGAAATGTCGATGTTTCAGAAAAAGTAAGAGGAGTATTTTCACGGCTAGTGACCATGGATGGAACTTGGATCCATCACTATGATCTCGAAACTAAACAAATGCCCAAACAATGGAAGCATGCAGGAATCACCCTCCCCACAAAAAAAAAAAAAAAAAAAAAAGAAAAGGCAAAGCTGTAGCCAAGTGCTGGCAAGGTGATGCTGTCAGTTATTTGGGATCAGCATACTGTGACGGCGAAGTATTATTCTAACCTCCTCATAAAACTACGTGCCGCTATAAAAGAAAAAAGAAGGGGAAAACTGTCAAAAGGTGTTGCCTGCTGCACGATAATGCCTACCACTGGTATTGCACTATCTCCAGTGGGTGCGGGATTTCGTGCACTTTGGCATGTAAGAGGATAAAAAAACCCAGGCCTGGCTACTCGTGCCTGGGGACAGGCACCAGGCAGCAGCTGCCCAGGTGTTGGCTGCTCCTTTGCAGAGGTCCTACATTCAATACAGATCCACTAGGTGGAGATGGGCTATGCCTAGGGGGGCCACTCTTTATACCAGGACACACACATGTGTTTTGTACAGTGTTTCCTCAACTGTATTCTGAACAAAAGATATAATATATGACAGGATAATTATATATGAGAATGAAAATGTGCATATATAAATTATTGTATATGTTTCTTGAGATTGTACATAATATTTGAATGTGTAAATAAATGAAAAAAAAAAAAAGCACGATAATGCCCCTGCGCATTCCTGGAATGCTGCAGTGAGGTGTGTCCATGAATATGGGGTTGAAATATTATATTACCAGATCCTGCATATTCCTCCGGCCTTGCACCCTCAGATTTCTTCGGTTTCCTGTCCTGAAGTCCTTTTTTTGTGGAAAACACTTTGCTACTAATGATGAAATGATTTCTGCTGCCGAGTCGTGAAGGGCAATTAGAGGACTTCTACAAAACTGGCCTGTGGAAGTGTATCGCGAGATGGCAAAATGTGTAATTTTGTCTGGTGGCTATGTTGAAAAAGTGTAATACATGGTGTTTGTTTCAACCTTCTATCACAACTACTTCTGGGCGAATACAAATCTTTGACCCCTCCTTGTATATATATTTTATTTTAAGGGAGCTCTCTTATTTCCTGTACTGTAGTTACAGCCAAGTTAATTGTATTGCATCATTACGAAAAGTGTCTACGAAAAGTATTATCAAAATGTCTACGAAACGCCAACTACTAGTTGCATTGGTCAATAATTACAAAACTTGACCGAAAGATCTGTGGCTTGTGACTATCATCAATAAAAAGAGTCTAATTTTTTTGGGAACAAATATGTTCCACGTTTGCATTAGTTTTCCTGGACAAGTCAAGAGACTGCAGCAGACATCCAAGTTTTACATGCATCTACTTTATCTTACTGTGACTGCCCACATTAGGCTATTTCCTATTGATAAAAATATATAATTTTTTATACTCTTTAGTAGTTAACAATGGGTGCTTCTTCATTTAGTTGCTGTCAAAATCTTAAAATCGGCTCCTGACTAGATCCGAAACTGCATAGCAGATATTTTACACACAGTATATGATCATGAATACTGTATTGCCATGGCTTTAATCATTATTTATTATTATATATTTTTTTTGTTTATACTTCGAGACGACTACATAAAGTCAGAGAAGTTCATAGGATAGCGAGAATATAAGAACATCACTATATTTACAGTTGCGTGGGCTTGAACCACATCACTCAAGCGCGTGTACTTCTTCAACTTCACTCTTGGCCACTCAGCTACGACGGCGTCTGTAAATTTCTCGTATTCTGTAGTGGATTTGCATGAGATGAAAAACACGACTTCCGGAAAAAACGAAGTCCGGTTTAGAAGGTGTGGACTACAAAATTCGACAAGTAGACATTTAAAGGGAGATCTGATTGAGGTCTATAAGACGCTGACTGGTTGAGTAAAATGAATGAGGAAGATGTGTTCGCTTTATCAGGTGAGGAGAACCAGAGGGCACAAATATAAAATCTCAGAGAATATAGAAGATTGGATCTCGTGAAGTTCACCTATGAGCAACAGGTTGTCGAACATGAAATAAGTTACCTCCCAACGTGGCCAGAGGCAGCGAATCTGACTAAATTTAATGCAGAATTGAAGATTACCGACCGCTTCCTTGCATCATTTGGCCTTACCACACTAAAACCATGTTGTCGGTCTCAACTTTCAGCTAAAACTTCATGGAAACTCAACTGCAGGCATTTCCTTTTGATTCACGCTAAACGTCATCACAAGCCACAGTTCTTTCGGTCAAGTCGAAATTAAAGACAGATTTATCACCACGAGAGGTGGTTCGACTCTAAATTAATATTGTTCTCTAATTTTATGAACATATTTATGAGCTAATGTATTCAGAGGCGTCTCTGGATGAGCCGAATTTTTTTTTTTTTTTATTATGTTCGATTCTGTTTATTTCTTTACTCTTTCTTTTTTGTTTGTTTTTTGAAATGGTAAACTTTACTTATTTTTCTCGTGCACCGTAGGCTAGGAAATGCTGAGATAAATGATAATGCAATTAACAAAACGGAGCTAAAACTTGAGGTTGTGGAATTCTAGGAAGACCATGAAGATGATTTTGATAGGTGCTTGGCAAGATCATCACTGATTGAATAACATAATTATAAAAAATATATATATTTAGATCAATTTTTGAATGCTTTGGTTTTTGCTAGTGAATGAACAAATTGTTCGTTCACTTTGATGTTTCTTACTATACTTCTATAAGATACTTCTAAGAATCTCAAGACCAATAACTGGATCAAACCCATGTTGAACATGAGTTGAGCCCTATAACGTAATCAGAATTTTGTGAAATGTAAACTAGATAGATACTTCGCAAAATCAATTTAAAGGGATCAGGAAAGGATTCTTGTTTAAAAAAAAATGAACATAATACAAACCAATCCAAAATAGTTTGTATGTCAATGTAAAGTGAATAAAATCCCTGTGGAACCATTTTGTTCATTTTACATTTATGTTTTTTAAATATCAAGAATGAAATCGCTACTGTATTCGGCAGTCTATGGTAGATTGTGACTTTTAATTCCATGCAGCGAATATTAATCCTAAAGACTTTATAAAGTGACATTACTTCTGTAACACTGTTCTAAGAAAAATATCAATTCATGTAGTATAGTCCCATATCCCATTTCAGCCTAACATCATCAGCACTCCTCTTGAATGCCTCTGTGGTTAGTGAATAACACAATCCATGCTCAGTTTCTTCTCTACTGTCGCAGGCGTTACAATACGAATAATCAACATGACGTCCATTCCTAAAATGCCGTTGGAGTTTGCTGCTCGTTACCTCTGGGGTCGTTGCTTTGATTCTCTTAACTAAACGATTACTTGCAGATGCTAGTCATTCTGTGTCTTCAGAAGATTCCTTCTTGCCTCGCGTGAAGTACTACATGTATTTGTCCTGTCGCGGAGTCCATTGTGTCTGTTGGGTTTCGAAGCGATCTGTGACGAGATGACAGGTTGTGGGGAGGGTAAGTGGCTTCTCAGACTGTCAGGGAGGTGACTTGTGCTGTTCTTGTTTACTCAGAGGTATTAATTTTCAGTGAGACCTGGTGATAAGGTGGAGAACCAGTTGATCCGCTGGGTAGCTGAGGTTTGTAACTGTCAGCAAGCCTCCCAGAAATGACGGACTAACGTTAGCCAGGGTACATGTACTAGGAGGGGAGCTTGGTGCGTGACCTCAGATGACGTTTTAGGTGCAGGATTGGCATTTAGCAGAGTTTTATTGATCTTTCAAATTTATTCGGTTAGGTGGTGAATAGGCATGGCAGTTTTTCATTTGGTAGAGCTAACCCGAAATGACCCCATTCACTGTGATGTGCCATCTTACTGCCATCCCATTGCTGTGATGGTAGTAAGACGTTTTAATTAGCTGTATTTATTCTTATTTTGCCTTCCGCTATAGAGTGATCGCATATGGTGCTGCAGATCTTTGATGCGGATGAAAAATTGTAACTGTAACTGATAATTCAAACAGTCAAGCTTTTCGGAAAATTAGGTAGCAACCGACAAGCGTGCTATTGCATAATTGTTTTATAAATTCGTTTACATTTCCGATTTGTTCAACTTAGTTACTTATTATTTTTTTTTTTTATTTTTTTTTTAAATATTCATAGACACAAGTGTGTGTAACTCATAGATTTTTACTGACTGAGAAACGAAATGCGAAATATTTTTTTAACAAATCTCTTACTTGTCCAACACGTTTATGCATCCTTATTTTACCTTTAACAGCATTTCTTCTTATATTGTTTACAACATACTAGATACTGTTGTGCTCTATTTATCAATCGGGAACAGCCCATCTGTTTATCATCAAGTCTCAAGCTGAGAGGAGAATTGGAGTAAATTGTGGCTTTCAAAGTGCATTGCTGGTAACCAGCAGCCATCGGCGGTTTTTCTCTTGAAACACAATAAAAATAAACGACGAACTTTACCTTTTAACTGAAAAATAACAACTTAACACTTCTTATCACCCTGCACACCAACCCTCGGCTCATCGGCTGACCGTCTTTTCGAATCCTTGAAGTGCTAAGCCTTTTCTCTTGCCTATCGCATTTCTGCCGTTAAGTAAGATCGTGATGGTCATCGGGGCCAACGTTTTCCTTAATGCACTGGACTGAGTTCTGAGCCACGTGTCTCGCATTCCACCACCTGACCTTGTCGACGTTTATTTGTTCAGGTCATAGTTAGCGTTAACATCCTGGCTTTTGTATCGAGAAACAGCAGTTGAGAGACAGTTCCATTTACAATGGAACTCCGTTAGATTTTCCTCCCTAATCTTGAAGGGCTTTATCTTATCAGCATGCTATTCCGACACCTCCCAGTTAGGTCTCTTGAAAAGAAATGAACTCATTATCTGGACCACCTTTTCTAACACAAACTTCGATAGAGTATTCGGTAATTCTTTCTGTTTTCACTGAACTCTTTCTGACACTGTATTGAAAGGCATACTATACTCACAAGAAACTGGGCTGATGTATCGTTCATCCATAATATTGATAAATTTCAAATTTCAAAGCAAGTTTTCATGGTCTGCTGATAACTGATTGAAGATCTTATCTGTCGTTTAATATTTTAAAATTTGTAAAAGTTTTAATCTAAAAAGACTTCAAAATCGTTAATAAAAGTAAAGTATTGTTTGACTGGACGAAAATACTTTACTATTTGCGGAGCTGGTTCATGTTATAGAAGAGTCAACTTTTAAAATAAATATCCAGTTTTTACTCCGGAACGACCACTTTAGTGAGAGCTATTTACAACAAATTATTTTGACAAGAATATAATTATTATCGTATTTAGTAGTCACGCGAGCTCGAACCACGGTCAAGTCAAACTCATGTTCTTCTGCACTCCCTCGATAATCATTCTGCTCGGCATTCCTACCTGACTACTGTTTGAGAACAACTGCGAAGCGGGGCTAAATTTAAAAATATAGAATTTATAGAATGAAGCTGCCGTGATTAATCTACAGAACTAGCAGGCAAGGAACAACATTAATTCGAGAGTCAATAAATAAAGTCAATTTTTCCTCGAATTTAAATGCCCGTTATGTTCTTGCTATCACACCTTTACTGTACGTTTTCACGTGTACTTCTATTTTCGCGATATAAAGTTGGATATATTGGCGCTGACAGTCAATTTTTAAAAATGGAAACCGCTTTTTCAGTTACACTATCGTTGAACATTCAAAGGTAATTTGGTTTTTAATATTATAAAGAAGTTAAACGAAATGAATTTTCCCTAGAATTCATGCACAGCATTATGACAGTTTTTTATCAACAAAAAGCATTTATAGATTGCGCCAACTAATTTAGAAATGGTTTCTGAAGTGCAGCGAATGAACTTCAGCCTGATAGACTGGTTGGAGCAACAATGCCTGATCAGAATTCCTGATCATCATCTTAGAAGAACTATTACACCAGTTGTAATGAAAGTTGTGATAAATTGAATTTTTGTCAGTTCCTCAGAGAAGGTTGTTTGCTTTCAAAGGGGCAACAGAAGTTATTCTACAGTAGGACAATGCTCGTTCCAATGTTGCCAAACTAACTTCGGAATTCATCAATTGAAATTTAAGACCCTGAACATCCGCTCTAAAATCCTGATTATGCGCCTACCGATTTTCACATGTTTGGAACCACTTAAAAGATGTACCCGTGGATTACAAATTCAAGGATAAAGCCAAAGCTCAAAATACGATATGTACATAATCTACTACATGAATATAGAGGTAGGAGATGACTATTCTCATTTATCTAGAATAAACCGTTTCATAACTAAGCTGAAATTATTTTCATTTAATAAAAAGAATACTTGTATATTCAAATGTTACCATTCACATTCACGACATTAATTAAATGGAAATACTTTGTACTACCCATATATATAGGGAAATAATGGAAAAGGCATTTAGCAGTTAACGTCTTGCGACGTTAACTTCTTTATCTCAATACCCCGAGAAACACAGACGCACCACCACCACCGCCGGGTAGTAATATTACTGTGTAATATTTGTACTACCCGGTTGTTCAAATATTACTACCCGGCGCATCCTCGCCATGGCTAAATTTGTAACGGAAAGGCTAGATGCGTCGGACCTCCATGAAATCATAAAGCTACCTAAGACCAAAAGAAGACTCAGTAACTACAAAACAGCGCAAATAAGTTAATCTCTTGATCAGTTTGGCTATCTGGGTAAAATGTTCTCAGCTAACACAATCACATATTTAAATGATATGAACATTGATCTTCGGAGGATATGCGAAAATACAGGAAGATGGTTATCGAAGAATTCTAAACTAATCTACAGTTCTAAAACATTTGGCTAATGAACTTATGAATTCGCCATGTTTTTTGTTTTGTGTTCCTTTAGAAAATGTTTATAGATGTTATATGAAATTTCTAATTAAAATTTTGACGATAAGGCTACCAATGTAGAGTATATGTTCAAATATGTGTGCCAAGTATGCTTTTTGTATAGTTTTCTGTAATGCCCTCCTTCAGTTGATCGTAGTTCAAGCTTATGTCACTGCTAAATACGACAATGTTCTTGTATTATCTCTATTTTGTAAATATGCGGCCATCCCGGCGTATAAAGAAAAAAAAATTATTTTATTGTTTTAATGGCGAAATCTGTATCGATTCCAGTGTTCCTGACGTATATACCCGCTGACGATGAGTCACACTTATTTCAGCTCGTCTTTTCTCATATATATAAAATGCTATTATTTCAGTCTTTTGTAGCACTTTTAAAAATGTTTTGGCGAAAAAGGGTGCCGAATATTCCTATTCCTACGCACATTTACTTTTTCTTTGAAATCTTATTTGCCTACTGCCTCTCACGCCGCGAAAGCATATTTCATATTACGATCAGTTTATCCCTATCTTGTTCGGTCGCTACGTGCCGCGATATCAGATCGCGAACTGGCCCTACGAGTCTATAATTGGCCATTGCCTTCTGAAAAATGTTCCACTTATTTGAAAAAATGAAAAACTAGTCTAAGTGTCGTCATCTATCCATTTGTCTCGTGACCAGCGTTCTTTACGAACACGACGCAGACCTTGGAAGCTTTGTAAATGACACGTCCGGACAATGACGGCCGAGGACGCTTGCTCCGCCCGTTATATATGGCGGTAGGACCCAGCCGTGGCGGCCAGATAGTGGCCATGCCATCAGGACAGAGCCGGGTTTACATCTGTCTGAATCATTCACGTCACATTAGGTTTAAGCCCTGGGATTCAGAGAGGCTGGAGGACGGACTCAGATGTTCTTCAGACAGCCATCGTGTCTACATGGCACTGCGGCTGCG
This sequence comes from Mastigoproctus giganteus, assembly GCF_048544385.1. Classification (NCBI taxonomy): domain Eukaryota; kingdom Metazoa; phylum Arthropoda; class Arachnida; order Uropygi; family Thelyphonidae; genus Mastigoproctus; species Mastigoproctus giganteus. Next base: position 105,962,279 of record NC_143577.1, read on the forward strand.
TGTTGCAGGTGCCCGTGTTCTGCTCTTATAGGGAGATTAGGACAACAATACTGGTAGATGCTCATTATTTAATTAGTTGTTGTGACGTCACTGGCAGTTTCTGCAACAGCTGTTTGGTTCATCATATCTCGCGTATTCGACAAATAGTGCAATATCAATGTAGACAGTTTTTCGCTAGTTGTAATAAAAGGAAAATTTTTTATAGCGTACGAATTAATGTATTTTAATAGTAGTTTCGGTAATATTGTAGTTGATGTAGCTATGAATTAATATTCAGCAATTATTAATCGCGCTATTAAAGTAAAAATTTAATGCGCGTTTATTTTTATATCTAACATAATTAAGAATTCAACTACAAAAGAGCCTTTTACAATCAATGTAGGAATTTGGATTATTAACAGCATAGGGCATAGGCTAACATAAATTGATCTCCGCAGCATAACAGAGTATTTAAAATCGTCCCAAATTGACTAATTTAATAAATCAGGCGCAGAATTATTTTTATGAAATAGAATAAAAATATAAATAATCTTAAAGAAACTTATCTTTTGAAAAGATTTTCAATTCATAATGGAAGTCAAATATTTTCAATGGTTTTAATTCATAAATGCTAGTAAAAAAGGGTTTCATATAAGTGTTATTGTTAGTATACGTCTGAGGAGAGAGAGAGAGAGAGAGAGAGAGAGAGAGAGAGAGAGAGAGAGAGAGAGAGAGAGAGAGAGAGAGAGAGAGAGAGAGAGAACATACTTGCAAATAAACGAAGTAATCCCAGACTTTCATTGAAATATATCATTGTCTCTGAACCTCCATTTTCGCTATCGAAAGATCATTTACATATATTATTGGTGTAATGGTATGTTGTATTTAGTTATACGTTTCAGCAATAAATTTATAAGGATGCGATGTCACTGTACTGGAATCGAATGAGAATATTTTATTTTATAATTAACACCTGTGGTGCACTTGGCAGCTCATCTGAATAAATTGTCCAGTTCAGAGTTTTACACTTGAAAGAAATACTGTAATTATCAGTCAAGGTTTTTCGGCACCTTTTTTAAAAATTGTATCTATTCATTGGTTATCTGGTTACTGTTCTTCTCATGGGGTTCTTAAATATTCATTTAAATAAAGTTACATAATAAATAGCTTACAGCACCAGGCATATTATTCCAGCAGTTCCTTTCTTTCGGACAAGATATTTAATCCGAGAAAATAATTTAATTGAATACTTTAGTTTAATAATTTAGTAAATAGCTGGCCAAGAAGTCAACAGTAAGTCGATGTTAAGCAGTTGCTCTTGACATTTCTAAGGCTTTTGATTGTGTTTTGCATAATGGTCTTTTAAACAAGCTCCCATCTTTGTCTTCTGACTTTTCCACTAACGCTGGTGTTCTTCAAGGTTTAGTTCTTTCTCTCTCTCTTTTCCTCTTGTACATTATTGACCTTCTATTGACTGACGTCCTACCTATAGTTTTTCCTGATGATAGAACACTGCATTCCACCTTCCACTTGCCCTCCACAAAGATTTTAACTTCTTAAATATCCACTACTAATTTTTTAAATGGCGATCTGAGGGTAATTCTCTAGTTGGACAAACAAAACTTAGTTAACTTCAGTTCTTCTAAAATTCAGTCCTGTCTTAGCTTTTGCTAATGTTCATATTCTATGACACTCAGATTTCTAGACAAGATCAGCTATTTCCATTAAGCATTGCACTGACTTATAATCTTTCTCGCCATTAGCATATCACAAATATTGCTTCCTCTGCATCTAAAAAGACTCGGTTCTCTCTCTCTCTCTCTACGTTAATTTTCTTCTAAACAACTAATCATTCCGTATAAATCTCGAATGCATTCTACCACGAAATATTAAATATTACTTAAGAGAGATTTTGGGAACACCCATTTCAGGTGATATTCCCAATATTTCTCAATCTTCTAGACTCTATTCAAAAGAGAGCAATCAGGTTAGTTAATGACCCATCTGTTACAAAGTCTTTCCATTCTTCTTATATACGTTCAGTTTCTGCTGTCTGCCTTTTCCATAGGTATTTCCACAGGCAACGACTTTACTTCATGTGTAATTGCAGAAAATTACATTCAGAAATTCATGTCTAATGTCAATAAATGTCTTCTGGGTTCTGAGCCCGTCAGAGTACTAAGCACTATAGGTTCTAATACCTTTGGTGTTTGGGACTTTCATTAAAAAAAAAAAAAACAGCACTTCTTGTAGATTTGATTGAAATTGTTCGCACGTGAGGCTCACATTATATTTGTAATGGCGTTTTCTTAGCTCTGATCCATGTTTCTCAATCTACCTTTTTATTAATTTTTTTGTTCGCCAATTTATTTATGATTGACTAATACTAATATTATGGTATGCAGATTAAGTCCTTTTGAGTTATATTGGTATTAAATTTAGCCATATGGCGCAAGGAAGCCCGAGGCTTTTGCTGCACCAGCCAAAAACAAAATAAAATGAAATGAACTACCTATTTGACTCCTTCCTCACTTAAGTACCTATCCAGCTGACCTATCAATCTCCCCAAGCCTTAGCTTCAACCACAGAAGGAGGCGACTTCTTCCAGTAATTAACAGCTGAAAGAAAATTCCTGACATCCAGTTTAAACCTCTTCTCCCGTAATTTGAATTTATTGCCCCTAGTTCTATAATCATTTATAACAGTGTAGATTTCACCCTCATTCATTTTACTTTCTCCTCTCAGAGCCTTGTACACTTCAATCAAATCTCCTATAAGGTGATTAGTTTCCAAGCTCTGTAGCCCACGTATTGGAAGCCTTTTTTTCATATATACTCCCTTTTGTCAATCTCACCAGGCCCATCTTTGGACCTTTTCAAGAAAGTAAATTTTTTTTCTAGGTGCAGTCTTCGTGCCGGAACACGGTGTTCCAAGTCTTATAGACATAATGAAAAATTTAAACATATTTTAACTTATATGCGTAAGGGAATATGCTGTGTTTCCAACTGCTGTTTTGTGTGCTATATTTTTTTTGATGGATGGAAAAATAATTTTGCTCATAACCTATTCTAGTACATTTTATTTTGAAACTATCAATTTAAACCAAGACAGAACATCGTATATACTCTCTCTCTCTCTCTCTCTCTCTCTCTCTCTCTCTCTCTCTCTCTCTCTCTCTCTCTCTCTCTCATATAGTGAAAGGAAGCCCGAGCAAATGGATTTTTAAAGCTAAATTACTTGATTACTTTGATAAAAATTCACTTTGAAGTGATGTCGCACGGAAAATGGATAATTTTAAGTGAATTAGTGTGAAAGGGAATTTTAGTATTCTGAAAAAACAACAAATATTCATTTTTCACGAGGACTTGGCATTACTGATTTCCTAATTCGATGTATACTACATTGATAATTCACAATTTTTGTAAATTTTCTATACACAAAATGTGTAGTTACAATTCTTTATCGAAAAATCAGTTTTTAACATCGGAATTTGGAAACGAATTACTGATTGCATCTTATGTCCTCAATTCAACTCAGTAGCAAAGTACAAAATGAAGTTTCTCGTAGTAAAACGAAAGCTATACAAATATGGGGAAGATCATAGAGCGAGTAATAGATTTTAAGCACCTAGAAACCATGATTGAAACCAAGAGGAAAGAGAAATGGAGGTATCCCGCTGATCAAGTGGATAGGAAAAATATGTAGTGTTTACAAAACTCACTGTATACAAAGTTCACTGTATAGAAATTCTGGTGTGTTGTACTAAGTCTTTCCACATATCTTCTCGAGCTCAGCGTGAAGATTGATCTCACTTAGGGACATTGAGTGCATTGTAGACCTCAGGAAAATCTGTGATTCGAAATAATAATAATAATAATAAGATTCTTTATTAACATAAATTTTATACACTAGTGATTCCTTATACAGAAAGCCAGAGGAATCTTTCAATTAGTTGTTTATACAAGTGATTTTGATTTATAAAAAAATAATAATAATAATAATAATAATAATAATAAAAATAAATAAAATAATAATAACTAAATAATAATTAATAGATCAAAGCACAGATAATAGTCAAAACGTAAAAATGAATGAAGTAGTAATTACAGCGAAAGAGGAATACAAGTTGAGCAGAAACAAATTACATAAGTTAACTAAGATCGGCACTTACACAAATGTCCTTTACAAACAGCAAGATAGGACAAGATGCCATCTCGGTATGCCTTGTCTATCGTCCACAGGTCGATGTCGATGTTGAGCGAGTTGAGAGTGTCCAGATTCACATTAGGGAAGTGTCTCTTGAAATTCTGTAACCGCTGGAGCCTTGAGCATAAGGAGGGAGTACTACGGAGATGTCTGCCTGGCAAACGCCAACCAACCGTGTTCCAGATGTTGATGTGATCCTGCTTAGCTGAGCAAAGATGAAGGAATGACTTTATTTTTAGCACATGGGCTCTGTGGACTATGGACATATATTGCAGGTTGCAGCAGTGAGTAGATTTTGATGTTGTGTAGTTCTGGTGCGACCACAAGTTGGCCCACTTCAGCACCCGGAATTCGAGGCCCCATAGTTTCCTGAGGCTGGTGGGTGGTGCCGCCGACCAAACTTCCACGGCATAGGAGAGTACACTACAGAAGTAAGTTGCAAGGTACCTCTTGATTATTTTCTTATTGTGCGTTTTGCACAGATCAATTTTCATTCCCCAGAACGCTCTTAGGGCTTTGGAATACTGTGCTTGGATTTGTTTTTTATAGGTGAGGTTGGCATCCAGGATAATGCATCATAACAGCTCATACTTTTCTAATTAGATGAATGGGGGTTTGTATATTGCAGAGAGAGAGAGAGAATAATTTATTATTAGGAAAATATGTACGATATACTGCAAATAACAATTTAACCCTTCACGACCACGAGGCCAAGGATTTTATAGGAATGACACAGTTCATACAAGGGGCAGAGTCCATTATCAAATAAAAGAGTCTATTTCCAGAGAAAAAAAATATTAAAATAAAATAAAATTAATTAATTTGACAAAGGATAAATGAACTAAGAAATCAATGAGAAGTAAGAAAACAATAAATTAATCCGAGAAAAGCGGAAAATGATAAGCTTACTAAGTTGACCTTCAGGAATTAATTCAAACTCGTGGTGATGCGAGCGCCTTACAAGAGCAAAAAATTTCATATTTGTTAAAAAAATCGTCAGGCAGAATCTTTAATGAGTAAGAAAGAGAAAACTGAAGTGAAAAGAAAATGAAATTTTGATTTAAAAACAGGTTTTTCTAAGAATAGTATTAACAAACGACTCGTTTTGTAGTCTCCCTCCTCCTTTCGAACGTGTAAATGGCAATGTAAGCAAAACGTAATCAAAAAATTTTGTGAGGGATTAAACTGTTTTCAAATTAAATGAAATGAGTGTTTTAAACTTCAAAGTCAATACATTGAAAAATACAAAAAAAAAAAAACATTTTGTACCTATGTATTTTTGTGTTTTGTACTATGAATTTTGTACCCATGTCTTTTATACTCCGTTTTCAGTACTTTTCGAGCATTTCCCTGGCATCTTAAGATAAGTTGTTTTCATTAGTATTGTTTATATAATTCTGATTGTTTCAGAATATCAGACTTTTTTTATGTCCAGAAGGAGGGCTTGCACGCCATGTATATATATATGAAATATGAAAATGAAGAAGTGGAAGAAGTGTTTAATAACTTCTCCATTTATATTTATTTTACTTTCATTTGTAACACTTATGTATATATATATATATATATATATATATATATATATATATATATATATTTTTTTTTTTTTTTTATCTGGGTATATTACAAAGTACATTTTGAAGATGATCACTTTTCCAACAGTATCTTCGCAGGTGACATAATGATTACGATCGTTGTTGTTCCATAACATGGAAGAGGCTTGGGTTCGAATCCAACAAGACAGAAGGAATTTTTATGATCTTTTTTTTCACACCGTGGTCGAGTTGGTCGGCCTCGGGAGAGGGTTTCATACTCCCATATTCTTCCCCCCTTCGAAAACTTAATTTTTTTTTTTTTTTCATCTAGCAAAAGCGACAAAACAAAGGCATTTTCTCTCCACAGGAAACCCCTCCCGTTTCATGGCTATCCTTAACCTCAAACATTTGTATTAATAAAACGGCACGTAGAACGATAAACAGCTTGATTTTTATTCCAGTGTTTCTTGGTTGGAATTTTTTTAGTCTTCTGGCTATCTTAACACGTTCTCTAATCTTATCTATAATCATATCACTGAAATCATTTATTCCTTATCTAGCCAGAAACCCTCGTTCATTACTTGAGCTGATTTTTTTTTTTTTTTTTTTTCAGTAAATGTTCTGAAGCTGTTCAGGACAAAAATAAAGCATATCTCTGTTGGCTTGAATCCAAATCCCCAGCTTCATTTTCTGCCTAAACTAAAGCTCGCGGTAGTTGCAAGAAAGTTATTAATAAATCGAAAATTGACTCTGAAAGGTTCAGGAGTAGAAGATTTTCTGATTGGCCAGTGGCAATCGAACTTTCAGGCATTAATAAAGCCACTTTCTCGAATTTCTCTCCACTCTCCTACGTCTTTTACGTTGCAACTTCTTTTGAAGATACGCTTATCTACTATAATCTTAATTTGGCTTTTATTTCTCCTACATTAATGATTTCGGTAAATTTTTTCTTCTCACCGTGTTAAATACATCCCGCTCAATTTTTCCATTGATTTTCTGGCAAAAAGCGAGATTACAAGAATGTTGAACGACACTGATAGCAACAAGTCTGGAGGTCCTGATGCAATTTCTTCATTTCTTAAAAACTTGTGTTCCGGTGTCAATTCCTGCTTTGTTATCTTTTTTACACTCTCTTATCTAATTAATCTCTTTTTGCTGCATGGAAATTTGCCCATATTCAGATGCTTTTTAAGAAGGAAGAAACATTTTTACCATCCAATTATCGTTATTGCATCCTAACCTGAACTCTTTCTAAAGTAATGGAGAAATTAATTAACTTCCAGCTCTTAAACTGTCTTTGAAATGTACTGTCAGTGTTGATATACATGGAATTTCTTGATGTTTGTCACTTATCTTTCAGAATTTCCATTGGAATAAAAAATTCAAGTTCAGTGAAACCCAAAACGTTGCTATAAATAACTTAGAAGGCATTTGATCCGTGTTTGTCATAAAGATCCAGGCAAGCGCTAAGCCTATGTATCTACCTTCTGCATTTTTGCCATTTAGTAGCCAGTTTTATTTTTACTGCTCGCTACATGTGATGATGACATACTTTATGTACTTAGCCTTTTCATCCAATTCTTGGTTACCTCAAGCTTCTGTTCTTTCTGTTGTATATCGATGCTCTTCTTCCATTGACTGAAAAGCGCCATCCTCTCCACAGTTTGGCAAATAATAGGTTACAGAGAGGATCCATCATTTCTCCCTTAAATGGGTTGTTCCTTAAATAATTCTGCATTGAAAATGATGCATTGAAGGTTTTTGTTTTTGTATTTTGCCGTTAATGTCCATCGAACAATGACTCATATATAGCAGGCGGCCCTGCGACAGGTCACAAGAGATGTTTGATTAGTTCACAAGGCATCTGAGTTGACTGCTTCATATATTTTTATCATTTAAAGTATTTTAATTTTATTAATGCATAGTATTGGTGCTAAGAGTATTAAATGTTAAGTGATTATTATTAGTACAAACAAGATAGTTAATGTACTTTTTGCGGTACATTTAAGGCGCGTTTGATTAATTTTTCTTAAATTAATCGAATTTTTTGTTATTTTTCTGTCATTAATAGAAGTGAAAAGTAAATGTAGTTATCTATCTCATTGTCAGTTAATTACAACCGTTCAATTTAATTATATATATTTATTAAACAAAATGAAATAATAATTGCCGGATTTCTATTTGACCGATTTTAATGAAATTTGAAATGGTTCGATAGATGTTTTTAAAAGGACCAAATATAAAATCATGAAAATCCGTCCACTGGAAATTCCTCTGTTACATGCGGACGGACGGACATGGTGAAGACAATAGGGGCATATGCATATATATGCGAAAGCGCCCAATAAATGATCCATATAGGGTGATTGTTGTTTGTTCCCAGTAATTAGCAAGATTACAGTTTTGAATAATAATATATTTTAAGAAAACTTTAAAATACCTTTATGAATAATAAAGATATTTTAAGAAGACACGTTTATGATGGATGCTTATAAAGAATAATAATGAATTCAGTAAATTTAATCCATATCTTATAAATTTAATTTAATATTAAAAATAATTTACGATGTGTGCTTCATGTTATCGGCTATTCTTATTGATAAAACATATTGGAACAATATATTTTACACTTTCCCATACATTTTAGATGAACCAATTATTATGCCCTTTAATGTTTAAAAGGAAAATCATTTTTTTTAATTCTTCTTCTTCGTTTATGGATTTCTCGTGAAGATAATTTTTTTCATGAAATAATTACGGTATGCAGTACTTTAAGAAAAAGTTTTCGTGAATCGGTTGTTATAATAGAAACGGTTCACGCCAATGAACTACACCCCCAATTAAGAAATAGTTATGGGTAACATGGACATTTTAGTTAGCTCATTACTAATTTTAATGATTAGCTAATCCATATACATAGTTCTCTTCCTATTACCCCAAACAACTCTCTAGATAGGGCGCGCTTAAGAAAGAACTCATTAATTGAGAAGAATCGAATTAAATAGGCAGGAAATTTGTTCGTCTCAAATAGGCAGGAAACTTCCTTCAGTTAGTATTTCTATTCTGAAAGATAGTGGAACGTTCGTGAAGATGGATGCTAGGTGCTGGTTGTTTAGCATTTTATTAATGTAGGGTTCTTTCTCGTGGTATAGAGAATAGACCTTTAGAATACACTAGTTTGCATTATGCCATTAGTTGCAATAGCGCTAACCCACCAAGTTATCCTTGTTTCCAAGGGTAACTTGATTGTCTGATTTTTCATAACTTAAGATTAATAATGTTCTTTAACTTAACCTGTAGTCTTGACTTCTTAAACTTATAGCGCTGCTTCGTTTTCTCTAGAGAAAAGATGGAAGAATATGAAAGTTCAAAGTGAATGTTCTTCTACCCTCATATAGCAAGTAAGTTTTGTACGATTCTTGGAAAACGTTGAGTGTACACATCAAAATAGGTGGAGGAGTGCTTAGGGCCCCTCCTAATAAGGGTGGGGAAAATAGTTTTGTTTGGTTTTATTAATTTTGGAGAATTAATAGTTTAAATATTATACAAAATGTGTTGTTGCTTATATGTATGTTAATGTCCATCGAACAATGACTCATATATAGCAGTCGGCCCTGCGACAGGTCACAAGGCCGAAGGGAATGGTGAATTCAGTCTGTGATTATACAAAGGTGAATTCAGTCTGTGATTACACAAAGGTGAATTCAACACACAAAGGTGATCAAATGTTCTTTCATAGTTTCGTTAAAAAAAACAACAACAACATTTAGTATGCATCGATGTCGTTTGATTAGTTCATCATATATTAATTTCCAACTTTAAAAGCCTATTTGTTCCGTCAGCTGTCATTCTTTATTTTTTTCTTTTAAATCTATACTTTGTAAACATATTAAATCTCTCCAATTTCCTTGTTTTTCTTAGCTCTTCTCTGCCATTGGCTCTTCTACCAGAGGGCCCGGTAAAATTCGCCTTTTATATTGTTGACGCTTGTTTCCAATTAATTCGCGAAATGCATTGTCATGGCGCTGCGTACAGTCGAATTTATCTGTTGGCGCTGATGCTGAAGAAGTGGGTTTCGCCTTGATTAGCGACGCCAACAAACAACGTACTTTGCATAACTACCGAGTAGCATCAACCCCCAAGAGGAAATCGCGCTCCCTCCCCCCCGAATACCTTATGTTTATAGTGAACTATAACACCATCCTAGTTGTTCATCGTGTCTTGCTCTTGCGAAATAACCTAATTATCAGGAGCAGGATTCTTGGAAGACGGAGAGATGTATGATTTAGTTATTATACCATCACGGCAGGCTGATGGGCTCTCTTGGGAAGGGAATGGAAAAAGTCAGTTAGTATGTATTCACACCTGTACGACAGTGTCAGCATGTCTGACAGGGAAGTTGACAGCAGCAGGAGCTCACGTGATGCTACTATGCATTCTCATGAGGTCCCCAGACTACTCTGTCAAATGCACAGCAGAGAATGCATCTCCAGTTCGTTCAGGCGCAATGTAAGCGTTCCCAAAGTCGCCTTAGGCCGACCCTTTTGTTTAGTTCTACGCTGCATTACCTTCCAAGCCTAAAAGGTTTCCCGGCACTGACAAATAACCACCGAGGGCATTAGAAGACGCAACTCGCCCGTCGTTTGTAGCAACCGTGCTCCGTCGGAGATACTAGAGCTCTCGAAGCCGACGAGGATTTACCGAGATGACGGGCGCAACGACGGGAAGCCCCGAGATCCCTGTCCGAAGCCCAGTAATCAGTAAGGAAAGCACCTTTGTAATACCACCGCATGAAACGACTTAATTATATTGGAGCCACGGCAGCTAGAAGCTAATTAAAGGATAACTGGACGCCACGAGAAGGTGCGGGAGACCTGGCTTTCCTGAGGATCTCAGAGGAATACACTTTTCTGAAACGAGACTACAGCGAGCTCACGGAATTTCCAAGTACGGATTTGAAACGGCCAGTCTTCATCATTAAAGGAAACCCTGCCTCTATTGGCTGCTGGGAGTTGCCGTAACTGGCCTGCACACAGCTCGGATCCTGGCCGTTCATCACCGCGATATCGCAGAAGAATTTCGGAACCGGAGACGTCTTCTTTTAAAGTGAAGGAAGGCATTTTCTTCGGTTTATTCGTTGGAATGGCGACTCGGGTTGTTTTAAAGCTCGTGATGATGAATGGGTACGGACCAAGTCTCACTGCAAGAGAGAAGCTTGGAAAAAGGAAAAGTTATCAAGAGTTTGTTGTTAAAAAAAAAATAAAAAATAAGAAAAGATGAAACAGAAGGCCGAGAATGAAACTGTCTGCGGCGGAGGACTGCAATGATTTTACTGGAATAAACCAAAATAAATGGAACACAGAGATTAAACAAGTACGCACAGTACGGAGATTAAGTCGGACTTAGAACAGTGACTGTGACAAAATTAGTTACAGGTCCTTCCATGGAGCATTCACTGAAATTGCACTGGCTGCAGTCTTTCTCCGTAGGAGCGACTAGGAGACGGATTTTCTGTCTTATAAATATTGAGTATCTTCTACTGCATCTCCACCCTGACTTCTATAGTTACAATGCACGTGCTAATTACAGTATAGTGTTTGGCCGTGCAGCGATCGGCTTGGGAATATATAGCTTCTAAGTACGTGAGCGATGCGATGCACCAAGATATAATAAAAGTATATATAAATAAACCATTTTATATCTTACAGTACAGCTACCCAATTGTACGTAATTTTTATTTTTTCCCCAAATATGTTAAACCTCGCTACTTGTGGAATTCGATTATACATCTGCAGGCAGCTTTATACAGTATATGTGGATGGGGTCAGAGTCGAGAAGCCACAAGAATTTTGACAAGTATTTTAGATTCAGGTGTATAAGAAATGTAAAATTTTACTATATATGAGTAAGCAAAAGCCTCACTATTATTTGTTACGTTTCAAATAAAATGTGAAATATGTGACAAATGTGTGTTTAAAATTTATTTGAAGTGAATGTGAAAGCTGTTTATTTTAAGTGCACGAAAAGAGGAACTTCTCGTGACTTCCTTCACAATCAGATTCTTGGAAATGACACATCACACTCTATTTAAAGACGCAGGGAATTTTCAGGAACTGTACGTGCATCCCTTAAAGTCTAGAAGTGAGTATTCTGTTTGTTCATGTAACCGCCTGAGGAAAAGTTAGCTTTATTCAGGGCTTGCTGTCACGGGTTCGATTTGGCTGACTCGAGCCTGCTGTTGGATTTTGGGTGGTTTTCTGAGCTTTCTCTCAAGACAGTTGCATGTGATGCGTAGATCGTTTTAGAGTCAGTTACTGATTATATAGGAAACTCATTGTTAATTGATCAGCAGCGTGCCAATGGTTTCGTAAAGACACCACATGCGGCTTGGAATATGTGGCTTGTTCTCAAGTAGTGCTTAAATCTCACCGTTAAGAATAAAATTTCTTGTCTTCCTTGAGGACTCTCAAGGGTTAATTGAGCTGTAATTTGTAACGAAAATTTGATAGTTTAGATGTAAGTTTTTTTGATTCTCAATCGCTCATAATGCCGTTATTTCGAAAGCTTTTGAGGGACTCTTTTCTGATGACTTCCAAGGTTCCTGTACTCAGTCAGGCATGCTTGTGAATGGGCCCATTATAACTTTTCTGTCGTTCGAGAAGTGCTTAGTCTTTCAAACTGTTCGCCCAAACGCCAGGTGATATTATTTGCGGTAACGTACTTTAACCATGCTCATACAGAAATTTATTTGTACTCAGTTTTTTTTTTTTTTCAATCTTGTAATACTATTGATAAAATTGGCTGCAGACTGTCGGTTGCCACGCCAGTACATTCTTTTAAAATTTACGATTTTTTTTTATTGTACAAATAAGAAGAATAACCAATTGAAACTATCTGATTATTAAAAATGCGCCTAAAATTTTAAGCTATATTACACAAGAAAAGAAATTAATAAATAGACCTATCCATTGGAACAAATCGGACGTAATGCCTAAAAGATTATTTTCAGTCAAGTAGGTCGCCCCCAAATGTGCTTTATATGCCTTCTGAATGATATATTGCGCGAAATGTTTTATGAGACTTGAAAATGCGTGCACTTGTAGCGCACGTTGTATTTGTTAATTAAAAGCTTATTTACCAGTGTATATGTAGGTGTGCGCGCCTGCGGAAAGGTGGGAGGACGCCCCCTACGCATTTGTAATAATCCTATCTACCAACTAAGTCTGCTTTTTTACAATATAGATCAGAAAGGCCAAACTCAGCAGGGTTTGTCGCATTGGTATTCGTACCGGTGTAGAATTGGTAATAGAAGTTTGTTTCAGAACCGGTTCAATGTTGCCTTGTTTGTGAATGAAAAATCTCTCTGGCCTGAACGAAAAATCAGTCGCCTAAGTGAGATAATAAACTTAAGAATAATTAGGACAATACGTTCCTTTATACTGAATACCTTCTGGCTTGACAGTTGCTCTTACATAGTATGGTGTCCTCATGCCCTCCGACGAGATGGTAGTACCGGAGAAAGAATGGATGTTAGGCGGTGGCATCTTTTTTTAAATGAACTGCGATCCTTTTGAGAATGCCGTTTATCTGAAAGTTTATCTATTTGGACGCAGTGCGAGAAGAATGCGACCATGTGAAAACAGATTGTTTTTTCTTAAATTAAATTTCGTTTGGTGAGGAGTAGAAAAATAAAAACAGGACAGTGCTCTTCTTGAGACTAATGTGATCGAAGGCTTACATGAATAATCTTCGTGAATTTACTAAATCTTTATACTTTTTGGATGTTTACGATTTAAGTGCATGGGTGTGCTAAACTCCTATGGATGACTATTATTTTATATTATGTTTTATTTTATATTATTTATTATTATATATTGTGCTAAACTCCTAAGGATGACTATTACACACTTTGCTTCGTACATCATCCTGGCTGAAATGATTAATATCAGAAGTGGTCTCGACTGAGTCCGAAATAAAGGAAAAAAGTACAATAAACATAGAAGTCCATTAACGCTATTTCCATCCGTTTTAAACGGCGATGCTTACAAATTACAGTGTAATAGGAATTCTAGAACAACGATTTTAGTAAATAAATGATTTTTTTCAGGAACATCTGTTTCAGTAAATAATGCCTGTAATCATTAACTATTATTACAATCATTATGACTCTATGCACGCTTAAAGATTTGCGATTTTTACGCAGATTACTTAGCTATGTTTCGATCACATTAATGTCGCTTCGTATGTATCACTGAATATTTCTTGGCCATGTGTGTGTATATTACTTGGCTCAAGTACGGTCGAATAATTTGATCATCATGGATATTAATGTCTAAAAATGAATCTGCTTTTTTTCAACATCTAGATCCCTAGACAACAAAGCATTTCTTTATTTATGTTAACCTTAATTCAGAAATCTCTTCAATTAATTATATTCCATCTGTCTTTTCATCTACATTGAAACGACTACGCTTTCTCTCAAGCATTACTTTTCATCTCGATTTCTAACTCGTTACAAATCGCAGATTCGCCTTATCAGTGAATGTTGCGCATCTGGAAGGAGATCAGGCCAGGATAATTAAAGATTTCTCTCTTATAAACTCACTCCACTCCCTTTTGAGCAGACTTAGCGTACAGTGTATACCTTTTCTATAGATATTGTCATGGTCACTGTTCTGAATTTCACGGGCACTTTCTCCTGTTCTCGGAAAGAAACAATTTTCCATGACTTCTTTCTTGAAAATTCCTACCTAACGAAATTAAAGTTCAATGCCACTAAGTCTCATTTGGCTTCGCGACCCTTTGCGGTACCAAAATATTATGGGTTCCGATAACCTGTCCCGTTTGTATTCACAGTAATAAAATAAGCAACCAGGGTATTTGGTCATTGTAGAAGATGACTAGTAAGACCGGTGCTCATTACGTATAGTTAATTGTCGTAACAACTGGCTTTTCAAACGTTCCAAATCTAAACTCCTGGCAACATATCGTTGGTTTTAGGGATTTAACTTAGGTATGTTGCATTATGTATTGGATCCTAAAAGATAATATGCTTTCTTATGTTTTTACTTGTAGTAATAGAATATAATTTATTTCCTTGGAATTAATCGTTTGTAAATATTAATTCTCTTAAAACACTTTGACGTGGCTTCCCAATGAAGTGTTAAACACGCACTTCATTAAAAGGAAAGTGCTGCCTGTATTTCTTGTCATATTTGTCGAATCCGTCCTGAAGGCTAAAACCCGAAATGGTGCACTTCTGGCACGTTATTACGGGTGACTAGTAAATGTAATACTCTTGTCCCTACGAGCAAAAAATTTTGTTCATTTTGACAAGGGTTGCGGTCCATTGAAAGGCACAACATAATAGCAACAGCCCACATTAGTACGCGATCTGGCGATACTTAGTAATTTGGCTGCCTCATTGCATTGCATTGCAGGCTTTCTTATACACAAGTGCTTATTATCCAATACAGACATCGAAACTTATTTTTCTGGTGTCTCATTATAGCCGATTCTAGAATTTGACATCCTATCTCTGAGTATCATATTCCTGAAGTGGACATACAAAAGAAGCTTCCCAGAATTTAAAGTTGGTACTGGATTTTAAAAATGCATTAACTAAATCATCTATACCTTTTACAAATTCTATAATGTGATATTTGTGATATCTTATCTCTGAGAATTACATTCCTAGTTTTGATGTAGACATCATAGAAACTGGCTTCTTTTTTATACCGGCTTTTTTGTAGTAAATACGACGGGGTTGCCAAAATACAATAAATAAATAAATAAAAAATGTTTGACGACTTGTTTTCAGTGGTTTTCTAAAATATATTCCAGTGCCAGAGTTGACAATGAATAATTAGAGTGTGAAACTCGTGACTAATTCGTAGAAAGAGTGAAATCAAGCATGGCCATGGATAGGTATTCATTACCGGACAGCAGGCGGAATTTTTTTTGTTTTACGTTCATCGTGAGATAAAGAGCATGCCTTTAATTAGACATTTTCTAGACTTTCATTCACTTTCTCGAAACCCTGCTTATCAGAAGCGTTGTGTACATTCTTGTATAAAACGAGAAGCGATTTTGTGCATCAGCTACAATTTTATCCCGACCGTGTCTTGTGGTGGTACGGCATGTGCGGCTGTAGAAGTTTGCGGACGGCCGATACAATTAGCCGGAGGAACGATTTCTACTTTGCCAGTATCGGGTTCCCGAGCCCCGCGTGATGTGAATGCTACAGTCACCGACTACGGGGATGAAGTAGAAAACTCATTTAATATGCAGAGACTCAGCCGGTCCTTGCTGATTGCTAGGATTAGACGGACGGTTAGGGAGCGGGCGCCTAGCAACAGGAACGCCACGGCTTGGTTAACGGTTACATGATGGAGGAATGATGGCGCGGAGAAAGTCTTCAAGGCGATTGAATTCCAACTTTACGTATCTATCGTGTGGATAAGGAAAATTTTAGCCGGCTCCCAGTAAAATATAACCGAAATTTCCCTTCCAGATAGTGCTGCCTCAAGCTTGTATTGAACAAATATCTCATTTGTAGAACTTCCAGGCTGAGAAATTTCATCAATTCCAAAGGCGAGGAATCAAATTTACTATCCATTGTTTACTGTTACTACGGTATCCCATAATTCAACACCCCAGATCGTGCAGTGCAATGCTCACGATTATTTGAAAGCATTGCGATGCTAAGTTTGCCTGACTGACTTCGGCTTTTACTTTTTATTTGAACTCCGTCATACTTTAATTCGAATATGTGCGGAAGGGGTTACTACGAACAAGAGGTCATATAGATGAGAAAATGTGCACGTATAGTAATGGCCGAATGCTGTAAAATGAAATGGAAAATAGTAATGCTCTTTATAATGTTTACATTGAAGTGGTAGGAATTTATGTGTGGTCCATATGGTTGACGCGGTGAATTCAGTAATATCCTCATTATCATCCTGTGATCAAAATAATTTGCTGTAAAATAAGGGGGTGGGGTGAGTCTTTAGCATTTTACGAAATCTGTGTAATCAAATAGGATGTACGGTTTATGCGATAAAGTGGATTTTGCTAATTTTATTTTTCATTTTTGTCAAATAAACGGAGAAGTATTTGAGATGCTTACTTGAGAGATTTGTTTACTTAAGTAGCAAAAGTATGAAATAATAACGAATGCTAGTATTTACGAGGGTACAGTGTTATACTTTTTTTATGGAACTTTATGTGAGATAGTCTGCGTAACGTTGCTTTCCGTAGAAAACGTTACACAAAAGTAAGACAAATTTAATTGAAAATTTAATACAAATTCATTATAAACAACCACAAAAATTACAATTACTGCTTACCAATTAGCATAAATTTGAATATTATGAAATCACAATAAAGTATACACCTACCAAATCTGTGTTATACTTGTTGGATGTACAGGTTACTATGATAATACGAATTAATCTTCCTGTACTATCGGCTTTCATTCACTATTTTCCTCCATGTTATCTCTAATTTTCTGTTAGTTCTTTAGCCCTAGACAGAGTAAGCTCCCCTTTTTTTTTTATCCTAAAGCTTTCTTTCGCACTGTTCATCCGCCTTCCTGGTCTACCTCTGTGCTGTAATTTTTGTTTCATATACTCGTACATTATTCATAAATACGAATAATATAGAGTTTAACAAAAACAAAACAAAAATAATATCTGCTTCAGCAGACGTGGTAAGTGGAAACAGACCAGAGATTTGTTGGGTTCCGATAACCCAACTTGGAGGGTTTTTCTGGAAGCTACTACAGTTCTGTTAGATAATACATGTTCAGTATCGTATCAGGTATGTAGACTTTTCATCAGAGAATTTATGTGGGTCAATCATGTTGTCTCGTACGTTTGAAAGGCGTTAGCAACGAAAAGCCTTATAAACATCGGTAAATTCTGTAAGGAGCTTCTCAGGAAATCCTTGCATCATGCTGAAAGTTCTCAGCCAGCCTAAAATACGTCACGAGGTTGTGGACTTTAGAAGCGTTGAAACAATCACTGATGAGCTGAGATAACATACATCAATTTCCTGCCTCGGATTGTTGGTCATCTCTTAACCATCTCGAAATTTATCTTATATACTAGTCTAGGTACCCTACTCCCTTAGTATCAGTTTCTCACGACTATCTCAATAACCATTACTCTGTATTCAGTAAATTTCTGATGTTAGATAGTAGGATAGATAGAGGATCATATTGTCTAGTCATATTTGAATATACAAAGTAGAAAGGTTTTGGTTGCTTACTCTAAGTTCCTATCTTTTCATCCACATAACTAACATATGCGAAAACTTCTGGATCCTAGTACCTTTTATGTTAATATCGGCATTTTTCTTCCTTTTTAAATTGATAAAAGGTATTTGAGTCGACTTGGTTAGTTATGGGCGGGCCAATTTTAGAGAAGTAAAGCCCTAGCCCTGCTATTAGGGAATTAGCACGGGCGTTAATACTATTAAACTATTAAATCAGTTAGTGTTTGGACGAGATGAAAAAGTCCTGTATTATCTGCATAAGCGCTGCAATAAAGACGAGAAGACAGAAAGGGTCCCAATGCGGAAAAGATAAAAAAAAAAAAAAAAAAAAAGGAAGAAAAACAATGCGGACAGTTAGGAGACAGGAGGACTTTTCTTTAAATGATATGGTTCACTTCTTTGTGTTTTCATAGGATATTTTCACTTCTTTGTTCTCCCGGTACGGCGATATTCCATTTTTGGCGCCTTTCCTCTGCACTTTCTCTTCAGCTGTTTCAAGTGGTGCCTCCCCAACATGTCTCCATCCTTTCAATTATGTGATTGAAAACTTACAGTCATACGAAGTGGTAGCATTTTTCTTGGACACCATAGATATAAATCAGTCACCATATATGAAAATATTCATTCTTATCTACATAACAAGATTCAGTGTATATGGTATTGTAGTGCTTTAAAACGCAAACGCTTTACTGTTCTAATGAATCTCATTCAGTTGTTCCTTGAGGCATACGTACAGGTTAAAATCCATAAATGCGCATAATTCTAACATTTTTCGTGGACAGACTTTAGGCTTGTCCATGAAAAAGATGAAATCTAAAGAGTAGTACTGGAGTAAGCACAGGCCACTTTCTCCACTTTCTTACTGTTCGATAGAACTTGGCATAATCATGACCACTTTCGCTATCAATTGGATTGTTTTAAAGATAAATACTGCGATACACTTTCTGTTTATGTGAATGATGTAAATATGAATACGCATCTTCAGAAAAGTTTGCAATATGATTGGCATTTGACTGCATGCAGTGTAGTATTGGCTACGGCATTTGACGATGGTCCACTCATTGTCTTTTAAAAGTGAGAACGCTTCTTTCGTCGCAAATATTTCTTTGCATATATACAAAGAAATCACTGTGTGCAGTACTGTATGGCCTATTTAAGCTGCACATGTGAACAACTTAAACAGCATTTCGAAAAGGAAATGGAATGTTTTTCCTTGCCACGATACATCTGGTTCCAGTCCACCGCAATAATCACGTTGCAGAACAGTTGATAAGAACATCCGGCGTATATTTGATGGATTTATTTTAAACTACAGTCATCTTAAAAGGCTCCCTATTCTCAAAAATTTCTACTATTATTATTCATTACAGTTGTTGCTTGCCTATTGTACAAGTTGGTTGTCTTCATTATCCATGTACATTGGGTTCCACTGTACGCTATAAACAACGATATGGCTTATTGCATACGCTACGGGTTATGTTCCAAAGAGGAATGCCAGCACTGAACATTTATGTTTAGTTTCATGAAGTTGATTAAACTATACCCAAATAAAAATGTAGATTCCGTTGAAGTTCCATACCAGCAGGAATACAACTTAAAGTATTTCTTTCGTACTCTTTTTCCTAAATATTTAAGTTTGAAACCTTTTTCAATGCCATGAAAATGTTCTGAAATCTTTGACTGACCTGAAAAGGGAAATACTCCCATCTATTTTTCAGAAAAACGCGCTGACCACATCGCTGAAATTACAGAATCCATGTTTTTAATTATTACAATCTACTTGAAAGTAGTTGTCATAAGCCATCGTTAGAAAAATATTTGGTTAATATAAACATAATATCTAATTTGATCCTGTAGTGTGCACTATCACTATAAAAGATGAAGTCGCGTATAATATACTATGCTAGTTGGAAGGAATAGAATATCCCCCTAGACTAGGTGGTTAAGAGAAGGGCTAAAGCACTTCTACTTACCTGTGAACTAAATATCTGCTTATTTCTAATCGGAAATTATATACAAATGGAAATCAGGCGTTTCTATTACTTCATTAATTGCTGTCATTGCTGCTTCATCGTTATGAATATTTGGAATGGTCAAAGATTTACCATGAGTGATTTACAGATTCTTTGGCTATTCTTACCTTTGTAGCTATCTGTAAGGTGGCAACAACAGCAATTACTGAAGAAGTGGTATACCTATAGGTATGTGTTTTAATACTTTTCTTAATATATTTACATTATCTACCCACCATGCCACTCAATCAGCATCTAAGAGCATCTGAAACAATGTCTTATACGGTTAAATCCTATAAAATTAACACTGATGAACGACCATGATATATGTAGGAATGGTCATCCATATTTAACGTGTTATTTCAGCAGGTGTAATAAAGTCATTGTCTTTATACATCAGTAGAGTTACATTGATGCCTTCAGCTCTGATGCAATGCTTATTTGTTTTACACTAATGAAGATCGTTTGTACAAGTATCGTACCGTATAATAGTATGTACTCGTACGTACCGTATTACGTTGAGCAAGGACTTAATAACAGAATTATTCAGAAATGCAGTGAGGAAGAACACAAAATTTAAAGGAAAACTTACGAAAAATAATTATTACGTATTGAGGAAATAATTATTGCATTTTGGATAATTGTAAATACAACAAGAACATCGATATGAGCAGCAAAGTGGACAAGCCACTTATTTCTTTGATCATGAATTTTTCATTGATTTCCCTATAGGCAAAAGGACCGTATTATTGTTTCAACTCGGAAGATGACATTTTTTGTGTAAAAGACAGTTCGTATAAACTCATTGTATGCAATGAGTTTACGAGTTCATAATAAAATTAGCTGTGACCTCGTGGTGTTGTGTAGTTAAAAAATTCTACCCGAAAGAAGTGCGATCCAGCAACTGCCACAAATGAGCATTCCACGGTTTCAGCCGGCTGTTATATACAGGTTTTGCTATCTTCGCCATCAGGTTTCTCCGAGGCGATGTAAAGACTAATTATACTTAAATTCAGTGCTAGGATGACCAATAGATACAGGAAATATCTACATAGAAGAGAAAAAAGGACAAATGATTAAAAATTTTTTAAAATTATATTGTTTCGTAAACTTTTTATGTTTATTTTCATTCAGCATGGAATCAACCCTTCTATGGACCTCATACAAAGTTTTGCATGTGTTCAGTGCGTGTATTATCTTAGAAAGAGTAAAGATGCCATTAACATTTAGTTTACTTAATCCTTGTAAAGTCTTATACACTTCAATTAGGTCGCCACACAGATGCCTGGTTTCCAGAGATTGCAATTTACAGACCCTTACTTTTTCTTAGTAAATAAGAAATTCCCAACTAATCTCGATGCTCTATTCTGCATTCTTTTCAGCAGATCTACATCTTTCCTAAAATAAGCTTTTCGAACCGGATGTGGCCTGCCCCATTGCCTTACATAATCGGATGACTTCATTGTCCCTACTGGCAACGTGCCTGCATCCGATCGAGAGAACTTCGTGAGCTGCTCTAGTAGGCTATTTGCATTGCTTAGAGAATTCCATGTCGGACTGTACAATTTTTGTAACAAAATAAATGCAGACTTATCAAATAAGAACAGTCCTTTAAAACAAAATCAAAATTTATATCATTTCAAAGATACCAACTTGATCACTTCTAATCATTAAATACACAATACGCTTTTTCGTTTATCGAATTCGTTTTATTTAGATAATTTTATTTTGATTAAGAATAGAACTCTTAACTGCTAATCCAAAACTATCAATTAACGCAACAGAATTAACAAAGCGAATTACACTTCTACCGTTACACATTATTGAATGAGCACGAATTAAAAGGAGAGTTCACCAGATCTCTGGTGAACTCTCCAGAGCCCCCACCAGAGGTTTTTCCTCTGATGGGGCATGGGCCTCCTCCACTGATTTTGAGGTCATCTTCTGCGTTCGAATCATTGTTAAATTGCTTGAGCCCTACACCCAAAAACTTAATGACATCAAATCGCATAACTAGTACTCCTTTTGGCTGACCCCTATCTATAGCGTTTTTTTTTATTTTATTTATTTATTTTTATTTTATTTTATTTTATTTTTTAAGTCCTAGCCACTGAAATCTCAGGAAATTAGGTGGCAGGACCTGCCAGAGTAAATAACTATAATACACGTGTACCTGGTCTGCCCCCACGGGGCGGAGTATGGGCAACGTTGGGTCCCATTAGGAGCCCAGCGGCCAAATGACCAGAGGAACAACGGTACACGACACTAACACATATATAAGATCCATACATTTATAAACCTCTGGCATTGACAGTGTTCTGTTTCACACCTACAATTATATTACGCGGAGATGGGGGAACCCCTGGTGCTGTTTGACACTAAACACACTCTACACTCTATACCACGAAATCTAATCAGTAATTATGATACGATATTTTTTATCATGCTTCGTGTAACAGCTGTGGTGGCATAGTGAAAAAAAAACATTTTTTTTCGCGAACCTTGAAATATGGGCGGATTGCTATATAAATAGAACTAGACAAACTGTTAAAGGAGATCGACAGGTGATATGGGAAATGTTATTTTTGTTTTTTTGTTGACTGATGTTTGCTTTCACTTGCATTTATACACTTGCTTTCTTTGCATCACTTTCCACTACTAATACTGAATGTCTGTCGGTAATCTTTTATTATTATTATTCTAAAGGCACCGGAGCTTGGCACTCATATACATATGTGTAACTGTCTGTTCATCGCCGATTTGCATATTTTGTGGACTAAAAACGGGAATAATTCTCGGTTCAACAGCAACAAAAAAACCCCTACTCCCTCGGCCTGAGATCGAGCAACCCTTCAATTGAAGAGGACTTTGGGAATTCTTTTAGTTATCGACAGGAATTGAATCAAGAAGCCCCCCCCCCCCAAACGAGAAGATAGTGATGGGTCATGTTGACTACGCTGCCACACGAGTTGTGGGTTGACTGGGCGTGGTGTAGTGATGTCCATTAATTTGTTGATGTCGTGCAATTAGCTGGCAAGAAAGTTAAGGGCCTTTGTTTACCACTAATTTAATTTTTTATTATTTTATTTCGGTTTATTCCTGGTTTTGAGCTCGAAATTGCCTAACAGACTGACTATTTGATTATAGTTGTATTATCACTTTTCGAAAGATGAGAAAGTCTTGCCTTCATTATTTCCATTAAGGCGTGCAGTGATACAGCTGCTCCAGCGGCCCCAGCGTATCGGAAGGCCATGCAGAGATGCAATTACTGTTACTCCAGAGAATCCCCACGATCTTTTTTAGGGTCTCTAAACATATGGGCCCCACAACACCTAAATACGGCATATATGCTTTTCAGTGGTATACAGAGTCATGTTATGATGAAATTGACTCATCCATTTTACGTGGTGTTCGGGGGAGAGAAATGAATCATATAAACTGGATATTTTCTTGTAGTGGAGAGGAAGGCATTTTCATGTTTGCATTCGGGTGCTTAAAAGTCTCGACAGAGTCGTTATTTACATAAATTGCTTACGCAAGCGTTTTTTCTTCTACTTTTAACCAAAATGATCATTATTTTTACTTTTGTGCATATTGGCTACATACTACGCACATTTTTTCATTTGACGTATAGTAACGGTTGTGATCTGTTACGCAACAAAGTGACGGCACGAAGTGAAACGTCGACAGTCATTATTCGTTATTGGTTGCTAAGCAAAAAAATATTGTACTGATAAAAATGTTTAATTTTATACCGGTATTTTAAGGTATTGCTTTAAGTTTTAAAGTTGAGGTTATATTGACAGTTTTGAAAATGGACCACAATCTAAAAGTGCTGTCGGTGTCAGCAGTGTGGTTATAGTCTATTTACTGAGAAATGATAAGGCACCAACAGTATATCTTCTCCATATTGACCACTCAAAATCACATTCGAATTTACTGGAAATCAATTAAATTACAAAATATATATGAACTTGGCACATTGCTATTAGAGACATATTTAAATTTTCTCAAAGCAGTTCTATTAGTAATGTAAACTTGAAATAAAATATTCGTTGTACTCTCACTACCTTCGTCCGAGATCAACTAGAAACGAATGAAAGCATGTGAAAAATGCTTTCATGCGGTGAAAAATGTCTCTCTCTTCCAGAAGTTTCTCGAACCTAGACCTTTCATATACAATATCGTCATTTCAGTATTAATATCATGTAGATGCAATGGTGGCAGAGTGTCCATACGCGAAATGTAGCCATAAGGGCTGCAACAAAAGAAGTGGAGTTGTTTTGGAATTTTTATCTCCATATTGGTCTCTACGAAGTACATACCACAATCCTTTATGTGTGATCCCAGTGGATACGCACCGTGCGGACAAGGCCTGGTTGTAATCCCGTGAAGACGAAGAATTATGTGTTTATTTTTTTTTTCATTAATTTACAGACACAATACATTGACTCCTAATCACCATAGTTGGACTAGCACAAAAACAAACAACCCTTGCTGGTGTTGTACTGTAGACAAGACCAGAGACTGTTAATGTTATTTATTGTAAATCGTCGCGAGTCGTAAGGAGACCCATTACACACGATGTTTTCATCTTCATGCGCGAGAGTTTTTCTTAAACTTCCGAAAAAAAGGAATGTGAAGTGAAGGATAGTTTGACAAGAAATAAATAAAACAAAATTACGAGTAACTCAATTGCATTTTGAAGTGAAATGAATTAAGAAATCCATTGGAATACATTCAGAAATGTAGTTAGCCGATTTTGCACTCTACAGAAAGATCGAATAATTTGTACACCTCACCTCTCGTTGTGAGGAAGCAAATGGCAATATTTCTGTCCTCTTGGAATTCCACCGGAGTGCCACTGTAGTTCTTGACATGGTTACCATAATTTATAACAGTTATAACGATTTTGGTGCTTCTTTTAATGACGAATAAAACGAATATAAACGTTTTTTGTGTGTTATGAACAAACGAGTTATTCATGTGTGATATGCATTTTAATGCTTGAGAAATTATTGAAGATGCACGGTCGATGGAAAAAGTCGATTTCCGTTCATTATGTCGCCAGACCTAACAAATTGTTAGTGACCTTATTCCATTTGTGATGAAAACTGTTTAAAAATTTGCGTACCACGAGGGAGGAATGTTCGCAAGCCACTTTTATTGAAAGGCTTTTCCAGGTTTATGTTGTGTAACCAGACATGGTGAGGTCCGACACAGCAGTCTCCTTGTACGCGTCTAGCAGAGTACGAGAAAAAAAAGTAAGGAAGCTCTCGCCTTCCGCACGGCACACCTCTATTGGAGCCCTTGATAACGTTACATTAATCCATTCATCAACGACGTTATCATCCAAGGCGCTACCTTCGCCAGCGGTGCACCGAAATGTAATCCCCGTTCTTCCTGTAAATCATTCGAGCACAAATGAAATTTCATTTAGAGTAAATGAAAATTATCATAACGATCATTTGATTAAATCCACTTTTTCCGCTGAAGAAAACGTTTCATTGCTTTATAATATTCGTAAGCCACTGAAAGTCGGTTTATGCGCAGAACACGTAAATATCTCACTACTGGTGTTTCTAACACACGATGATTCCTGTTATTTATTTATTTATTATTTTGTTTTTTCATACGGTTGCAAGCACAGCATTCGACAGGTTTATGCTTTTTCAGAATGTCCTTTCTTTATTTCTTTTAAAGATGCTGCTCTGGAGACATTGAGTAGCACAAGGCTCGTTCAGATTGCAAAGATTTGTGAAAATTTATTGTCTGCGTGAGGCCAACGATTAGTGATTAGTTTTTTTTTTTAAATCAACAAATAAAGCAAAAAAAAAATAATAATAATAAAGTGTATAGTACAAAGTGGCAGCCATGAAAAATAGTACATGTACTCTTCAAAGAGTACTTCTGCTCTCCCTAAGCTGAGGTTTGACCAGTTGTAAGCATGAGCTAGAAGAGTGTTGTTTCTGTGATTATTACTGCTATTAAATAAATTAACACATTAATGCTGTTTTTTCTCAATTATTTTGAAGTGCATGTTATAGTGATTTATATTTTTCTTTTCTAAGCGAAAATGTTCTTGTGTACTGGCATACTTCGTTAAACTGATAAGTATGGCTCTTCAAATGCAGTATTAAACTGATAATATGGCTCCTCAAGCATAATTATAACCAGAAGTTCATGACCTTAGCGGTTCGGTGTGTTTTAAATCGAGCCAAAGAACTGCGACGCTCACCCAAACTGGGCTGGATGCGGCTCCCCCTCGCACACGCTTGTTCGGCGCTATTTCTGAGATTCATATAGCCCTGCTGGAAGCACGCAATTCGTATTTTATTTGCTAGGCTTGTGCCGCAGCAATCATTTAATAGGATAATTGTAACAAAAAATTAAATTCCATACGCAGCTCGACAACTGTTCTTTGTTTAATTTTATTAAAGTTAATTTTTGCCGATTTAGGGTTATTTTCCATGGATAGTTGAGAAAGACAGTTTGGCGAAATTCTGAGATTATTTGGTCCATATGTGAAGATTTAAACGCAGCTGTTTTTTTTTTTTTTTTCTTTTTGTTGGCAAGAGTTAATTAAACGACTCTTTTAACGCTATGGAAAACTTTCCCGTAACTTTCATATGATAGCTTGATAATCTCGCAGTATCATATTTGTCTCTCATTGTTTTTACTGATCACTACTGACAGCTTTTGTTAATCAAACTGTCATTGCTGACAGCTACAGCAAAATTCAATATTACATGTGAAATGCTTCCGAATTCCCCCCCCCCCCTTTCTTTCTCCATTTTCAGTAACGTAACCTTATTTAATAAAGTTACGCTAACTAAATTTTAATAATAAGTGGTTGGTTATTAATTAATAATTTAGGAACCGCAATTTCACGTGTACATCGCTACGTACCATGAAAGTTATGACCCATTAAATTCCTAATGGGTCATAACTTCCATGATCTTGTTAATGTAACTTAATCTGACTAAACACGGTTAGGTTACCTAGAATACTTCTTCTGGCGTTATAACTCAGGGTGGGTCTTAGCCATCTCAACGATATTCCACCAATAAGCCCTCCCAGAAGTCAAACTTCTCCAACTTTTTATTCTCATGATCTTTAAGTCCTCCTCTACCTTACTCATCCATCTTTTCTGCAGTCTTCCTCTCGCCCTCCTACCTGTAGGTTTCCATTTCATTATACTCTTAGTTGTTTTGCTGTCATCCATTCTCATAACGTGTCCCAACTAGGCAAGTCTCTGGCTCTTCAGAAATCTGACGATGTCCGTACCCTTCTTAATAAGATAGTCAGTTTCATGGTTCATTCTGATCCTCCAGGATCTATGAATGTCTTGTACGGGCCCAAAAACTTTTCGTAAAATTCTACTCTCGAACACTCTCAACAACTGCCCATCTTTACTCGTTAATGTCCAAACCTAGAATACTAAAATAGGATAATTAGTGGTTTTTTTTAATAATTTTTAGTGTTTTTTTTTTTTGGTGTTGTCGAAATTCTTAAGTTAGGAAATGTAATGGTATTAAATAAACTGAGGTTACCTAAATTAGATTAAATAAAAAACTTGGAACGTTTACACTTAAGGCTTAATTTCCGGTGGATGTCAATAATGGCAATTTGATTGACAACTTTTTTCCGTCATAATCAGCAAAAACAAATAACAGATGAACATTTTATAGTAAGACTGCCAATCAATCGACCTGTCATATGAAAGTTGTGGGAAAGTTCTCCATAGGATATAAAAGGTCGTTTAGTTAACTCTTGCCGCAGTTTCAATGAAGTTGTAAACTCTTTTTACCCCGGCTGTCCGTAGTATAAATAGAAATTTAAAATTTAATATAGAAATACTCTAATGTGTAAAAACAATAGTGCATCGACTTTGAACTCGTCTCTTTTGGTGAGTTAAGTTGCTTGGCGAGCCATGGCTGTTATATCTTTAGACTGTGGACTTTGAGCCTTCCAGAACTTTGGGCGTCATGGAAACTGACCAATCAGTATTAATTTTAAAGCTTGACTCGTCTGAATATGATTCCATGAGCTGTGGTGCGTGGGAGTAGATCTGTATCTGTATTAATACTCCCTGTATGATATTGTAAATATACGGCGGGGTTGTCTAAGGATGGCTAGGATCGCCTACTACAATAAATAAATAATAATAAAAAATCCTCCAGTAATGTTGCAAAGAAGATTTCATCCTGCTTGGCGCTTGTTAAATATGCGATATCAAAGTTACTGTTAACAGTAACAGTTTAAAATAAGAGCGGTGAATCTGCCGATTCCTCAAGCATATTAGGAAATGAAAAGGATATGCCAGCTAAGGATTTTAGCTCCATTTCGCAAAAAAGGGGGGCAATAGACACTTCCATTTTGCTTTTAATATCTTTTTCCATATACCTAATATTCACGAGTTCAGGCAAAATGTTTTTTCCAGAGCAAGATGGACAAAACACGTTAATTTGAACAGTTTAATGATATTCTACTTTTTTTTTTTTAATTTTAAGTATTCTTTAAAATCCACGAGTGCCATTGTTCACTCAAAGAGGAGTTCTCTAATAAAAACAAAAAAGAATATGAATTTTGAAACTGGAATATCAAGACAGGAAGGAAAGGAAAAATACCTACGAATATAATTAAACAGTAATGCGCCACTAGTGGAAGGTAAAATATTGCCTGCGTGTTAAGTAAAAGAAATGCACTATCATAAGGTATCACTGAAGCACTCGACTGAAGCACAAATGCACTCGACGCTGCTAAGTTGGCGAATGATCTTGAAAATATGTTACAGATATGTCCTAATTTCTACGTTACGCCCTTATCTACGTGTCGGATACGTTGGATTAAATGATTCGTTGTTCAAAAAAATTATTTTGTGTGACTAGATTTCGTTCCAGTAATTCTTAGGGACAGTTTTCGATATTTTTTATTATACGTCTTCGAAACTTTTTTTGTTATTAACTAATCCCGACGTGAAAAACTTAAAATTAAAGTATTTACTTGTTTTCGTCACCCACGTTATCAGAGCGAATCAAGCAAAAATAGTTTTAAAAAGTTTATTTTTAAACTCAAATTTAGCGTATTGCATAAAGGCGTACACTATCATAAAGTACTGCTAAAATTAAAATTGAATTTCAGCGGTACTTTATGTTGATTCCAATAAATTTTCCTTCTTTTTGTAATTGCCAGATTCATTGCACTATGATTTAATAGTACTTGATACATACAATGTATCAAGGTGGTGTGTGTGTGTTTGCTGAAAGGAGCCGCTCTCGGATCCGTAGAACGTGTTTTCGATCCTGCCAATCAGTTTAAGGCTGTTCTGTATCAACAGCCTACTCTTACATTAGTAACGGGATTGCGAATCCAAAGATTTTTCAAAACAAAATCCTCTTTATTGTCACCCGGCAGTTACCTTAAAGAATTCCTCCCCCTTTTATCTGCCGAGAGTTCCCCCTCTTTGGATAAATAGAACTTCTTTTTAATTGCCACCCACAGTGTAGTTATATGACAGCAGGCAGCTAATAGTGACGTCTACTGAGCCCAAACTTAGCCCAACTGCTGTTATCTGCGCCTCGTGCCACCTAGCACGGTTAACATAATGTCCTATCAGCCAACAACTTTACACTTCCAATTAACTAACTGTAGGGTAGGATGCCCGCCTCGCTCGCTTCACTGACGACCGGTTTAGATCCGACACAGCGATACGGAAGTGCCTGTTAAAGTGCGAACAGAGAGATTGAGAGGTCCGATGTTGAGGGTCATATGTCTTCAGTGACACCAGCAGGACGTGAAATAAACGGCCATCGCCTCTACCGCCAATAACGTGCACTGCCCGAGATCGCTAATTGGAATCTGATGATTCCCAGGCCGCCTCTTTTGCGGGAACAAAGTAGGAGCCTCGCAGGATGATGCTTCTGGTAGAAAGTTATCTGTGTATCTCTCCGTCTCAACCCACACCGCGCACGTAAACGCTCACTGAATCACAGAGCCACACATTAAAATGCCAAAGGTAAGCGTGCGAATCACAAGCACCATAATGAAAATACACTTTTTATTTAGAATTCAGCATCTGCTGAATCATTTTGAAACGTAATTACGTTTTCGGTGTTCTCTTAGCTGAGGATTCATGACCTGATGCACAAACTTGACATCAAGGCGCGAAGCTGAAATTCTCTCTCCGAAATTGTACAGTGATTTTCGCGAATCTTCTCCGATGCATGTTGTGTACGTGCCTCATGGAGCCCACAGTTTTTGATTTGCATATCATATGATCGGTTCCCCGCTTATTAGGGAGAATTTAGAGTACTGGAATCAAATCCTTCGCTATAGAGATTAGCCCGTAAGTGTGCCTGAAGAGGACACGTTTGAATGCATTACGTCTTCGCTTAGTAAATCATAATAATTAATTGGATCTCCAAATTTTGCGAATTCAATGATTGAATTTAGTAACAGCTGCTTCTCTCTGATTGGATATGTGCTCGCCCTTGTGTTGTAATATTTTTGATTTGAGCCCGCAAAACACACAAAGGAACTGACAAAGGAACTGAATATATCATGAAATTTCCAGGTTTTACTCTGATGCGGCATGGTCTGAGTTACATTGTACAAAAATACAGATATTAAAATAAAACAAAGAATTAAACAAAAAAATAATTAAATTTAGGCGCCTCCGTTGCCAGGTGGGCAGGAGCAGCAGTGCCACACGCTTCTTGATTAGACCGGGGTTCGAGCCCGTGACCACCAAATACGGAGGATGCGGAAAGGTCAGGGAATGACCACCGCATATCCCCGGAGAAATATGGCCTTAGTTGCTAATGCTCCTAAAAACCAAACAACCTAAATTAAATTAAAAATTTAAGAATCAAATTTAAGTTTTGCTTTTAATGAAAATTGCACATATTCTGTTCAGTTCAAAATATAAATCATTCCGACATTTTGGGCTCGTAAAATGCTATATACCAAAGTGATTAAAAATTAACAGTAAACAACCTTTTTTCTTTAAAAAGCTTGAGTTTATTCCCCACGGCTCTAATAACGTTTAGTATTAGTGTTCAAATAAATGGGAGCCTACAGGTTCATCATATAAATAATATATAATAGTTAAATTATTATCTTTAAAGTATAGTGAAAACGCGGATTATTCATTTATAGTCAAAACGCGAAAAATTCATTTAATTCAAACAAATTACATTTAAATGCTGAATTATTTATTATAGTATACACCAGGGTGGTGAACCGTAGCACGCAAGCCTCATGTGACTCTTTGAAAACACTTATAAGTTTGTCTCTTGGAGAAATAAGGACAGCAACAATTCAGGCCTCAAAATAATATTCCGCGAATAGTATATGAACGTTTAATGATTTTAATATTTAGTTGACATCTTTTCAGTTCATCTCTGCACACTGCCTTTATCTTTTCAGTTCATCTCTGCACACTGCCTTTACCTTTCGCTCAGACAGTCACACCTTGCTTTCGAAAAATGCCAACATTTCCGAAACACAAGTCAAATATCAAAAGAGCAGATTTAAACGCGCTTTTTAGACCTTTGAAATTTTATTCATTGCTTGTAGTTCAGCAGCTCAGAAGAGGAAAACTATTATGAAAAAGCTTTTAACAAAATGTTTTCGTAAATACACTGCTCGACAAAATTAACAGAACACGTAAAAACGTAGTGTAACTCATGCAGCTTGCGATGAAGCAGGTAAAAATTTGATATGGTGGTGTACCATAGAATAATGGTGAAATGAGGAAACAGCGTGAAACTTCGGACAGCTTTAAGGGACATTTATAGAGGTTGAATAAGAATTACCGAAAAGGTCACACTACAAAAGTCGATACAATGCTCGAAAATATGGCCACATGACATCAGTATGATTCCCTTCAACCGCTAAACAGGCCTGACAGCGGTGAACCATTTTCGATATAAGGGTGTCAATAGGATTCTGTGGCAATAAATCCCATTATTCCACCAGCGCAGACCTTACTTCACCAAGTGGCCGAGGAGTTGGCTGTCGCCTTGCAATACGACGTTCAAGGGCGTTCTACACATGTTCTATCGGATTTAATTCCGTTAATCGGGTTGGCCACGGCAGTCGTTGAATATCTTCAGTTTCAAGATATTCCTCCACCACTCTGCACAGTGGCGTTGCCGTGCATGAAAAGAAAGTCTAGGCCAAACGCACCTCTAAAAAGTCGCACATAAGTTTCAAGGATCTGTTCCTAATAGCTCTGCGCAGTTACCGTATCCCTATCAAACGGGAAGAGGGATGCGACCATTGATCATTATTCCGCCCCAACGAAAACACCACTCCACCGTAATTGTCCATTTCTATGATTTTGGAGGAATGGTACCTCGTTCCTCGTTGCCTCCAGTTGAAACAACGTCTAGAATTTGTAGGCTAAACGTACCCCATTTGTCAAGGCTCCAAGTCACATGTTCATGACACCAGTTTCGACGAGCTCTGCGGTGGTTTGAGGTTAATGGGATAATTAAACTCAACTATTTTTGTTAGGGTAACGTGGAAATTTTAATTCCAATTACCCATGTGTATTGTGTCTGTAAACTGCGTGTGTTCCTTGGTCGATCTGCCTGCTTTACTGGACGAAAACTCCCAGTTTTTCCATGGAGTGACCTTGCTATCTACGCCTGAGACCGACTAACTCAGCCGCGGAGTGAAAAATGCCCATAAA
This sequence comes from Mastigoproctus giganteus, assembly GCF_048544385.1. Taxonomy (NCBI): domain Eukaryota; kingdom Metazoa; phylum Arthropoda; class Arachnida; order Uropygi; family Thelyphonidae; genus Mastigoproctus; species Mastigoproctus giganteus. Next base: position 105,994,987 of record NC_143577.1, read on the forward strand.
AGTTCCTCGCGTCATCGACGGGATTCGAACCCGGCCTTTTCCGCCCTGTGTGGGAAGGACGGTGACGATACCACTTTGCTACCGCGCAGATGGGGTTAATGGAATTTTAAGATACACTGGTGTGGAAAACTCAAGGACCAGTCAGGTTTTCACCTGTAGCTTCTCATAGGAGTGGCCTGGATATGGAAAAGCATACCAAAGGAACCTCGTGAGGTACAGAAATGATGAAGGAAACAACACCGACACAACAACGGAAACAAAACGGTACAGAGGGACTTTATTCAAAAATGGCAACATAGCACTGGCTGCCATGATATAGATGCATCACTGCCAAAGATGGAACAAAGGGAAGAGGTGGTCCTCAGTAGGAGATATGGCCATCCCTAATGTCTATACAGGCTTTGAACCTCCTGTCCATACTTAGAACAATGTTGTTGATAAGTTCTTGCGGTAACATCGTCCATTCCTCTGTCAGCATCATCTTCAGCTGATGAACATTTTCTGGTGGGTGTGGACGTGCCGCTAGGCGTCTCCCTAGAGCGTTCCATATGTGTTCGATGGGATTTAGGTTGATTGAACGGGCAGGCCAATCTATACGAACAATGTCCTCACTTTCCAAAAGCATATCAGCAGCTCAGTGCGATGGGGTGTGGCGTTATCATCCATAAACACGAACTCCTGGCCAATGGCACCTTGGAACAGACGCACATGTGGAAGGATTACCTCAGTACAGTAGCATGCACCGGTTACAGTACCGCCTTCCAGTATCTGGAGTTGTGTACGTCCATCCAAGATAACGCCTCTCCAGACGAAAACACCTCGACCGCCATATCGATCCCTTTCAGTGATGTTTGCGGGGTGATACCGTGTGGCAACCTCTCGCCAGATTAGCTGACGTCCAGAATCGCTGCTGAGACTGAATTACTCTCATCAGTAAAGAGTACCTTACCCCATTGTGCTTCTGTCCAGTCCTTGTGTTCGATGCACCACTGTAAATGGTGTATCCGATGGGTTGGTATTAAAGGGACACGGCGTACTGGCCGTCGGGCAAACAGTCCACCTTTGTGGAATTGCCTGGCCACATTAAACCGCGATATGCTGTGCTCCTGTGCAGCTGGTTTGCAATGGATCCCTCTTTCTGGTGTCGGTCCCTCTTGGCCTGTAGGAGTATATAGCGGACATCATTGGCTGTTGTTTTTCGTGGACGACCACCGCTGGTCCTTCGAACAGCTGTACCTGTCGTTCGGAAGGCCGACTACGCACGTGAGACGGTGCTATTGGCGATACCGAACTCTGCAGTCACACTCCCCGCACTTCGACCTTCCTCGAGCTTCCCAATTATTTGATTCCAGGTAAAGTCATCCAGATGTTGTCTACTGGCCATTTCATTGTCTGTAGCACTGTATGAAACCAATCGAACGTCACAATCGTGCTTACCAATCCAGTAATTTGCAAATAACTGCTGAACTGCTGCTTTTATCTGTTTATGTGAGCCCTCTCATCACGATTCAAATTTTTTGCATGTGCACCAGTTTTCTACTGAACGGTCACAGTTATGCAAATCGCCACAGCCTGTTTCGTTTGATTTTGTGGTTGCAACCTTTAGAAATAGTGTTGGTCCTTAAGTTTTGCACACCAGTGTAGTTAAAGTATTTGTGTTTGTATGGCGGTCTCCAGGGTTCCTCCTATACACCGCTGATGCAACTGAGAAGGCATAGCGCCAAGGCCGGCAAGTGTGTGTATGTGTAGGTTCTGTTGAGTGTTGAGTGGCGGCACCTGCCATTTCGCAGACAGGTGGCAGGGGACACCTGATTCCCTGCCCCCTGACTCCCATCTCAAGCCGTGTGGAGGGAGCCAGGTTCTATCACTAGGAAAAGACACAACAAGCCAACTGGCCGGTGAACACATACACATCTACAGACACTTATCTGTATATGTTACGCTTGGAATCCTTTAACATGAAAATAATTATTATTGCCGATTATATGAAAAGCAGCTAAAATGAAGTTATTAATTGCTGTCTATAATGACTGAATTCGAAAAGCTGATTTTTATTGCATACGTAAATTTTGTTTTATAGAAAAATAAGATATACAAACGCGACTGTCAAGGCTATCTATTTACTAAAGATTTACTAAACTTGATAATCAAGTTTAGTAAATCTGAGTTTAGTAAATCAAGTTTAGTAGCTCATCATGTCTCTCAAGTGTTAATGCAACATAGACATGTTACTTTCGATGATATCACCAAAAACTAATCAATTTGTATTATATGAATAACTTGTATTATAGGAATTTGCTCTGTTATGAGTATCTTAGAACATTGGAATGATATTAGAATTGGAATGATCGATCGCATATTGGAATGATCTAAGAGCATTCCAATATGCGCAGCAATTTAATATCTGCTTCCCGCAAAAACACATAAGTGTATAGAATAGTGCAGGTGCTTTGCATATGTCACATAGCGTTTTCTACATCATGAAATGCAATGATTGGTTTTAAAACAAACATGCGGTGTGCCACCATAGCACACTATTAGCACCAGTTATACTCAATTCCTTCAGTTGTATATAGTAGCGCACTACCCAAAATTTTTGTTTGTTAGTGGGTGAGAACTCATACTTTCCAATAAATAAATATATACGAGGTGTGGCAAAAAGTTCCCGGACTGGTGCAATAGAAAAAAGAACGCAAAATGAAAGAACTCAAAAATGATTTTATCTTTATTCAAAGCAATCACCACCTGATTGAATGCACTTATTTCACCGTTATAAAAGTTCTTTGGAAAGAATTAGCGAAGGCGTCCAAATCGATGATGTTCAGTTCGGCGGTTACGTTTCCTTTATGTCCTCAACGTCCTGAAGTCTCTTTCCTTTGAAAGCAGTTTTCACCTTGGGAAAGAGAAAGAAGTCCTCTTAGTGTTAGGTCGAGAGAGAGTAGGGTGGATAGTTGATCTATCCAATGCCATGTTTCGTCAGAAATGTCATCATAACGAGTGCGGAATGGGCGGAGATATTGTCGTGCAAACGAACCAGCTGCCTTTCTCTTGAAATTGCGGCCTCATCCGGCAAATGCGCTTCAATAATCTTTGAAGCACTTGTACGTAGAAGACAGCATTGACTCTCTCCCCTTCAGGAACAAATTCCTTGCGAATCACATTCTGTTTGTCGAAAAACATAATCAGCATCGTCTTGATCCAAAATTTCTGTAAACGAAACTGTTTGGGCCTTAGTGATGATGTTGAAGTCTACTTCATGCTCTGACGCTTCCTTTCTGGGTCTTACTGAAACACCCAACCCTTATCTCCAGTGACGCATACAGTAGAGGAAATTAGGAAATGACAAGTCTGGATGAAGTCTTTGCACAATGATACTGTTATTTGCTTTTGCTCATTCGCGAGGCTGTGCAGCACAAATTTTGCGCATACTTCCCTTTCCTTTTCTCTAAATTTTCATGCAGAATTGAGGAATCATCTCCTTTTTCATATCCAACTCATCAGCCATCATTCTGAGAGTCAAAAGACGATCTCTTGCCACAAGTTTGGACTATCCATTAATAAAGAGAAAACTGCACAACTCTCTATCACCAAGAAGAAAAATACCAACGATGTGAACATCATTATAGCGAACTCTCCAGTTAAAAAAGTCACCCAACATAAAGATTTGGGTATCATCTGGATAAAGACCTCACCTTCTTGCCTCACTTTAATGCCACTCGAACGAAAACATATTCGGCTTTATGGGCAGTAAAACAAGAGATCTCCAACTTCCATAACCCGGACCTTATCATCAAATACATTCTTCGTTGCATTTTCCCAATTCCATTATATGCCTCGACTATATGGTTCTCAGCACCTTCATCATACCAAGCCAGGTTCCTCTCCTTGGAATTCTGGATCTTGAAATGGCTAAATAGGGTTGCCGGGCTAACACCTGCAATCTCAAAATCTGTTCTGGTCACCAATCTTAATACGCTTCCTTGGAGGTATCTCATCATCTCTAGGAACCTTCTTACCCTCTCTCAGCTTCTATTCGGAAAACTGAAGTCACCCGATATTTGGGATATCATCGCCAGACCGTCCGACAGGAGAAGATGCCAGTCCAACATCTCCCCATACAGATCAAAGCTGCGTAGCATGTCCTCCCTGGACAACATGTTTCCACACAACTCCTTCCAGATATTTAATAGATTAGCCATAGACGTTGAGAAACTTTGCAACGACAGAACATACAGAGCTTCCATTCTTGCAGACATGTATTCCTTAGTCATGTACTAGGTGGACTCTGTGATGCCGCACTATCCACGCTCCGATGTATCCGTATGCACTTTTATTTGTTGTAACTTTATGTTTTTGTATCTTCAGCAGTGGCTGTTTAAGGCCGTATATTGTATCTGGCTCTGTATACAATGTATTTGTCTGTATTTTATGTTTTATCTCTGTATGTAACTCATGTCCTCTAGCTGCATAGCTGTAAAGGGACATTTCTTCGGAAAATAAATTGATATTAATAATAATAATAATAAGTTCCCGAACTTTCGCGAATTTGTTGATGGACGCCCACTTCTTGCAGTCCGTCATCGCAAACATTCGCAAGTACGTCTTTGAGCTACTAATACTATTCAAATATACTGGTGCGACTTAACATTTCATCACCATAAACAGTTTTTAACAGTTCCTACGTTTCTGTTGCTGATTTTTCCAGTTGAAAGCAAATATGATATTCGTTCGTTGCTCCATTGCAAAATAGTGAAACCTTAACGCTACTAACGAAAGTGGTTGTTACTTGCGACCTGTCAGCCTACTGGACAATCTGTATACCACAGTTCTTAGGGGGGCTTAAACCCCATTATTTCTCCCTCCCTCCTTCCCTCAATGGGTACGTCTTTAAGCCAAGTTTTTTACCACACCTGGTGTCTAATCGTTAATGTTTGCTTTAAAATGCCAGTAAATTCTCCCAAGGCAATCCGTGCGTATTACATTAGTTGGTACCACCACATTTCTAAAAATGACAATGGCACACAGCCAAGAAATTCAAAATACCGTTTGAATATAATTATGTGGTAGTTTTAATTTACCAAATGTCAAAAGTGTGAACCCTTGGAATCGAACTGGAAATATAAAAAGAGAGCAAAACTATACGAATCGCCCTCAAGACTTGCTTTTTACCGAAATGATTATAATCCATTTTCTGAACCAACATTCAGAAAGAATTTTCAGAAATATAATCAACAAAAAATAAATAAATAAATTCGACAGCCTATTTAAATAATTTAAAATATTCAACTTGTATAAATAAGCAAGTAAAATAAGGAAATTTGTTCTTCTCAAATGTGAAAACCAAAGTTGAGAAGATAAATTAATTTTCTTTAGTGAATCCACGTTCATGCGAAGAGCTGGTTCTTTTGTGTGATGATGTAAGGCTTTCTGTCACGAAGCGGCCATTTGCTAGTTGAGCTCCACTGCTGACAATTAATTAGGTACCATTAAGTTAACTGCTGGAATTAGCTTCCGAAGAGAAGTTAGTTTTGCGTGTGTCTGCGGCCACTTTCTAGCCTGTAACGTATTCGATGGGTGTCTCTCCGATGTTTACCTACCTTATTTCTACGGAGTTTCTACGGAAAAAAATACGTTATCGGAGTACGTGACGGTTTATAGTACTCCAAGAGAGTCATCCCTATCTATATCAGCCACACGCTGACCTTAGATCCTAACAAAATTGAACGCCTTGAGCGTGCTTCAGATCTCCCAGACCACCTGCTCACGGAGGGTGGCCACAGCTATACGACCTGTCCATCAAGGATCAACCGGCCAGTGTCGCCTGACCTTCCTGTCGGGTCCACTGTAATGATGGTGATGGAACCGGGTGTGGCAGCCGTCCACACGGCCATTCTGATCAAACATTAACAAGGTAATCTAAGCCCTGGCCTGTTTGTGGCTTAAGAAACCATAATGAACACAATTCGGTCCCTCCACCATCTGTATGTAATGTTTCTACGAGCTGTACTACATTCACGGCGCGGAAAGTACAATGTAATACTGCGTACTGCGAGAATGCTGCCTATGTCCTGATCACCTCTGAGAAGTTACAAAAAGTCAAAGCGTGATTAAATTCGTAGTTGTGTTAGCTTAAAATTTAAGGGGAAAAAAATAGTTTTTTTACTTTAATTTCACCGCTTAAATTATTTTTTAAAAATTGCTAAAAGAAAACACAGAAACGCCTTTTTGAGCTTCTTAGCACCTGTTTATATTATCCACATTTTTTGCGAGAAGAAGCTCTTTCCAGAGCGATTTTGATTTCATTAATTTTAGGAATAAATGACTGGATGTTATCAAAGGCAACGGATATCGTGGAGCGAGAGAACTTTACCATTTTAGATTTTTTTTTTTTTTTATTATTTCATTTAAGCTAGTTCTATTTGAAATAATTTCTGTTATGCTCAAAATGATAATAACGTTGATTGGCGAAATTTTGCTTTCATGATGATATCGATAGGCATCGAGTCGCAAGTAAGATTTTGAAATAAATATAATAGAGGATGAAAAATATGAATTCTAAGTCATAGTTTCATGTGTATTGTGATGTATTGTGTTTGTTGTTTCTTAAACTCATTATCCGGCGATCTTTCTGTGGTAATTAAGTCAGTTCTGATACTGACTCAATCAGGGAATTTCTAGTTATCCAAACTTCCTTTTATTATTTAAAAATAAAACTTATTTTTAAAACAGCAGGCACTGCGTCATTTAAAACTGATTCTACGTATATTTCATATTTTTAGGGATTTATGTTTTGTATATACAGTATATATATATATGTGTGTGTGTGTTATTTATTTTATACGTTTTATGTTTTATAAATGAGAAATTTCATTGTTTATAGGCGAATAAACAATTCGCCTATAAACATTAATTAACTAGATTTTAAATCACATTGGCTTCTTTCTGCAAGGATCGAAGAATTTCAATGCTTTTGACACCAGACTTTAACTGTTTCTGCCCTGCTGATTAGTCATCATTCAAATATTTAATCTATTAGGTCTTTTGAGAAATCGATCTAACAGCAATCATTTACTATCTATCTTGATACAGCAGTTTTCAGTATTTGCATAAATTGTAATTATACTATTGCATCTTGTATTTTACTATTGGCATGCACAATAACTCTAACAGATGCACTGTAAATTATAATTGTACTGTGTATATGCCTTACTGGAGTTCTGCAATATAGATATTGTATTAATTTTCGAAATCTTAAGAGTGCTTTTATTGGGATATGAAATTCTAATAGGTATGCTAATTTTTTTATCTCTTTCCACCATTTTAGCCTAGTTATCTTCCTGTAGCTGCTAGACTCATGTGAAATTTGTGTGAAGCGGCGCAGAATTGCAGGGTGAATCAAAATTCATGCAATCTAAACAGTAAGTGATAATTTATCATTGAAATTTTGATGGCATTTGAGACTGACTGATACTGTAGCAGCATTGGTCATCATCAGATATCCAACAGTTATTGTTATTTGTTAACTGTCAGTCATTAACCAATAGTACTTTATTTACAACGACGGTAGCACGTTATTTTCCAAAGCACAGCACATGTTGATAAAAGAGCATTCACAATCGCCGGATTTTTATCTTTTTGATTACCTAAAATGACTGCACTGTGTCTTCACATACTGGTATAAATAAAAGTCAGTATCGAATCAGAGATTTCAAAGATAACTATTCGAACACTATGTCAAGTCTCAAACTTGTAAAATAGTGCTTACATTTACGAAGGCGGACACTTAAACATTTATTGCGATCTCTAATTTAGTTTAAATCAATTACATTGGCCTGTAATTACGTTTATAATAATAACGGTTGAAATAAAACTAATTGTAATCTCTGTTGTAACGAAGTTTATAATAATAATTGAAATAAAACCGAATATATACTAAGGGCTGCGTGAATTACCCTGTACAATTCAGACATCTTCAATTTGCACATGTCAGAGTCGGATTTCAGTGCGGAATTTTTTTTTTTGTTGTTGTTGTTTCTGAATTCCATATTTCAGGCATAATCAGCTAGAGAATTTTCTGTTTTATTGTTACTTTGAAATTATGTGTCCATAGGTGTGTACGTATGTCAAAAGCTGTGCCATTACACAGTCCTAAGAAAGTTGAGAAAGTTGGTTCAGAGACGTTCTATAGAAAAAGAAATTTAATAGGATTTCTTTTACTATAGAATTGAGCTGAGAGACTCCGTTCTACTGTACAACTTTGCTTTCGTAAATTTGTGGCCTACGTTACCCTGCTTAAATTATGGTCCTGGTAAAAATGGTGACGCGAATCATAGTGCATAATTTTAGGATGCCCATAGCCGAATTAAGGCTGAAAACTACTGCTCTAGCATAACCCCATCAGCCAGACTGATACATACCACGGAAGATCCATTTATCAGTGGACATTTCGTGTGTAAAGGGTCTCTTTCATCGCACATGCATCATGGTACAACCAATATTCAGGAGAATTTATTTAGGCGGATCAAGGCCATTCAACTAGCTGTCCTCTTACCTCTCATCTGGGTATCTTTTGCCTACGTAATTCTTGGTACCAACTGCTTACGTAAGCAGTTACTTTTCTTACACACACTTCTACAGACACAATGTACACATGAGAATATGAGTTACCCCCGGGAACAGTTAAAAAAATAAAATAATAATTATTATTATATATAGTGCTGATAGGTCTGTCTTCTGCTGAATGTTTCTGCATTGACCACTTCAGTTTATATCATAAGGGATATTGGATTCTTTAGAGGAGTGGAGGTGTTAGTTTTAAATCATTAATCATTTTTAGTATAAAAATGATTAATGATTTAAAACTTAATGTTTAATTAATTTATTTATTTACTTAATTAATGATTAATGATTTAAATCATTTTTAGTATAAAAATTATTTGTGCATGCCGAATAAATTAACCAGCATGGTTCAACGGAGGTAATTAGAGGTAATTACTTAAAAAAGCAAAAAAAAAAAAAAAAAATGCACATGCTCGTTTGGGTTACTAGAGATGTAGTCGATAGGCTACTTTCTCTTCTGAGGAAGGAAGTTAAAAAGTTATTAACGAATAATTCCCATAAGTTTTTGATTAGATAAAGCATCGACCACTATTGGCGAACAATTTTATGTGATATATTACAGTTTTCTTTCCTGGTTTCGAAACATTCTTAGAAATAAAACTATTGTTGAGTTAATACTACAAAAAACACACCAATCCGTTTATAAAACCTTTTGAGGCAGCTTGGAAAAATTAGGGATATTCTGTATTGAAAGTGAAGGGTGATAAATCAATTAAACAGTGGGAGGTTGCATATTTGGAATATTAGAAGAAACTAGCCTCATATTGCCTTCAAAAAAAAAAAAAATAAACAAATAAATAATAATTCCTGAAAATTGAAATATGATATTCCAATTTTCATAAAATACCTGTTACAAGGAGTCTCTGTCAAAGAATGGAAATGAAGACAATAAAAGAAAAAGAAAAGTTACAGTGGAATTATAATGCCGCTTCGAAAGCCAGTACTTGGGGAAATATGTGCTAAAATGACATACAGCATGAACTGAACATCGGCGTGATCGGATGTGCACTGACTTTGTTTGAGTGGCAATTGAGTAACTTGACTGCTTGGACCTGGATAAAGACGATATACGCAGAAATATTTTATAAGCCCCATCTCCAGACGTGGGACTAGTATTCCATGTTAATGTTGTTATAGGATTTGTACAGGATTAACAGTTGTTACTAAGAAAAATAATTTCGAGATTAAAATAGAAGGCTATTGGTTTTTAAATGTTAAGGAAGCTATAAAATAAGTTTCTGTTTATATTCTGGGACAGTCACAAAGGGTCAGGGAAGTTTAGAAAATACAGTACCAAACATCGCCGTATATATCAGTCAAGTGGACTAATACAGACGTGATTACGATGCATTCGTGCCTAAAGATCACCTCTAGATGTCTGTGAAATATTCATGGCAAGCAGAAAGTAAAAAAAAAATTCACTTTTTTTGCAATACATAAGACAAGATTGGGTTTTTGAAAGAATTAAGTTGACTAGATTATTATACTCATTTGGAACCTAAAGACGGGCATTGAAAGAGATGGTGATGGACGTTGTGTTCTTTGTAGGTACACTTATGCCGTGTAGCAATGCATAAAGAAACGAAGGATACTGCAATTCAAGTCGAACAGTATGACGGATCCAGGCAGTCTGGAACATGGACGCACATAAATGCACGAAATATAATATATTGTTGTAAAACAAAGCGGCATAATTAAAAGTGTGTACTTGATGTGACACAACCTCCCTTGACATGTGGCCGTGTCAGAGTATAAGCGGATCATATTGCTTTATATATAGTATTTGCGACAGATTTAGAAGCAATAAAAGAAAATTACAATAATTACATGTTAAATTGCTTACATGAAATATCATGGTGGCTGATCCTTATTGTTAGTTTCCATAATATCTCTATACGAATTGCATTAATTACCGGATCTTCTATTTAGTGGCTTCGTGGTAGGATAATAACTATAACTGCTTTAGTTTCACGGTCTGGAGAAAGCGTAGGCTCCACTCCACCCTAGTGGGTTGTACAGTAGAAATAAGCCCCCACGAATATCAAGCGTGTCTACTCCTCCGAATACTGACTCCTTCGTTGGATCATACATAAACATCATCGTCAACCCCAGCAAAGAACAACTGCGATGGCAACCGCACTGAACTTTGCCCGACTGCCAAATCTTATAATGGAAAGACGCCTCACCCTAACTGCCAAAATGACCACTGGAATAATCTCGGAGCCAAACATATCTGAACTGTGCAGCTGGAGAATCCCCCAACCCGGACTGAGGTCAGCTCCAACACTTATAGCCAACCATAATAGACTAGCTCTTAGCGACCGCGTTCTCCCCAAGCAGATGCTTATCATAGTACAAGCAATCGAAGGCGACCTCTACAAATTTGTCAAGGATCGCAAATACCGGAGAGAGATCCTTGATGACCTAAACTCAACCAGGCAAACTGCACAGTAATGTGGCAATATAATAAATTTAAAAAAAAAGGATGTCTGTATAATATTGTATATAATGTCAAAAATACTGTATAATATTTTTATGAATATTGCGAATAATTTAACTGAAACTTATTATATTGTTGGCCCTGGGGGATGAACCCGAACTTCGATATGGGCCCCGTCCTCAAGGCCTTTGTCCACCAGCCAATGTGAAGCCCCTGGCATTCCTGCCGTGAAGAGTAAATTGTGTACATCCTTTTGTACACAATAAAGATTATATATATATATATATATATATATATATAATCGCCGTCCTCACCACACAGGGTGAAAAACGCCGAGTTCGAATCCTATCAATGATCCGATGAATTTTTATTTCACGACGTGGATGAGTTAGTTCGTCTCAGGTGAGAGTTGCATGGTTTTTCTATCGGAAACTCTATTTTTCGTCCAACAAATATGCAAGTTGACCACAGAATTCACAAAATTTACAGACGCAATATACTGTCCCCTCATAGGTTTAGTTGCATTGACGCTTAACACGTGCTCATTCACACTGACCTATTCGATTACCTTCTGACAGGTGGAACTTTTATGGGCTTTTTTTCACATTGTGACCAAGTTAATTGATCTCGGGAGTGAGTTGCATGGTTTCATCCCGCAAAAGATAAACAGATTATGGAATATACGCTTTATGAACTTACCTCTATCTTGGCATTTGTTCTAAACAGTCCAAACTTTTGAGACAGAAAAGGGAGTTGTTGGTATTGGATTTTAGGGGCATCAGCGACTTAGACCATATTATTCCGTTTGTATTATACCTGTACACGTGCGTGTTCACGGTCTGATTTGCATGTTTTGCTAGCTGAAAAATCCGAATACCATACTGGAGAATCCTACTCCCTCCCTTTAACATCGGCTAACTACAGCGTCGATTGAAGTGATCTTTAGAAATTATTCCAGTCATCGAGGGGACTAACCCAGACTTATCTAAACAATTGACGAGTGGCAAAATCACTATATTGTCACGAAGAACAGATCGAAATGAGCATTGAATTGCTTTTAGTTAATGACTACTCTTATACCATGTGAATATTGAGATAGTTTGTTTATTCAGGCAATACCATATGTTACTTACCATATGTTAAGACATGAACAGGTAATATATAGCAGGCTGACAACAGGTAATATATGATTTGTTGATGGGTATCGGCAAGGTTCCCGAAACGTTGCCTTAATGTATACGAATTTAGTTATTAACTGAATAAACTATCTTAATATTCACGTGGTATTAGAGTGGTCATTACCAAAAGAATAATTCTATAGAAAAGCACGTAAAGTCCTTCCCCAACTATATTAGAAATGGGCATTGCTAATCACTCATATCAAACATTTTATACCTCCCAAATGTCACGTGTAAAAATGCAATTTTTACTAATTCTTAACACTAATCAATTTATTCTAGTGTTGTTTATTGCTGCTTTTATCCACATGGTTGTGGTGCGTTGTCATATTCTGAACAATTATTAATTTATTCAAAATAGATTCAGTTTTCTGAAATGAAGCTGGAGTCTCCTCCTTTTTATTTTTATTATTATATTTTTTGCAATTAGAAATTCCTCTGATTTCGTAGCAGATTTCTAATATGTAGTCTTATGACAGCGTTGTGATAAGTGTATCCAATAAAGCAGCAGATTAAAATTTGTTTATACTCTGACATGACCACTTAGATCAGATTAACAATCATTTATCAACTGTCTATCAAAGACAACGTGGATTTTAGCCACAGTTAACTTAAACGCGTGTACAACATTAAAAAAACACTGTTACGCCCCACGACATTAATGTATGAAGAAAATCACGTTCAGGTACCTATACCGATCCCTTGATCACATGCAAACTCCTATCGATGTCAGGATATTCAGGCAAGTAATAAAAAGGAGAAGTCGTCATGGAGGAGAGGTTGCATGTGATCAAAGGATCAGTCTAGGTCCCTGAACGTGATTTTTTACATACAATAAATATCGCTGGGGGGGGGGGGAGTAACAGTACATGTATTTTTTAATTGTACTTATAGTTATATCTTCCTGGGTAGCACAGTTGGTATAATTACTGTCTTTCCCACGTCGGTGGAAAAGCCTTGAGTTCGACTCCCGTTCGTGACGCAAGGAATCTTAACGGGCCTTTTACAAAACCCTACAACAGCAACTTCATAGTTATATCTTAATGGAATTAATGTCACAACAACTTCATGTCTTAATGGGATTAAAGTCATGATTAGAGAATGCAAATGTTTTACAAAGACCTTTTGTCCTGTTTAGAATGGTTAAATTTTTGAAAGCATGCAGTAAACGGTTTTATACAGTGCTTTCAATCATCATAATAAATGCAATGTCTAAGAAGAGGAATTGTTCTCAGGGATTGGAGGCGCCTTCAGTATTCGTTTGAAAAGCTCTTACGAATAGTATTTACGCGATAGTGTCTTTTACTGGAACAGAAGGTCCAAAATGTCTTATTTTTTCGGAAAGTTCGCAAGACAGATTGCGACTGGCCTTAAGTTAGAGAGATAGTAGCCATCACTGAATCAAAAGTACAGTTTCTCTGTAAGAATAGCCAAGCATATTTGTGGGATGTTTAGATTTTTTTATGTATTTACAAATATGCTGAACAGGAACGAACCTTATTTAAGCATGTATACGATTGCAGAGAACTGAAACAAGAGTTCATCAATAATTGTGTAGGAAAATTGAAAACAATATTTTAAAAACATTAAGGCATATGAGAATGTCACTTGCCTGCTTTAGGGATGGCACACACAGTGTTTGTGAAATGTTTGTGTAGATGCGTTGTGCGAAAATATATTTCGTCCTGTTTAATTCTTAATATGATCTAATCTCCGTCTCACTGCGAATTTTAAGTAACTTCTTCTTTACTATTGATACATTAGCATCGAAGAAGTATCTGCTTTCACTCCATTCCCTAAAAAATGCAAGTTCATGTGCTAACTATAATGTGAAGTTTATGCTATGAGGAAGTCCTGTATGCAATTAAGAAGTTGTATTTTCCTATCACAGATATTGAATTTTGTACAAAACAAAACAAAAAAGGAAAAAAGGACTGATGAAGAAATTTAGGCAGGCATAAAAGTGTGATATTTCAGTGTCTTTCCATTAAGCATTTTCTTTGTACTGATGTGTTTCAGACATTCACATATGAGTGACAGCACAACGTCCAATTAGTCCATTAAGCTCACTTGCAATGAAGGCTTTACATTGATTAGGACTATGTACTCGTTGGCTTAAGTGCTGATTATCAACTCTGTTTCTTAAGACGCTGTGACACTTTTAAAATATCATGACGGTCTCGGCGTCATTGAAGGTCTTTAATTAACTTATGCATCTCGTTTTTTCTTGTTCCTTGCAGGGCATTTGAGAACGAGTTACGTATTACGCTCTCCAACTATTGCTGTGTTCACTTTACCTCAAATGGTTCGAAGGGTGCAATTTTAATCCACAAAGTTTACAAGAAATAACATCGCCTGAAGAAATACAAGATAAAAAGTGAATTGCAGAAAGTGTTTTGCAACAGAAAAACAAAACAAAAAAAAAACATACTTCGCAAAACTGTCATTACATAATTTATGAGTGTGTTATAGTTTTTTTTTCTTTTGTAACTGATTTCAGCCAAAATTCTTGATTTCTTATCGATTCGTTATAAATCGATATCGAATTAAAACGAATTCCATAGAATTCGGTTCACCAGTAATTTATTGGCACTTTAGCTAATAAATTATCGGCGAACCGAACATGACTATAGAACCACTTGTAGTTACGTACACTTTAGAATCACTATCAGGGAAGGAAAAAAAAAAAAGAGAGAGGAATCGATGAAGCACCATTTAGTAAACATTGAAATTAAGAAAACTTACTTTTCATTATCCATTTTTAAATTCAAACCTGTTCAATTTTTTTTCTTCCTTTGTATATAAAAAAAATTATCGCATAGCGAAGTGATACTTTCGCTATGCAATAATATCTTGGCGCTTCCGTAGCCAGGTGGGCAGGAGCAGCAGGCATAGCACACGCTTCTTGATTAGACTGGGGTTCGAGCCCTCGACCACCAAATACGGAGGATGTGGAAAGGTCAGGGAATGACCACTGCATATCCCCTGAGCAATATGGCCTTAGTTGCTAATGCTCCTAAAAACCAAAATAACAACAATAATATCTTTTCGAAAATCTACCATTATTAAGAAATATTAAGTTTCGAAAATCTACCATTATTAAGAACTAGGTTTGCACGCTAGCGTGGTATCTAACTGGTCATCGTATTTAGCAGATTGGTCACAACTGTGATAGCTTATCCCGACTGGTGTTAATTGGTATTCCATTATTTTAAGCTGGCATTTTCTTTCTAATATAGTTAACTGTAATTTTATATCTCTTTCTTTTTATCTTGGTGACAGGTAATTTAAAATCTAGAAGTGACTCTTTTGACTTTAGAATTTTGCTTTGATTATTATTATTTATTTATTTTGTTTGCTGTAAACCACTGGTAATTTGGTTGTGGTGAAGCGGTTTGTAGGTCAGTGATATGTAGACTGGAAGAGGGGCAAACCTTTTTTGTGAGATCGAAAGGGAATTAGAAAACACGATTAATAAATCAAATAACCGAAAATCTACCATTATTCTTCAAGCTGTATTTCTCTACGTGAATGGCCTACATTTTAATAACCTGCATCCTGTATACCAAAAATATATAAAATAATAATAATAAATAACTGAATACAATGCATGGAAATAAGTTTAAATCGTAAGGGGGGGGGGGCTAAATCACAGATCGGTTGAATTGGGAGTCTTCAGGTAAAATAGCCTGAGCAGCAATTCTGTAGATTCGTGCAGGCAAGAAGTTTGCATGGCGATTTATTAGATTGTTTCATCAAGCTCTAGGGAGGGGTGGATAAACAAAATCATGTTTTCAACTGCTCTCTCTCTCTCTCGCTCTCTCTCTGTGTTCTTTTCCTCCCTTTCGACAAGAGATATGCAGTTCTCGTCATCATACGTTACGCCGCTGTAGCTTCCATATTTCATTATACCGCAAGAAATTAGATTCATCAGTATCAGTAGCGGAATGTTGGGGCTCACGGATCTCCATGGATAAACATCGCACGATACTCAGGACAGGAAGCTGAAGGGGAATTAAGCACGGCTGACGCCATGAAATCCACTTTGATTTATTGCGCTGTCTAGATTTCCTCCCTAGTTTATTACAGTATAAAATATAGGCTTACCGAGGCCTAAAACATTCGCATGATTCTGTCAGGTCAAAATCACAGCAAATGTTCAAAATGTAAAACAAAACAAACCAATAGGAATCAGTAGGCATTGTAAAGTCTTGTTGTGCAACTGGTAAGGCTCTCGAACATACGTTACACGTGGGAAAATTAAACATTCCGCAGTTGTGATTTTGAATGAACATATTTTGTATCGTTGGAGAGCACTGCGTGCAAACATAAACCGTAGGCTTTGAATCAGGTTTGCCTGTTAAGAAATAAATACTTCGAAGGCATCTGTAATAATAAGAAACGCGAACAATATCCCAGGATAGTCATCTCTAGTAGTACACACAGATTTATTTTGTTCCACGTGCCTTCGAAAGTGGAAGAAAACCGCTTATGTAGAAATTGCGCTCTTAGTCCAACATCTGCCCAAATACTGAATGTATACCAATTTTCACATGATACGCAGCGTAATTTATTGCACTCTGTGATTATTTTCTAAGAGAGGGAGTGTTGAACTAAATCATTTTATCGTTATTTTGCGGTGAGATTTTACCAGTATTTGAAGTAAATAGTAGTCGTACTAAGATTATCAATTAGAATATTGCTGAATTAAATATGATATTTGACTTATGCTCTTTATCTAAGTTTAGCCATTCTGATCTCATTTCTTCAGATTGTAATCTGCTATTTTGCAGTCCATAATCTTTTCACGTGAAACGACTGTTCCTTAGCGTTTTATCTATTCTGAATACTGCCTAATTTTGAAGCCTGAATGCGATCGTGTTCTTCTTCCGCAACTAGGGTTTTGCTTGTATCTGAGATGATTTTCCTTTCTATTCTAAAGTGTTTTTTGTGATTAAGTAACCATCCTTACTTATCGAATAAGTTGTTGTTATTTGGTTTTTAGGAGCATTAGCAACTAAGGCCATGTTGCTCCGGGATATGCGGTGGTCATTCCCTGGCCTTTCCGCATCCTCCGTATTTGGTGGTGGCGGGCTCGAACCCCGGTCTAATCAAGAAGCGTGTGTTATGCACTGCTGCTCCTTCCCACCTGGCTACGGAGGCGCCTGTCGAATAAGTGAAGAAGGAAAATCCCATATACAGAGCATTATCCAATAGTAAACTTAACTCAGACAATTTAAATTATAGATAAGGGAAACGACCTCTACAATTGTACGTTTAACACGTATGCGGAAAATACTACTTTAGCTAATACTGTATTAGTGTTTTTGTTGACCTAATAGTATTTATACGAATCACGACTAAATTAAATTCTTACCTTTGTGATATGTCTTGTTTCTTTGCAGTTCAAATGACTTAAAATACTTTCCATATTCACTTAACGATAATTTTCAAATATCGAACAATGTTGACTTAAAAGAAGAATTTTAAAACCCTTTTAAGTATTTTCGCAGATGAGTAAGCGCCTTATTAAGGAATCTTTATTGCAACAATTACTTTGTATACACTCAATTCGGGCCCCTTCACGGCCACAAGGCCAGGGGTTAACTAAAAGAGAAATTATGACAACTTCAGTGGCAGGGGCCCACATCTAGATAAGGATAACCATGTCAAGTGGAAAGCAAGTTAATATATAATACAACTTCAACATTTCCGTCTATTTGGTTGTGGTGAAGCGGTTTCCCCTTGACAAGTTGATTTCTAATGAACATATTTTTATAATATCAATGTAGAATACTGCTTAAAAATAAAAGTAATATATAAAAAACTTCGATTGGGCCTGAAATGTAATGCAACTCCTATATTAGCTAACTTGTTTGTGCTTGTTACATGATTCGAAAGCAGTCATCCTCCAATGTATCGTATCTCGATTTCGGGAGGAGTTGAGCACACATGCTGTGTTTCAACTTCGTTTTGAACTGCTTTTATTGCAGTTGCTATTCATTTTATGATAATAAAAAACAACAAAGTGTTTACCATCGTTTCTTTATTTTTTTTGAGAAGTTTATCGTATTTCCATTTTTTTAATGCCTCTTTAGGCCACCAAATAAGGAGGATGCGGAAAGGTCAGGGAATGACCACCGCATATCCCGGAGCAATATGGCCTTAGTTGCTAATGCTCCTAAAAACCAAACAAACGACAAAACGGCCTCTTTAGGAATCGTAAACAGACTGATTTTTTTGGTGTTTTTTGGCTGTTTAGGTAACAGTGTGCCAGTTCTTATGAGACACTAATTCATATTACTTTTGTCGTGTGTTCACCGGTCGATTTATATGTTGTAGGTGCTGAAAAACGCAATAACTCAGGGAGAAAAATCTCTATATATGAGATCAGTGAACTACAGCTTCGATTGAAGAAATCCCTAAGGGGGTCCTTCCGTCTCTCAGGAGATTTGAACTCAGACGGCACCGTTTCAAGGCTTATTGGTCTGTCCTCATTGGGTGGGTAGTTACCCCTGTGTTGCAATCATGCCAAATGGTGTACGATCAGGCAAATGGTGCAAATGGTTTTTTAGTGTGTGTTTAGATAAGCCAGTCACATTGACAAATTTACTGACAAACGCAATTAGTATTTTTCCATACATTGTACATCATTTGCCGTCTCTCATATTGTGCAACGCCAGGGTACCTATCCACCCAACGAGGATAGGCCAATAAGTCTTGAAACGGTGCCGTCTGGGTTGTGGTATCCTCCAAATATAAGCAACAATAGTCTTCTGCATTGGTGAAGCGTTACTTATTCGAGGTAGTGCAATATCGTGGCAACTCGTTGTGAAGGTAGTCACAATATGATATACAATTAAATCAATGCCTTTTACACTATTGTAATTCACTACTACGAACAAAATATTGTGTCTATACAGTGTATATATTGTGTATGTGCAGTTCTGTTTTAAATTTATGCATATATCATGCATACAATTTAAAGTCTATTTCTGATTTTTTTTTTTTTTTTTCCTTAGAAATAGCTACATGTAAGATTATGTCTGTGTTTGAATTCACCTAATGGCATTCTTCCACTTGTTGAGACTACACACATGAGGGGTGGGGTATAAATTCGAGTTTAGGAAGGATGGTTTCATGATATATGTGCGGAAGTTAGCTTTCAGACAGCGGGTGGTTGATTGCTGGAACAGGCTTCCATGTGTTGTTGTTGTGGAAGTGGATGGGTTGAATAAATTCAAGGAAGAACTAGACAGTTCTTGCAGGGTATGGGTAGGTGAACTGTGTTTTTTTTTTTTTTTTTTGGCTGATGTTGTATAAGCTTGCTTTCTTGCATCATTTGCCATTACTACTACTACCTGTGTTTTAATACTATTTATACTTATTAACTTTTTTCTCGATTAAT
Organism: Mastigoproctus giganteus; assembly: GCF_048544385.1. Taxonomy (NCBI): domain Eukaryota; kingdom Metazoa; phylum Arthropoda; class Arachnida; order Uropygi; family Thelyphonidae; genus Mastigoproctus; species Mastigoproctus giganteus. The sequence continues at coordinate 106,014,632 of NC_143577.1, forward strand.
TCTCATAAACGAGTAATTGCTTGTTTACTGCATGAAGCTTAAAAAATCTGATTACTGTACTGTGATTTAATTTAAGATACGGATATTGCATTAAACCATTTTCTAGACTTTTCTAATTTCCGCTGTCCCTTGTTTTTAGATGGAGAAGGTTGCCTATATTGGACTGGAGTCTTGATTGGACCATCGAGAAATTTCATATACTGTAATTTAAAATTTCAGTAGCCTTATCGTAATGAGAGTGGTGCCACCAAAGTTCCCCTTGTTACAAGGAGTTATATATGTATAATCTGTAGTTTTGTCGTACTCTCATAAATATCTGTATCTTATTTCACAAATCCGGAAGGATAATAATGAAGCACGGAAGAACAGAAGGAAAACAGGACATGGGTGTCGTGAAATTGGGGCATCGGGCCATCATCAAATTTTTGATAAAAGAGAATGAATCAAAATTCATTGATGATCGTGTGAAAAGCTGTATATGGTGAGACTGCCCCTTCTGAATACCAGATAAAATTTTGGTCTAAGCAGTTTAAATGGAGTCGAGAATCCATAGATGATCCCGCCATGGATAACCAACGAAAAAACTCCAGAAGGACCAAAATATTAAAGACTTGGTTAGGTAGGATAGATGTATTAAAGTGTCTGTGATTGCCACAGAATATAAAATTTCTGAGGGAGTTTGTACTGTCCATCTTCCTTGAACACTTGCTTGGCCCTGCCAAAGGTCAGTTTTTGCTGAGTGCAAGAATGCTCGCACCACTTGACAAACAGTGCAGGTCTCGAATTTGGGAGGAATTTGACGAAATTCACAATTCCTGAAAGGGTTTCTTTCTGGAATTGTAACTGTATTGAAACATATGAGAATCTCGTAGATTCATCACTGGGATCCGGAAACGAATAAAAGTCCATGCAATGACAACGCCATAGTTAAACATTGCACAGCAATTCAGGGACTCAACCATCTGCCGGGAATTCTTTTCGGTAGGCTACACGAGAAAACGATCACTTGTGATTCCCATGTCGCTGTCATCAAAAAAATTTAAGAGGAAACAAAGGAACAAAGAAGAGGGAAAGTGACAAAATGTGCCTTGCTTTTTCATGAAACTGCTCCTGTACACAAGTCCCATAAAGAAATTGCTGTGAGGGATTGCGGATTTCAAGGGTAAAATCACTCGCCCATACTTATCTAGATCTGGCCCACAGTGATTATTTTCTCTTCTGAAATGTGAAGAAACACCTGCTTGAGCGTCTATTTTTAAGTGACGACGATCTTAAGGAAGCTAAATGGCTTTCTACAGAGACCAGCACAAAGATTTGTTTTTTCAGGTATTTTCTATTTCCTCTCAAAATGGAGGGTGCATTGAACTCAAAGGGATATGTAATTAAGAAAAAAAAAATATATATATAATAAAATTATCCTGTGTTATTTCTTTATTACCAAGGTAAATAAACTTTTTTGAGCGATCCTCGTATTTTCGTTTTAGTTGAAGAAAAGGAACTATGCTACATAGAAAAGTAAGTTTAGAACAGGCTTAATCTTTAGTTTTAGTGTTATTTATTATCACGATAGCTTTTTAAAAAGTTTGGAATAACCAGATTTAACTTGCATAGTTCAGTAACTGTTTGTTGTCATTGCTATTTTATTTACCGCGTAAAATATATTTTGATACATTTCTTAAATTGTAATAATATAAAATGTCGGTGAGTTGCCTGAATGAACCAGGTTGGGTTTTTCAAGCGGATGACTGGCTTAGAGGACGAAAGGCAACTAAGCCAAAATTTAAAATAAGAAACTGAATTATCGCAATTATAAGGAAATGTATTTGATATTAACATAAATCATAATTAATTACTATATGTTAATTAATTAATATAAGTAAGTTATTGAAATTAATAAAATAAATAAATAAATTAAGTGAGCCTATTATAGGGGTAAAAAATATCCGAAATAGTAAATATTCAAATATTTTCTCTCTATATTAGTATATTTTGTATCATATCACTCGATATATTAGTTGGAGTGATGAATATATTGGATATTTTCCTAGAGTTCTATAAATAAATACCTGGCAAACTCAGTCCAGTTATTGGCACTGATGGAGTAGAGTGGACTGCTGACTGCTGAAGGAAGCAATGTGAAAGGAGGCTTGAGATTAGAAAACGTTGGCGCAGAATACTCTTTACTGTAGATCCGGTCACTGACAAATTTTATGAGATCAGCATCGATTGCGTGAACATTTTGGAACATTCGTTGCGGTAGAAACGGTCAGCAAGACGAATGCGGTTATGGGTGGAACAGAGCTTAAGGTGGCTCTGAGAGCAACAGGCAGAACCCATGAGCTGCAAGAGTCCCAAAATGAGAGTGCAGAAATAAGGCTGGTTGTGATGGTATGCTTACCTGAATAAGTTCAGGCAGCCCTTGTATGGACAGCATGTGAGTCATTATAGTTTTGAATTTAAGCGGGAGCTTATGTTTGCAGATGGTTCATTTGAGGAGCTAGAATTCTACCGCAAATGGGTTTTATTGTGGTGAAAGTACTGATATCTAGATTTTTCAGATACTTTCGTTGATTTCAGATATCGGTGGGTAGGCTATGGTGATGATGATGTATCTGACCGTGTTTGATTTGTCGTGTATATATTACAGATGTTGTTTAGCGATCCATCAGAGTCACCTGACACGAATGAGCAGCACTTAGAGGTGATGGCTGGACGATTTTAGGGTCGAAATTACTAAGACGACGTGCTTTAGAACCATGTGGATCGGCCTTAATACAAAGCGGCTTGATAATTGTAGTATTCCGTGTTAATGAGAATACCAGACATTCGGATTTTTTGAGATTGATTTAATCTCACCTAGAGCTTAATGAGGGTATAAATATCTGTGAGAATGGAAGACTTGTTGGTTTTGTCGTTGCACAGTTTCTGGAAGTCTATGGATAACGTGTTAAATATTTCACTAGAGTTAAATGGAAACATAGTACAGGGAGGTCACGTTACGCAGCTCGCATTGGTAAGGCTTCTATTCCGACCTGACGATCTGGCAATGATCGCCCAGATATCAGGCGAGTTTAGTTTTCCGGACAAGATAACGTGGTTCCTAGAGATGATGAGATACCTCCGTGGTAGCAAATTTAAATTGGAGAGCATGAAAGATTTTTAAATAGTATGTGGTAGACCTGCATTCTTATTCAGCCATTTTAAAATCCAGTATTCGAGGGATAAGGACCTGGTTTGGTATGATGGAAAGGGTTGTGAAGAGGAGTCCAGAAAGGACACCTTGTGGAACGCCAGTAAAGACCTATCTGGTGTATTTGCAGCTGTCGACATAGAGTTTCGGTGTTCTGTGCTGCTAAAGTGAGGACAGAAAACTCAACACATATTGCGAAAAAGAACTAAAAAATAAAAATGTATATGTTTTTTGCATTTAATCCAGAGAGCGTGGCTAAATAAACATTGATATTTTCTTTATGTGGTTGCATTTTATTCAAAGAGTTTATCTTTTTAATAAATTTACTTAATAAAAATGCTTTGATATTTCACTTTTGGCTATTTAGATTTGGATTTCAGTTACTCAGTTATTTTACAAAGCATTTTTTAAACGTTGACATAATATTTATAAAAAAGCTTAAAGTATTTGTTAAAATATGATTTAAATATTTTTCTATAATACAAAACCTTTTTCATTTATTTTTCTTCAAACGATTACTAACAAGGATTTAGTACAAGACCAATAATATCAATGGTGGTCCATTCTAAGAAACGAACTCTTCCTCCTGGGCGCCTACTTCTTAGATTGAACCGTTTGGGTATCTTTATTGTCGCATTTAATTACAATTATTCTATCTCGCTTCCATATATTTTGTATTAAACAATTCGCTGACGTTTCGACATTACTATATTCATATATATATATATATACTTCATAAACGTTTGTCATTCTTGCTGAGAAGTATGGTTCAAACTGTTGATGCAATGTTTAAATGTAAAGTGCTGGCACTGCACTGGTTTGGTACTCCGATCGTACTTCAACAAACCTGTCTCGCAGAAGCTGACATATTAGGCCTGACGAAGCAGAGTGGCCAACACAAGTGCAGTCGCACACGTGTTTGAATTGACCGTAATGCTAGCTCACGTGGCTGCTAAATACTGTTAACGATTATATTTTACTCAAAATGATTAGTGCTAGTGCCGAATTATAAACGGAACATATTCTTGAAACTAAACACAGCTGTTCTGTTTCGTAGCCACACATTTATAACTAAGCATGCAGGATTGCTATTAACCGCACAAATTTATCACGCTGTTCAGATGCTGAATCGAATTTCATATCCGGATTGATACGAAACTTGTATTCATCAAATTTGCCAACCCTATGGATAAAATTGTCCCACTATCCTCGATATTGCTAAGAACTGTTGCGATTTACGTCTTGCAAAAATGTATAATAGCATTGGGCGATATACATTGTCAAATGTATATATCCTTCTTTTGTTTGTAGCTTTTATAAAGACTCCAATGTCAAATTGCTGGTCTAGTAAAAATACGCCACTGCTAGCACAAAAAAATATTGTTATAGAATATTAAGTTTAATTCTACATCCAAAAATTTGTTAATAACAATTAACTCTTTATTGTTGGGCATCCGATAAATATTTATATAGCATAATTATGTCTCAAGACATAATTATTTATATTCTTCTCCAATATAAATGTCTAAAGACATTTATATTGGAGAAGAGAATCAATGCACAGGGCTGCGATATTTAAATTTTTCTTCTCAGTTTTTTTTCCATATGCACTCGTTTGTTTCATTATATCCATCATGAAACTTGTTCTTTTTGGGATTTTAGCGTATTGACTACTTTTATGATCATAATGCGTAAAAATCATAACATTTTGAGAACAAATAATCAGAATTCTTTATATATCGAAATACATAAGAAATATTTAAAACTTAAAAAAAAATTAGAACGTTATTTTGTATATGCCTTCACCATGTTTTTCATGTAAATTGAAATAACACTTTAACTTAATTAAACGTTTCAAGGAGCAAAATAAAATTGTAAGTAATATATCGAATATACAAGTGTTTATTCACATTATCATCGGAAGATGCGCAATATACAAAAAATGTGAATGCTCATAAATGTAGAGTAAGTATTCTGTAAGGATATCGCCAGCACTTCTAATCTTGGCAGTCTTGGAAGTGGTGGTTCTTTTTTTAATATTTTTTTTCTCTGATGATTTCGTTTCCAATTTAATATTCCTATATTTGTAACGCATTTAGAGTAGTGCTTGAAGTGAGGAGGAGATAAAAAAAAAAAAAAGGATGCGCGAGGTTTTCTAAGTTTTTCCAAATAGTATCGAGATGATTTGCAAATTTCTTCACAGTTAAACATAAAAGGTACCAGGATCGCAATTGAGACTTTCTGAAAAAAAGTCACTCGCCATTCTCATCCCGACTCACTTCAAACACTGCGTTAAAATATAAATCAATGACGTTTATTTGCGAATTTGTATTTTGGCCTCTCAAAAGATTGCTCTTCGCAACGTTATATGAGTGGGATTTTAAGCGAATTTTAATCAAAAGTGGTATGCGTGATTATAACTATTAAATCTACTAAATTATCTTTTATTTTTCGTTTAATTATTACAATCGCTATTAAATGGCAGAAATAACCGCTGTGCTGCAGTTTTATGTAAGGCATTATGCAGTATTTCAACAGCAAAAAATATGATCAAACTTCGTATCATTCCGCAAACTGAAAAAAAAAAAAAGTGCTTAAATATTTTAGTTTACGCCATATCAGTGAAATACGTAAAAAAAGATTGCATTCATACAATATATTAGTTACTGGTTTAATAAAGAGGAACCTCAAGAACGGAAAGAAAACACCTCTGAACCAAGCTTTTTCAAAACACCCAAATATTTAATTATTTTTTTTTAAATTCCTTCATCCGGGCCTTAATGTTAGAAACTATACTTACCCAACATAATGCACGACTCTGTTTTTCTATATTTTGAAACTGTCGATTTGGAGAGCAAGTCCAAGTAGAGCATCTAAGGATATTCTTCACTGCGATGGACAGTACTTACATCTCTCTTGAAAAAAGTTCACTCGCTCGGAACAACTTCCACCTTATAAGCATGCATACAGATGAGGACACTGCCAGTTTTTCAAATTGTCTCTACTCCCTGCGTAGCGTTATATTAGTGGTACAGGTTCTTAGGGGAATGCTCACAGAATGCACAAGAAACCAGTTGAAATGTCCAGAGTGAGGTGCAGAGTAGTGGTCGCTATGCATTCATCACTCGGGGCAACTAAGCATGTGGTTCAGAACACTGCCGGACGAAAAACCACCGACTTTACATAGGTAAGTATTGCTTCTCTCGCTGTCCCCAGCAGTCACTCCCCTGGGCACTGACACTCTAGACAGGGGTCTCCATGAATTTCTCCTCTCCCTCCTTCTCATTCTGTTCCCGCGCGCACCGAAGGAGGAAGATGTTCCGCTCTAGAGCAGCAACGGTCCTTTCCGCATTCAGGTTGTACGAAATCACGCGAATATGTGGGGAGAACAAGCTGTTGCCGCTTTAAATACGTTCGTTCTGTGTCTTCTCTTCAATCTGACGAAGAAGCTGGCCAGCCAGGACGAGTAAATATCCGTCCTAGAGCCGTCGTTGCACCGGAAAGCTCACCGCCGTGGTCGCTTAAGCCTCGAGATTGTACGAGCGTTTCCTATTTGCTGTAAAGGTATTGAGTTCGTCGCTGTGCCTGGCCGCATGCGATGAATATATTGGCTGGTGGCCGAATCTGAGGCTTCGAGGAGATTTCCACTTTAATTTAAGTTAAAACCGGAGGCTTCCAAGCATAACTAACGGTCTACAGAGGGCTAAGGTGAGAAATCCATACGTTGGTGGGTCGTGACATAGGACGAACGCTATTGCGACTTAACACGCGACTATTTTCGATTTGGTGATTCTTCTGCACCCTCAACGCTGAGCTCTTCGCAAACTTTCTTACAAATGTTAATTCTATTCGGCACCAGCGGAGTTTCTTGGAGATTTTCTTTAATCGGATTCTTGTATCAGGTTGGCTTCCGTTAAGCCATTTTATAATTCTCATCGCCAAACGGGCGGCGGAAAATTACAAGGAAACATTTAGAAACATCTCGTGTTGAGTAAAGAAGGATATTAAAGACGTAGAGTTGAACGTAATAGGTAGATTACCCACTGTGAAAATCAACCGAATTATTTTTTAAAACTTTTTGTACTATTTGTAATTAGCGATTATAATTAATCTCCAAATAATTATTTTTTCTTTCATTCTTTAAATTTTTTTTCTAAACCAAAATTTCTGTTAAAAGGAATAATGTTTTACGCCAACCAACTTTTTTCTTAGGAACATGAGTTTGAACGTGGTATTTGTTTCGTTTTGAAACATATTATATATGTATGTAATTATATATGTATATATAATATATATTATATGCAGTATTAATATATATTATACTGCATTTGTATTTAAATGGCATACCACCACATTATCTGATGTCACAGAGACCATAACAAAACCAACTCCAAAAACTGTTGTTAAAGGAAGACCTGTAACTAGGTGAAAGGATGGGATCAGTGAACTTTTGGGCATGACATTTGCGATGCCGCTCGTATAGCATATGATCGATGCAGTTGGAGGATTTTGTTGGTGTCCACAACAGCTTCTCAGGTAACTATGTAACTGGAAGAAGAAGAAGAAGATATGTATATTTTTTATTTTATTATTTTATAATAAAGGATTACTTGCGATTTGTTCTGTGATTCCTCTTTAAGCCCAGGAGTAATTATTTATCTTTTGAAAAAGAAATAACATAAAAGTAGCTGAGTGCGGAAGGTATTTTTTTCCAAATACTGTAAAACCTTATAATACGTATCAGTTAACAAAGAACATTTACTTTCGTTTACCATTGTATTATTAATAACATTACAATAAAGGATTTTTTTGTGGTTTATTCTGTGGTACTTCAGAGATAAATGGTTGTCCTTGTGTTTGTTTGAAGAACAACAGAATAAATCACAGGTCATCATTTATTGTAAAGTAGCTAATAAAACTGAGGTAAACTAATTTAACTGTTCTTTGTTAAGTAATACATAATTTTGATATTAATTATAAACTTAATATCATTTTATAATTAAATGGTTGAAGATAAAATTGCCTTTTTTTATATATTTCATCTTCAAACACCCAGTAAATTTAAATTAAACATGTGGTATAAGAGCCCCTTTATTTCATTATATTATATAAATGACATATTTTTTCTACCCTCTTTAATCCTTTTTATGAAATCCATTCTTCTCCAGCTTATTAGTTTATTTTACAAAAGGAAAGCGAGCGTATAAGATCACCGTGTGTTCTTTCACTATTAATTTGTGTTTGTAGTCTGATTAAAACGAAATTTATAGAACATTGAATTGTAAAAGGGCCATCTTAAAATAAATTGAGATTGAAATAGACCCCTTGTTCATTATGTTGAAAGAAGCCGAGATTAAGCTTACTTATTAAGCTACCACACTACAGCCCACTCGTCTGTGACACGAGTGATGTTTTTTCCCCTACTCTTGTTCTTTATTGGCTACTTTTTGAGTTAAATGCTTTTTAGTACCTTGAAATGAAATCGGGCTGTATCGTTTCCAATCACGTTTTGGGATAATGTAAATTACACTGTAGTGCGTGGTAGAGAAATTCTAGGCTTTTAATTGTGGTAAATAAGTGCCTGGAAAGTTCGAATAAGGTAAGTTGGAGTTAATGGATAATTTTATTATCTATTATAATTAATTTATACCTTTACAAGTGTAATACGTATAGCATAAACTTGATAACGTAATACATATAATGCACACTCGATATCTTAATGTATATATATTTAATAACGTCAACTAGATAGCATAATATTTATTATTGCTGCATAATCGGTGCATAGTGTTATTAGTGCATTTAAGTATATTACTTTAGCGTAAGTGTAGTATTCTTATTTAAATTGATTTTGAACGGAAATCATGCCTCAGACTAGAGCAGAAAGCAAAAGGCTCAAAGTAGCGCGAGTGCTGTGGCTTGGGGAAGAACTTCGAATCACGGCCTTACGAAATGTACTATTTGTTTACTGTTTGCCGAAACTTTGGAACGGGACAAGATACAGCCAAGGGAGATGACTTTGTGTGTTTGATGTAAAGATTGTAAAGGGACTATCTTAAAACGAATTGAGATTGAAATAGACCCCTTGTTCATTATGCTGAAAGAAGTGGAGATTAAGCGTACTTATTGCAAGTGTATTAGATGCCAACTCAGCTTTCTGATTGGGCGTTTATGAGAGCTTGAAGAACAGGATGGATGCCCTTGAAGGAATTAAATTGAGGGCCCATAAAGCTCTCAGCTGCCCACCTCACTTCTTCATCAGGACACAGCGGCAACCTACATTCAGTTGTAAATGCCATTGTCGGTGATTTTATTGTCAGGGAAACCGGAAATGTGTAAAACTGACAGGTGGAATAAGAACAGGGTATATCTTTCAAGGGCAAACGTTGACGTTGTAGAGCAGATATCATCTTTTAAGGGCAGGCATAAAAGGTGATATTGTTGTACACATTGGCACTAATGACCTTAAGAGTAAGAGATCTGCAGATTTACTTAACAAGTACAGGTCATTGTTGAAAAAAAGTCGCGAACTAGGGTTGAATTTGAAAGTGTCTGCAATTCTGCCCAAACACAATAGGAGGGAGTATATAATGAGACCCTTGTCGATCAATTCGGCCGGAGAGAGAGAGAATGTGCAAGGCTCATGAGGTAGAATTTTTTTCATGATGGTCTGCGCTTGCTGACAGGAGAGACTGTTTCTACAGGGATGGGCTACATTTAAATAGAAAGGGTGCAAGAATATTTGCTGATGCTATCGAGGCAGTGTTAGGGGGGTCGGAAAACTGCTAGCTTGAGGGGATTCACAGACTAAAAGATTAACAGTAGCAGTAGCCAAAGGCGAAAGCGATTCTTGCACTGCTTCTATTGTAACGAGCAGCAGCACAGAGAGCAAGTTGCTGGGGATTCAGGAGCTGCTGGTAGGGGGGGGGGGTCATCATGGAACAAATAAATACATGGGCTGCGTTAAGAACAGGTGCATGTATACTTACATGTACACCAATGCTAGAAGTATAATAAATAAATTTGATGAATTTGAAGTGCTGATCAAGGCATCAAAGGCAGATATTGTTGGGATATCAGAGATATGGTGTCACACAGATATAAACAGTGCAGAATTGGAATTTGAGGAGTACAATGTGTATAGCAAGGATAGACGTGGTAGGAAGGGAGAAGGGGTTAGGCTTTTAGTTAAGAAACACATAAAATCTAACGAAGTGCATCCAGTTGACATGGGTGGACAGTGCAATGTTGAGTCAGTTTGGTGTGACATGAACACTGGGAAAGGGAAAGTGAGAGTAGACGTGTGTTATAGGCCTAATGATTTTTATGAGTACAACGAATAATTGTGCAGAGAAATAGAGTGCGCCAATAAATCAGAATTTCTTGTAATGGGGGATTTTAACTTTCCAGATATTGACTGGAACTTCTGGGTTGGTCACTCGCACGCTAACAAGAATTTTGTGGATTTATTGGAGGATTGTTTTCTACAGCAGCATGTTTGAATGGCAACCAGAGGAGGTAATACTCTTGATCTGATTATCAGCAGTGATGAAGCATGCATTAGGAATTTGCAGATAAAGGAACCACTAGGTGGCAGTGATCACAATCTACTGATGTGGGATTTACATAAAGATGTAACTACCATCAAGGGTAAAGGGAAGGGTTTTTGTTTTCGTAAAGGTGACTACAGTGGTCTCAGGCAGTTTTTGATTCTATACAGTGGGATCAACTGATGATGTTAAAAACAGTGAATTCTAAATGCGAGCTCTTCAGGGAATTAATCTTGGAAACTACTAGGCTCTTCATACCGACTAAGAAATATTGTTCAAGATTAGGCCTAAATGGATGTCAGATGAACTAATGAGGCTCGTGGCAGAGAAGAAAAATGCGTGGGATACATATAAATTAGCAGGTGACACAGAAGCCTACGGCAGATATAAGAAAAACAACAAAATCTTCTTTACTTATGTAAACTCTAGAAGGAAGGGGATGAATCAGATTGGTCCACTTGAAGTTGTTGGTTTGACTGTTGATGATCCAGCTCAGATAGCTGACAAACTGAATGAGCATTTTTCTTCTACATTCACACATGAGGATTCTGTAAAGAAGGGGAGGACAGAAGTTTACTAAACTCTACCAGGGAGCTAAATGATTTTGTAATAACGGAGAGCAAAATGGAGGAGAAATTGTTGAAGTTAAACATGAAAAAGGCACCTGGGGCAGATGGAATAAATCCAGTTATATTGAAGGCGGCAGCGAGGGAAGTAGGAAAACCCTTGGCCATAATTATGAGAGCATCCTTAAATTCAGGGGAGGTCTCCATGGACTGGAGGTGTGCAAATGTATCCCCAATTCACAAAGGGGGTTCAAAGGGTGACGTAATTAATCATAAACCTGCTAGTTTAACTTCTGTTCTGGGGGAAATAATGGAGTCACTGGTTAAAGAAGTGATGCAAGATCACCTAGACAAGACTGCAATAATAGTTCAGACACAGCATGGGTTTGTTAAGGGAAAGTCTTGTCTGACCAATTTGATTGGATAATACAATGTGGTCACAAAGGAACTGGATGCAAAAAATAATTTTGGTATTATATGCATTACTTGGATTTCAGGAAAGCTTTTGATACTGTTGCACAGAGAAGACTGCTGTACAAATTGGAGCGGTATGATGTTAAGGGAAAGTTGCTGCAATGGATAAATGGATGGTTCAGTGGGAGACGGCAGAGAGTGATAATCAGTAGACACAGCTATACGTGGACTAATGATATTAGTGGAGTACCCTAGGGTTCGGTGCTGGGTCCATTTTTGTTTTGTGTATTTATTAATGATATCGATGAAGGTATATTAGGCTTAATGTTTGCAGATGATACAAAGTTTGACAACTACTGCAACAGGATCTAGAAAAGTTAGATAGATGGGCTGAGAAGTGGCAACTGAAGTTTAATATTGACAAATGCAAAGTACTGCATATGGGTAGCAGTAATCCAAGAGAAACGTACCAATTGTGTAGTACTACACTCAGGGAGGTGGAGAATGAAAAAGACCTAAGGTAATTGTGCAGTCGGATATGAAGTTCTCTGAGTACTGCAGACGGGCTGCCAGAGCAGGTCATGGAGTTTTGTCAATGACATATAGGAATTTTGCTAGCAGAGACAAGGAGGTAATTATACCTTTGTATAAGGCAATGGTCAGGCCACACCTTGAGTACTGCGTGCAGATCTGGAGGCCTAATTTTATGAAGGATGTAGAGTTGCGAGAAGGGCAACAAGATTGGTGAGAGGAAAAAAGGGGTTCTTTTACCAGGAGAAGCTTAAATTCTGTCAGTTGCCTGGAGACTAGGCACCTGCGAGGTGTTCTGATTGAGGCGTACAAGGCCTTGAATGGGTTGAGCAGGCTCAATGCTGATGGGATACTTCCACTTGCTGAGATTAAGAATCTCAGGGGGCATAGATTCAAATTGATGAAAGACAGTTGTAGAATAGATGTGCCGAAGTTTACCTTTAGCCAGTGGGTAGTTTATTGTTGGAACAGACTTCCATCTGTTTTTGTGGAAGTTGATATCTTTAATAAATTTAAGGTTGAACTACACAAACATTTGGATTGACCGGATGGGTGAAATGGGAAGGTTTTTTATATATTTTTTTGGCTTATGCTCTATAAGCTTGCTTTCTTGCATCATATACCTCAACTAATGCTAATGCTAATATACATTGTGACGATACAAACTATGTAAATGCCTGAGATGATGTTAGGTTTTTGTTGTTAATTTGCGTAGTGTAGTATTGAGTGTGTTGGTCTATTGTTCCTCCGGCACTTAGCCGGAGAAACAACGTTGGGACCTAATGGCGGCCTACATTGGTGTCCTGGCCTCGGGGAGGCAGCCCGGTGTAATACATGTAGAAAGTTCTCTGGCAGGGACGAAACCTGGACTGCACCTGAGATTGCCAGAGAGGGCCCTAGGAAGAAAAAAAAAAGCTAGAAGAGGAAAACGTAAAAGGGGGTGACAGTGAAGAGGGAGGGAACAGATGAAGAAGATTAAGGTGGACAATAGGTAGGCTGTCCACCTGGAAATAGGAAGTTAAAGGGATAGATTGGCACTCCTGTGGGAGGAGCCCATCATCCTCACACAACGAAGATGTTAAGGAAAAATAAAATGTTTGTGGTGGTACGATCCACCAGGCGAAGAGTTAGGATGGGAGGTGAAGAAGGGGAGATGGAAGGGGGAAGAAAGTCATAGAGCACTCTGAACAGAAAGGACAAACGGGGGGTGGGGATGGATTATACTCTTAGTTAAGAAGCACATAAGATCTAAGGTAGGGCATTCAGTTGACACTTGGTTGTCAGTTTGGCGTGACATAAGCACTGGGAAAACAAAAATGAGAGCAGGAGTAATATTATAATCCTAATGACTATGATGAGTACAACGAACAGTTATACAGAGAAATAGTGGGCTAATAAATCAGATTGTCTTATAATGGGGGGATTTTAACTTTCAAGATATTGACTGGAACTTGTATGTTGGTCACTATCAAGACGGTTGTGAATTTATTGGATGATTGTTTTCTACAACAGCACGTTAGAGAGGCAATAAGAGAGAGCAATATTCTTGATCTGATTATCCGCAGTGATTCTCCGTGCATTAAGAATCTACAGATACAGCAACCACTAGTTGGCAGTGATCACTATGTATTAATGTGGGATTTACTTAGCGATGTAATTACTATCAAAAATAAAGGGAAGGGTTTTTGCTGTCGTAAAGGGGACTACAGTGGTCTCAGACAGTTTTTAAATTCTATACAATAATGTATAGAATTTAAAACTTTCCAACTAATGTTCCCCAATGCATCTCTTCACCTCATAAATCATCACAACATTGATTGCAACAGGTTAATCAACTCTGAAGCCTACAGGAGTCAGATCTCCGATAAAATGAAGAAAAATAATCCAAGCCAGTAATTGCAACTGAAAGCTAAATGTCCTGTTCTGCAAATTCTTTTCCCATTTAATTCATAACTATAATTCCTAGTCATTGTTAATATCTATATGAAATCTGCTATGTACATATACTCGATTATTTTATTCATTCCCGTTGTATTTTTACCTGCCCCTAGCCATGCTGTGATGGACTTGCTGTATTTGCAATAAATGAATATTTATTTTTTTATTTATTAATGATGTTACCAACAACAAATTTTATTTGTATAGCATTCAGGGAAATAATCATCGAAGCTACTAGACTTTTCATACCAACTAAGAAATAGTGTTCAAGGCTTAGACCTAAATAGATGTCTGATGATCTATTAAGACATGTGACAGAGAAGTAAAATGCATGAGATGCATATAAAATATCAGGTGATACAGAAGCCTATGGTAGATATACACTGAGTGATTACTGAATTATGACCACCTACCTAATACTTCGTAGGTCCTCATTTTTCCCTCCGTACAGTAGCTACCAATGTGGCATTAATTCAACAAGATGTCGGATGCGTTCGGGAGGTATGGCCAACCAAGCTGTGTGTAATGCGGTCAGAAATGCAGATATGGAGGTGATTTGTTTATCCAGACGCCTGATATGCTTTTTTTTTTTTTTTTTTTTTTTTGATTTGGTAGTTGTTGGGCATCGGCTTCTGTGGCCATATTGCACCTCCCAAGGTTTTTGCAGTACTTTGATCCAAGCCCGAGGCGGGAATCGAACCCGCGACCTTTGGGTTGCCGGGTAGGTACTTTACCCACTCGGCTAGCCCGGTCGGCGATATGCCTTTCCATAGTGTCCCACATGTGCTCTATGGGAATTGATATCAGGGAAGTTCGAAGGCCAATCGATATACTGGAAGTCAGAACTATGTTCCTCAAACCATTCCTGCACAACAAGTGCCCCATGGCTCGGCGCATTGTCATCTTGGAAGACACCATCGCCATTCGGGAAAAAGTGTAACATAGCGGGGTGAACACAGTCAGCAAGCAGTGACTATAGCAGAGACCCTGGTGTGTAAGAAGGAGATGAATGAGTGTGAGTGAAAAAAAAAAATATATATATAAGAAAAAAGTATATATAAAAAAAAAAAAAGAATGAGAATGCGGTTGTGAGTAGAGTAAATGAGTGTCTCTCCCACCCCTTCGCCTGGTGGGTTCCCTGCTGCCGACTAACATGTCCCGCCCCCAGAGCGGGATGGGCAGTTTGACCTTCCTACCGGATTCGACACTACATAGACACAACCTGACAACCGTCACCGACGAAGACATACTGCGGCTTTGCTGCCGACACGCCATTTGGCGATCTGAATTGGGTACTCCAACCCGGTTCCTTTTAAAACCCCATCCACAGGCAGGGGGGAGGTGACGGGTCTCTGTCTCCTGCCTCCCCCATACTTCGCCTGGTGGGACTCGTCTCCACTGACCTTTTTGGGAATGCCTACTCTATCGTCCCTATTCTTCTATCTGTTTTTCCCCCAGTCTTCAGTCTCCCCCCTTCTCTCACTAAACCGACCGAGTACACCCCTTAACAATGCCGCCAAATTCTAATCAACGTCTAAATTTTACTGCTTTCTTGTAAATCTCTTTCGGCCAAATTCTACTGTACACCCCCCCCCTTTTTTTTTTAGACCACTGAAAATTATGTGGTCCTTGGAAATTAGGAGGTGGAGCCTGCTTGCCAGAGTACTTAAATAATCTGCTGGGTGCCTGATCTGCCTCCACGTGGCAAAGTGTGGGCAACGAGGGGACCCACCGTTGGTAAACGGCTAAATGGTCAGAGAATCAACAAAACATAATCATAAGCAGAGACCACTGATACATTGTTCCACATACACCAGGGTCCAAGTTCCTGCCAGTGAAATATGCCCCACACCATACAACCGTCTCCACCGGCCTGCATTTTTGATACCATGCATGATGGATCAAGAGTCTCCTTTTGTTGATGCCAAATCCGTACACGACCATTCACAGGTTTTGGATTAAATAACGTGACTCATCCAACCAGCACACCTTCTTCCAGTCTTCTAACGTCCAACTTACATGCTCTTTTCACCAGGCGAGTCTTTTACGCCGATGAACCTTGGTTAGGAGAGGGTGCTGTAGGGGTCGTCTGCTGGTATAGCCCATACGTGCGACGCATGGTCATGCCAGATATTGTTCCGGGTTGGTCCATGTTGTTTTGGGTAGTCAACTCTTCAACAGTGGTGCGCCTGTTCGCACTGTACGAGTCGTCGGACCCGGCGCTCACCTCTAACATCAACCTTTCGCTAACCTTTTCAGTTTTTTGCCATCGGGTCGTTGTTTGACCATTTTGACGCCAGTCTGGTACACTTTAACTACGGCGGCTCTCGAGCACCCCACTAGTTCAGCCGTTTGGGAAATCGAGGCACCAGCTCGTCGAGCACCCACAATCTGTCCTTCATCAAAGTCCGATAAATCCTTCCTTTTACCCATCACGCTCGGAATTTTACTGCCTACCGAACCACTGACACCATATCTATGCTACCTAGGTGGACTAACTCTCGTACCTCACGTGGTCAACGGGTCACATTTAGTTTTCATAGAGGTGGACATAATTCAGTGATCACTCAGTGTAAAGTAGTCTGCAATCAAGTCACAAAAGAGGTTAGAAAAAGGCAAATTATAAGGAATTCTTGGAAAAAGATGCAAATAAAAAACAGCAAAGACTTCTTTACTTATGAAAGACTAGAAGGAAAGGAATGAATAACATTGGTCCACTTGATATCGATGGTTTTACTGTTGATGATCCTGCTCTACTGACAGGCTGAAAATGTATTTTGTATCTACATTCCACACGAGGAATTCTTTAGGAAGGGGATACCAGAAATTTATCAAACTCTAACATGAAGCTAAACTATTTTTGTGATAACTGAGAGAAAAAGGGAAGAGCAATTGTTGAAGTTTAAGAGAAAAACGGCACCTACAGTGGATAGGATCTATTCAATTATATTAAGGGAGGCAGCAAAGGAGGTAAACAAACCATTAGCCATAATTATGAGAGCATCTTTGAATTCAGGGTATGTCCCTGTGGACTGGAGATGTGCGAATGGTATCCCCAATTCACAAAAGGGGATCAAAGGGTGACATGAGTAATTACAAGCTGTTAGGTCAGGAAAAGTAATGGAATCACTGGTTAAAGAAGTTATGTAGGATCATTTAGATACGAGTGCAGTTTTACTTCAGACACAGCATGGGTTCCTTAAGGGGAGATCTTGTCTTACCAATTTGATTGGATAGATGCTGTGACAAAGGAACTATATGCAAAAGATAATTTTGATATTATATACTTGGATTTCAGGAAAATATTTCATACCTATAAAAGACTGCTGTACAAATTGGAGCAGTGTGGCATTAAGTGTAGCAGTGTGATTGCTATAGATGAGTGGGAAAAGACAGAGAGTGGTTATCAATGGACAGTGCAATTGACGAATGTTATTAGTAGAGTTCTTCAGGATTGAGTGCTGGGCCCATTCCTGTTTTTTGTATTTATTAAAGATATTGATGTAGGAATATCAGGCTTAATGTCTAAGTTTGCAGATGATACGAAGGTTGTCATGGTGGTTAATGTATGCTGCCTTGTCAGGGTGGTTAATGTATGCAGTAATTAAGGTATGCTGCCTCAACAAGATCTAGAAAAAAACGCAAATATGCTGAGAAATGGCAATTGAAGTTTAACATTGACAAAAATTAAATTCAAGTAATGCACATGGGTAGCAGCAACCTCAGGGTAACATAGACTGTGTGTTATTTCTACTACACTCAAGGTAGTTTTAAATGAAAAAGACCTAAGGGTAATTGTGCAGTCAGATAAGGAATTCTCTGAGCAGTGCTGACATTCTGCTGGCCTCCGTAGAGGTCTAGAGGCCTAATTTCATGAAGGATGCAGAACTGCTGGAAACAGTATAGAGAAAGGCAACGAAACTAGTGAAGGGAACAAAGGGGTTCTTTTACCAAGAAAGGCTCAGTTCTCTAAATTGCAGCGTTTGGAGAATACATCTGCGAAGTATTTAAGGCTTTGAATTGCTTGAGCGGGCTCAGTACTGATTGGATTCTTTCGCTTTCTCAGACAATGCACTTGAGAGGACATAAATTCAAATTGTGTAAGGATGGTTGGAACAAACTTGCATCCGTTGTTCGGAAAGTGGATAGTTTGAATAAATTGAAGGAAGAACTAAGCAAACTATTGGAGGGGATGGATAGGTAAAATGGGATTTTTTTTTTTTTTTTTTACTGATGCTGTGTAAGCTTGCTTTGAAATAATGATAACGTATATATCCAATAAAAATATCTTTAATTATAAATAAATTTGCCACTACTAATACTAATACGGATGTATGCTATAAAGCAGGTGTTTCAATCGTCTGTGAGACGAGCGGTCTTTGTTTCCGTAATATTCGGCCTCATTAAAATGTTTTGTTTTTTTGTGAAATTTTTGCCGTTTTTTCGAAAAGATAAATGGAGTGTAGTTAGCATCAACCTGTTTAGTCTCAGCGAAGAGTTGTATAGTTTTTTTTTTTTTTTTTCTTCTCGAAACTCTGGTTTCCCGTCCAGCAAACGGCAAGCCCACCGAAGAATACATGCAATTACAGACGCAATATGTTGATGCCTCATAGCCTTAGTTGCTTTGGCACTTAAAGAACATATAACAGGGGATCAACACCAGAGTTTAGAATGGTGATTGTTGATCAGATGGAGGTTTCTGTATACTGTAGAAATTGATGGATCACTCGATTAATGTGGAAAGTGTTAAGGTAAGCGCAATAAGACGATAACTGGAAGGCAGGGATTTGTCACTCTTCTTAGGCATTGATTAGATCAATAAATTTTTATTTGTCCTACCAAATTTAAAATATAGGTGTACATTGGTAAGGGACAAATTCCCTTCACGGCAGAAAATGCCAGGGGATTACCATAAAATGTGAATAAAAGAATGTCTACAAGAAAGGTTAAATATACACGAGAAGATGAAATATAAACTGGATTACTCATCACTGCATTTCTGTCTAGAGTCCTGGCAATTATAATAAAAAAGTTCATCTAAACATCACATCCACTGAATGTGATGTTAAGATGAACACATCACATCAATTTGTGCGAGATATACTTATTCAATTGCGTACACACAGTTCTTTGACAGAAATTCACACAACTACTAGTCAACAGTAGTCTCAGCGAACCACACTGCGGTTTGTTAGGAACTGAATTGATTCTAACGCACTGGCGGGTATAAACCTGTCGGCCAGCTTCAGTCTGTTGGTCTTCATTCTCAAGGATTGCGTGCCTCTTAATGCAGATGGCGAGATGTCCCACTCACAAAGCTGCCAGAAGCATGGTGATGATATCGTGCCAGTCATCATTTTGATTGTGGTTATTAATCGTTTCCAGGCAATGATGTCTGGTAAACGCTGCAGTTTAAGCTGCTCAGAGAGCTGCGTGGTTCTTAATTGTTGAAGGAGATGGTGCTTATGGTTTCGCCACTTCAGCAGCCAGAATTCACTCGCATATATTCTCCTAATGTGGGTAGGGGTGGCTGACTCCCACAATTCGGCGCCATACAAAATGGCTGAATACACTGTGGTTCTTAAATATCGTGCGGTTGTTGTAGTCTGTTTCACGTGCAAGAGGTGCTGTTTTATTGCCCAACGTAAGTAGTTCATTTTCTTTACAATCAGGTCAATATGAGACTTCAACGTAAGTTTAGTGTCAAATGTTACTCCCAGATCTCTATGCGTCACAACAACTGGGATAAGTTTGGCATTAAGTTTCGGGTGTACGAGCGTAGGCGATTTTTTGAGCGAGTACACCATGATTACAGTCTTCTGTGGATTTAGGGCCAAGCCAAATTTGTCTAAGTACGCGAATAAGTTCAGAAGCCTATAATTAATCTGGTCACACACAATGCACTATTGGTCATGTACGGTTGGATGGGTGTTAGGATCTTAATATCGTCTGCATAAGTGCATACATCATCCCTACCCTTGCAGAACAGGATCATCATGGCGGTAAAGAGGAGTCCAGATAAGACTCCACCCTGTGGAACTCCTGCATGGAGTTGGCGTTGGAGGATCTGACTATCTGTACGGTAATAAATGGACCGACAAGTAAGTAGGGCCTGTAGGAACTTCAGCAAATTTCCTTTTATTTGGAAGCCGTGTTGGAGCAGATAAAGTAAGGCATGTACATCCAGACTATCGAAGGCTGCTTTTATATCGGCATAAATTATTGCAATTTCCTTTCTGGCTTGGAAAGCATTTAGTATCGCGACTTGAACTGTGAGGAGGTTAGTAATTGTTGATCTTGCAGTTATTGAATAATGAATTTGTTGAGGCTGCCCAGCCAGTATCTGCTTCCACAACTTTGGCAGTAGAGCTTTCTCCAGTACTTTTAACAGGGTAGATGCAGTGGATATAGGCTTATAGTGCTTTGTAATTTTCGGCATTGGAAATACAACGTACTTATTCCAGTTCTCAGGGAAAACTCGGCAAGCAAGGATAGAGCTATAAATTGCTTGGAGTTGTTCAATTAGGTAAGGGCTGAGACACTTTACCATGAAGTGGGGGACTCCAGCTGTCTTAGTTGCCCTGAGGGAGTTAATACTCTGTATTAGTGCTTCTTTAGTGATAAGAACAGACTCCATCTCATTGTCAACTAATTGGTACCACTCAAACTCCCTGACTTGCTTGGGAATCTGCTGATGTCGTCCATCCACGCTTCTTTGTCAAGCCCCTGATTTGTGTCACTTATGTGTGCAACGAGGTAGCTTTTCCCTGTCACGTGTGTCTTTCATGTAGCGGTTGATTGCTTTAGATTTTTCCCTATTAAATATTGCTCCTGCCCTCGAGTAGTTAATTCTATTTTGTGTGTTATTAGACAGTTTCCATTTTCTGTGTAGTTTGCTTTAGTTTAAATAATGTAGTTAGGCTAGAGTTCCACCAGGTTTTCGATTTTGATGATATCCTTACTACTTTGGAAGCCGCAAATTCTGTAATAGAGTTGATCCAACTGGTTAAGAGAGTTGTTACAAATAAAGCTTCACTTTTGAGTAGACATTCCCACGGGATACAACTGGCAGCAAATAAGCATTTATTTGGGTCCAGAAAGGCTGGCGAAGTGACAAGCTGGCTCTTAATTTTTTATTTGGCATTGAAGTCCACTTACGGTAGCATTATGAGCATTGCAATTGGGCTATAATCGGATGGAAAGAACATTTCGGGAGGTACATCAATTATACATTTACCAGAAGACAGAATTAGGTCAAGTCTATTTTCACCTCTTGTAGGTTGGTCATTGATAAGAGAGATGGAGCATGGCTGTAGTTTATTTAACATGGTGTCCAGCATGTTATTGAGCTGTGGTGGAAGGTTGAAATCTCCACAAACTATATGAGTGGCTGACACATGTAATTTGTTGAGAAGCCAGTCTACTACATTATTTATCATTTCTAGACTAGGGACAGGTGGAATGTAAACGACTGCTATATCTAAGCGTGCTATATCCAAGTAATGCCTCATAAAGCTCTGAATTCGAGTAGGCGACCGAGATTATTTGAAGTGCTCTGTCACGTACAAACAGGGCTACTCCTCCACCCCGCGCTACAGATCTGGATTTGAAGTAGGCTTTGTATCCAGCAGCGACTAGAGACTCTTGATGTGACAGGAGCCAGGTCTCGATGAGACAGATAACATCAGCAGACCGTGACAAGAGCATTTGTTCCAATGTGTCCAACTTGCTTCGTATGCTCCTAACATTCTGATAAAAAATCTTCCTATGGATAATGTGTATCCTAGTAGGTCTTCTACGGGGTATAGTCTTACTTTGTATCATGTGTCGGGTAGTGACTATTGTAGAAATTCGAGTTACATCTGACTGGCGGTCGGTAGAGGTTCATTATCTTGTGTAACTGACGGGGTGCGTATATTCTGCGATGGTTTCCTTCCTTTGGCGTCATACTTGTGAGTTTATGGTTGGCTTACTGGGATATACATAGCGAGATAGTTTTAATCTCGGCTGGCCGTTGTGATAAAAAGGCCTGATGAGAGCTCTCACTGGCCAGAAGGAAATGGTCGCAACATTATTAATATCTTTTTCATCACACTCAATTTTGAAGGACGCATATGTGGCTGCCCTCTTCAGTAGGGTGATTCTTACAGTTATATTCATGAGTCGTAGGCATTCAGACACAATTTGGTCCGGAGTAGTCTGAGGGTCGACTCGGGAAACAAAGATGGCTTTAGATTGTTGGATGGGTCTTGTGATCATGGGTTTTATTCGAGAGGAGAATGATGCAGCTACCGCAGTTGTTATTGGTAGGGTATTGTGTACAGCTGCCAAGATGGAGTTGTTTCGGCAGTGCCCGCTACGACTAGGTGAGTAGGAGGGGACGGGAGGTCTTTGAACAACTTTTCTTTTGAAGAAAATTTAATTTCTGTTCCCATATGATTTGTTATTCAGTCTATTCAGCATAAGGCTACTGAGACAGTCAATAGCATTCTGGATTGGCGGGCAATCCGGCAGACTGGTACATGAAGTATTAGCTTCTTGATACGGCCGCTCAGTAACGTCTTCGTTAAGGCAATTTGCCACTGGATTATTTGTTGTGGATCTGTCGATGCATTTTCCCATATGAGTTAAGTGGTCTCTCTGAAACTCAGTTGGTTGGTGTGTGTTGAGAAATCTGGCCTTAGGACCTACCGCATTAGGGTTATTTAATGTGGGAAAAATTATATTATTCACACAGCAGTCACTCGATGCAGGTGTGAGACTTAACTTCTCCGTTCCATGACATGAATTGCTTGTGCTAAGTTTATCCTCATGAGGTACTGATAGATTAGAATGCTGCCAATTCTGAGTTTCAATTTCTGGCGAAGGAATTATACGGTTGATAACACTAACTTCTGGAACTGGTTTAACACAACTCGTCATGTGTTGACGGTTTTGGTTGCCTTTAATATCATGACCATTACGTGACCTCACGCTTGGTTGATATGATGTGTGTGAATAGACCCTGGGAGTATTCGCCATCGTACCCTGATTGTCGTGATCTTCAGAGAGTTTTAATGATTTGGCTTTGACTAGAGACATTAGTTGACTATCTAGAGTGTTGATTATTAGATGCCTTATTTCGTTCGCGATGAGTTCTAGTTTTTGGTCGTCTAGGCGGAAACGTAGTATTATCTGGTTGTTGGTACTCAGCTTTTTCTTTGGTTCCTAGGCAAGGTTCCGCAGCCGAGTTTGATATTTCACTTGGCGCGTCTAGACTCGCGCTGTTATTTATTTGCTTGTATTCATTTAAATTTACATTTACAATAGTATTTCCACTGTTAGAAGCAGTATCAATCAGGGTTTCATTATAATGTTGGCTGACATACACAATACTATCACTAGTATGCCTTTGTCAGCATTGATTTCTGTAGAGTTGCGCTCGGAACGTAACTGGCTTATTGGAGGCGGTGCCATTGACATTAGCATCGTAATTCCCATTCACGGGAGGCTGTATTCCGATATAAAAATTCATTCCAGATATTAATGTAGACACGGCAGGTTGGCTGTGTTCGCCGGCCGGCTATTTTGTTATTCTCATTATATCCCAGTGTTTTCGCCGGTATCAGGTCGTCTGTTTTACGAGCTAATAGTACGTCGCCATACATAGAATCTTCGACGCTCGGTGGCACCTCACATGCAGATTCAATTTCATTGACAGCTACGGAGTTCGGTGAGCTGTATAAGACTGCAGGACTGACAAAACTGTTGCCAGCGTTCGTTACCGAAAGAGGCTTCGCTTTTCCTTTCGTTTCGCTTTCGTCCTTCTATTTGGTGGTACCTTCTTATGTACAGGTGTTTTGCACGCTTGGCACAGGTACGATTTTCCCTTAGAAGCTGACAATTTTGAGAGATTATTTACGCAGCAAGCCCCTAGGCTAAGTGAGCAGCTGACACACTGCACAGTGAGAGACGCAGGCTTTTGACACTGGCTACACGTGGTTTTTCTGCGCACATGGCATTCTTCTGAGTAGGGCTTAGCATATTTGAACTCCGACAAATTTTACTGTAGTGAACTTTGAATATGCTGCTTTCAACTGACTTTTCAGTTAAGCTCAGAAGAGGAGTTACTTTCAAGACGATTTGCTACGGTGATTTTCAGCAGATTTAATTACAGAATTCAGGCCGCTGGCGCTAGGGAGGAGGCCATTAGGGAATTTAACGCACTTAATGATCAAGGGAATTAATCAGGCCTATTGTGTGGCAACCTTGACCTGGTGAGGTTTCTACTTACACAATTGGGCCAACTTCGAAATACCGTAGTTATGATTGCAATACATGCGACGAAAAAATGGCAATAAAAATTTACCTATCATGGAGAATTGGGAAGGGTTTTTTTCTTGATGCTTGATGCATCAGCGTCAAGCATCAGCTTGCCTTCTTGCATCATTTGCCACTACTAATACTAACTATTGCGAGCTTTAATACAAGCAGAAAATTAACATCCTCTGTGGCAGTTAGTGGTTTCACCACTTGTCACTCGTTTGGAGAGGCCTGGGTTCGATGGAGTTGACGTCTGCAGGAATTTCTGAGGTCTCATTGAGGTTGTGTTTGAGCTTCTTTGAGGTGGTAATTAGCCGATGTCAAGGGGAGAGACGTGATTTTTCTCCGTGAGTTATTCCGATTTTTCAGTGCTCACAACGTGCAAACCGGCCCTTGAATATACACTTGCACCATATTGCACCACTGTGTATTACGACAACAACAGAAAAATTAAGATGGAGTTTTGATGCAAGACAGTTGTGATGATTTATTCGGAGGCGGAATTGGTTGACAGATAGTTGGCCTACATTACTCGATTAATTACAGATATCACGGAAAGCAACGGTTAATGATCTTAATAAATTGATTTTATTTCTTTTATTAATTTCAAATATAAAATTAATTTCAATTATAAAAAAAAAATAGAAATAAATTAATAGTATAGCATATCATATCATAATACTGTTTGCAATAGTTACAACCATGAGCAAGTTTAAATAGTCAGTTAACGTGAAAGTAATTTTGATACATATATAAATAATGATTGGATTGTGACTCATTATAATATCGCTGGATATCTCCTTAAAAAGAAAGGAAAAAAAAAAAAAAAAACACTTAAATGGTCTCCAACCACGGGCATCTCAATCTCGATATTTGGATTATAGTTTATTTGTAGTATAATTCTTATGTTTACTGTACCACATTTATTAGTTACCATGTCGTTCTAAATTGAATTTACGCTTTCGTTGACAAAAGCGGAAATCTAATCACTCTCTCTATTAATAACTTTGCCAGAGTTAATGTTTCTTGTAATGATGATATGCATCTAGGGTGTAATGCCTAGATTGGCATACAAGACCGCTCTTGAAATGGTATTCCCGGCAATCCAATTTAGCCATATCAGGAGCCAGTATTCCACTTCTAAGAAGACCTTGATGTTGTTCTCAGGGGCCGATGACCAGGTAATTGATGCGTACTACAAAATTAGTGTTAACACATTTAAGAATGTAATGGATCATAAGATGAGGGCTTCGGAGATCAGTGAGTTCTTGTCTAGTGCTCCAGAGTGCTGCGTACGTGTTCTTTCTGATATATTGGAAAGTGAGGTATAAAGGTTAATTCTTCATTCTACTTAAAGCCAAGGTCAACATGTCCGGGGGCTTTTTGAACTCTGGTATTATTCACAAAGATTGTAATTTCGTTTTTCTTCTTTTTGTTGGTGAAGGTCATTTGGGCAGTTTTATTTTCATTTAGTTTCAGGCCAATGTAGTGTAAGTATTCTTCAAGCTTTCTAATTGTTTTGTTTGCTTCCTCGCATAGATGAAGTGAGTGTCTTGCTCTTTAGAGGTTTTAGAGGTAACAAAAAATTTCAAACAATCTGCATATGTAATGAACTGTTCACAATTTTGAGCTAAAAATGGAGCTAGTGCTATTGCAAAGAAGTTGGCGGACAATATGCCCTCTTTGGGTACTCCCCTAGAGATGCGGTAAGTTGCAGTTTGTTTCCCGTTAATTGCGATAACATGTCTTTCTTGAAGGGTGTTGTCACCGTCCTCTCCACACCGGGTGGAAAAGGCCCGGGTTCGAATCCCGTCGATAACGCGAGGAACTTTAATGGGGTTTTTTTCACTTGCTATCTACTCAGGCGTAGATAGCAAGGTTCCTCCCCACCTCCCCAGAAACTGGGGTTTTTCGTTCAGCAAATCGACCAGAGAACACACGCAATTAACAGACACAAGATGCAAGGCATGGCAGATGAATTTAATTATTCGGGTGGCCTGAAAATAAGAGTTTGGTTTTTTGAAGGGTGTTGGTCAGAACGCTTAAGGTGTTTCCTGTAATGAGGAAATACTCCTTCAGGATTACTGCATAGCTGGGATGGAGATGTTGTCGAAGGCTGCTACTACATCCAGGAAAATGATGTCCAACTGTTGTTTATTATTTAATGCTCGTTGTATCCGTAGTAGTATCTCCATTAAATTTGTAACTGTCGGCCTTCGCGAAAGCACAGAGTGAAAGTATCCTGGCCTGTCCCCAAAAGCAGTGCTGATTGACGGTGTTTAGGATTGCTAGTGAAATTAGCAATCCTAATGCACACCGCTAATGAAAAATCCATAGGGGAAAACTCTCTTCTTCTTCTAGAAGGGGTTAGAAGAGTTGGCAGTCTCTCGCTCCTAAATCGCAGCATGCTCATAGAAATGGCCCTCGTGGGTAGCACAGTTGGTAAATGACCGTCCTCCCCATACCGAGTGGAAAAGAACTGAGTTCGAATATCGTCAATGGCGTGGGCAATTTTTATGAGTCTTTTTCACAACGTGGAAAAGTTAGTCGCTCTCAGGGGCGGGTAATATGTTTTTTTCTTCCAGGAACTCGGCTTTTTTGACCAGCAAAACATGAAAACATGCAATTTACAGACGTATTATATACGGCGCAATATGCCCTAAGTTGTTGATGCGCCTAAACCCTACAGTAGCAACATCTCGTAGTATTATTTTTGTACTGGCAAATGATGCAAGAAAGTAAGCTTATACAGCATCCAGCCAAAAAAATTCACCCAACCATCCCCTGCGATAGTTTGTATAGTCTTGCATTTATTTAAAATATCCACTTCCACAAAACGGATGGAAGCTTGTTCCAGCTGTCGGCTGAAGGCAACTTTCCACACATCTATTCCGCAACCATCCACCTTTCCTAAAATGAAGCCTCTAGACCTGCATGCAGTACTCAAAATGTGGCCTGACCATTGCCTTATACAATAGGATAATCACTTCCTTATCCCTGCTTGCAAAATTCTTGTATATCATTGACAAAACTCCATGAGTCCTCTTAGCAGCCTGTTTGCACTGCTCAGAGAACTTCATATCTGACTGCATAGTTACCCCCAGGTTCTTCTCATATTTCACTGTCCTGAATGTATTACCACATAGTTGGTACCTTACTCTGGGATTACTGCTACTCATGTGCAATTCCTTGTATTTGTCAATGTTAAGCTTCAATTGCCATTTCTCAGCGGATATGTCTAATTTTTCTAGATCTTGTTGCAGCAGGGGCATGCCTTCATTACTGTCATTAACCACCTGCCAACTTTTGTGTCATCTGAAAATTGAGATATTAAGCCTGATATACCTTCATCAACATCATTAATAAATACAGAAAACAACAATGGGCCAGCACCGAGCCGTGTGGGTTTCCACTAATGACATTAATCCACGAAGAACAGTGAAGCCAAATAGAAATCAAAAGTGATGAACGCTCAGAACAGTTTTACCTTAATCGGTGGGGAATGCCAGTCAAAATAATATCCATCAATATAATATCTCATACGACATCAAACTCCTCCTGAGGCGTGATCTCAGAATGTCATGATCTCGAAGTGTCTGAAGAGAGTATCCATTCCGAACTAAAATCGCAAGGAGCGATATGTTCAAATTAATATGAAACTTAGTTCCTACTTCAGTTTATCAACATCTCCTAGTTAAATTGATAAATCTCAAAAATATGGGTATTTTCTCTAGCCTGTCATGATGCTCTTTTGTGCTCTTAATGCAGCGTAAAAGACTATGAAAGCAAGGGACACTTAGCTCCAGTGTAAAAGACTATGAAAGAAAGGATGCTCAGCTCCAAAACCGATATGTGTTAAATGCCAAGGAAAGCATCCTGCATTCTATTTAGAATGCCAGCCAGCGGTATAAGGAAGAAAATTAAATACACAGACTTAGGATAGAGTTGAACGTACCACGCCAGGAAGCGTGAAAAACAGTAGTGTGCAGGGGAAGAATGCAGGGAAGAAATGTCTCATTGGAACACAAGCTTGAAACGACTGTCACACTCAGAGTCATTCACTTCCTTCGCACCTTATTTATTGAGCACCCAACAGCCTGCCAGAAAGCCCTCATGGGACAGTTTTCTCCTGGAAACTTGGGATTTTCGTCGACAAAACAGCAGATTGACCAGAGAGCACACTCATTTACAGATATAATACATACCGTGCAATATGGCCTAAGTTGCTGATGCGCCTAATCCTACAACAGTAAGCCAGTCAACTTGCTACAATAGATGGCACTTGAGCTCTCTACGCTTTGGCATCTGTAAGACACGAAAAAAATTAATGTCGAAGTGAAGAAGGTGTCTGATGACTCATCATTGGAACTTTTTCCAGAAGAAGAAATAGAATCCCTGTTTCTTTCCCAAGAAGGACAAATCCAAGAAGAAAACAAAGCTCCCAGTCCTTTGGCAGTCGAGTAATGAATCCATCCTCAAATAATAGCTAAGTGCATACATCGAGTCCTGGATTCTGGCAGGCATCAAAGACCATCCTCCTCGATAAATAAAAAAATAAATTTTCTCTTTATACTCCATGACAACAACACGGTCAGAAGAGTTCACAAGATGGAGAAAGTCGAAGGAACAGCACCGTATTTAGTAATTACGCAGGCTCGGACCACGGTCACTCACTGCGTATGTACCCTCGCGCCTGACCACTCGATTATGGCAGCCTGAGGATTGGCTGGTTTGTTTTTTCTTGCAGTAGACATCTGAAGATAACCCTTCCTGATGTAAACCCTTCCATGCGTAATTTTAGTCTCATTCCAAAGTTTAGAATGGAGATGTGCTTGCAAATGAAGGATTTGCCATCCTTGCGAATAACGTGAGCCCATTTTAGCCCATGCCACTCGCAAATGACAGCGTCTGTACCAGTTAGACCTGCATTTGGGTTCCTTGAACAGTCTGTTCCATCTATTGCGCGAGATTGGTATTCCTCAGACAGGCTCTGATAATCTTATACAACTGTCTTCTGCTGCCTTACTATTAGGGGATTTTAATGGACATAGTATTCTGTGAATTGGTGATGACATTAATGAGAGGGTCGTATCATAGAGCATGTGTTCACAGACCACTACTCCCTGTTATGAATTAGCACCTTCTTCTACATGCCCACCATTACGCTTTCTACCTTTGATCTTTCTTCTGATTCTCTTTCATCCTCCATTTAGATAGAATAAAACGTGTATGGAGGCAATCACTCTCCTGTGATAATGACCTGAAAGGGAACTGTGCTTCAATTTTTGATTATCGTGGTGGAAGATCGACGACGTTGACTGGAATATCTTCAGACTTCTGGCAGAATTGACACTACTACAATCATTCAGGATTTTATCAATAGCGTACTGATATACATTAGAGAACGTATTTTCCATGCAGCAGTAGCAATTTCAAAAATTTCCTACAAAATGTTTGGAGTTCAATATGAATGATTTACACTGTTTCAAAGATGTGATGGAAATGCACAGCAAAATAAAAAAAAGTATTCCGATAGATAGTCCAAACAGATAATCTCACTGTGTTTAAATGTGTACTTGCGAAAGCATGTTTTATTTGACATCAGAACCAAAAGGAATCATTTTGGATCTTTCTCCAGTTCCAGGCCGTATGTGAGAAAATCTGGAAGATGGATAGCAAATACACATTGCACTCTTCAAGAGTCCTAGAACATAATGCATGCAGAATTTCTGATTCAAATGCGTTTGCAATACTCTAAAGGTCGGCAGCCTTTTTGAGTGAAGAGGCATTTTGATCTAATTTAAAAAAAAAAAAAAAAGAGAGAATCTGAAGAGTCGCACCTCAGCTCAAGCTGGGGGAGGGGGAGAGTTTTTTAAGAAATGAAATAGTGAAGGTATTTTATTAAATATGTATATATTTTGAAATATTATTTATTAATACTGAAAAAAAACCTAAGAAACATCCAATTAGGTAAGAATTAATATGACTTTTGCTGCTGAACTTCTTGAGCGAGTCTCTCAACATCAGGCGAGTGTGTCGTAATTTTCATCTTTAAACATGTTAAGAGACTCGCATTGTTCAGACGGTTTCTTGATTTATTTTTAATATAATTCATGTTCGAAAATATTTGCTCCCAGAAATTCGTCGAACCAAAAACAGAGAAGTCAAAACGCAAATATTTTCAAATTTGTATGTGTCCGGCAAGCTGCTTCACCCATCGAACACAATTTAGTCTTGCTTTTTCAACCCATTTATCACCTTCCGTTTTTGTAGAATTGCAAGGGCAGCCTTTTGCCTCTCCAAATCCTCAATTTCAGTTTTAAGGCATTTTAGTCTTGCATTCCCCATGTCCTTGATTTTTAAGTCCTCTAACTCCATTTCAAATTGTGCTTCGTGTGGGCTAAAAGTTACAGTCGCAGGTTGTCGAACCCTGCTCTGCAGGAAACATTTTCATCTCTGAAATAACATATTCCCAAGTTTCTGGTCCTGAAAAAAGAACAGTGAAAAGCAGGTTACAAAATCTGCTTTCTATGAGCTTTGAGCATACAATCGGCCATTAACAGTATGTGGATAGAAACAGCTGTTTCCCTTTCCCAAGAAAATACTGTTGGACCAGTTTATGTCCATTAGGAAATTATTAAATGCCTTTTTAAAAATTTACTGCTCTTCATATATAAAGAATATTTCTCGTTAAGCAGTTTCACACTTGTCGGGCTGATATTGCAGTGAAACTATAGTGTATTTGTCTTTATTTATTCCTGATGTAAACAAGGAAAAGTTGCTCTCGCTCCTGAAAGTAGCTGCCTCATACACTGGAATAATCGCAAGGACGCAGTTGCCCTAGCTGATTCGCTTAGCTAAGGTGACCGCGTCCTGTGCGGTTGTTCCAGAGGTGGCTACTTTTACCAATGAAACTAACTCCCTGTACAGACTACCGGCAAGTAATATGAAATAAATTATATTTACCAATGACGATATTTATAGCATGGACAGCTTACAAACAAATTTTCCAGTTAAGCCTATAATAGGTTTTCAAACTGAGTTCTGCAAAACCCTAAGGTTCCGTGAGAGCTTGTTGGAGATTCCATGAAATTTTCATGAACCATCAAATGATAGGGGTGATTAGTATTTTAAAATACTTAAGATGGAGGGGAGAGTGATGACTCATCTGAGCCTCTGAGGGGAGGAAAGCGACTAGCCAAAGAACGAAGAAAACGTTGGTTTCAGCGTCAAAGCCGGAGCAGCTGACAATGACATGCGCAGAAATTTCATAGAAATAGAACCTAAAATGCTGTTATATCATTTGCTTTTGCAGTAAATACGATATAAGTTGTATGACAAAGAGTATCCTTAGAATACATGAAAAATAATTAAGGAAAGTGGAAACGCTCTATTCTGCCTCCCACAAAAAAACAGTAATAAAGAAAAAAAAAAGTCCAGTAAGAAGGTCCTTCGCAAGGCTGATGTGAACACTAATTTTTCCAGCTATATTACACTCGTTATTATGATAACTAAATATAGCCAGATAGAATTGGCATTGAACCGATGTCCTTTTCGATAGCTGCCCATTACTATAGTAATGGGCATCTATAATGCAGTGACGCATGTAATTTCTAATACTGTATATTTTGGTGTAAAATATACCCACGCTAGGTGAATTAAATTTGTAACTACCGAAAGGAGCTGTAAGAACTCGCTTCTTGTGGAAATTTTTAAATATGTGCTGTTCACCTATCTGTCTATTTCTCAACCGTGAAATGGAAAGGCAGTTAATGTCTGCGCTGAATTTTTCCATCGTGTCCGCAATAAAAGAGGATAAGAAACCCTTGGTCCGGGGTTGCATACTAATTGTAAGTCGTTTAACTCAGAGGGTATTCCCGCGGGAACACTTTAATAAAACCCTCTGAATGGAATTTATATTAAAGTACAGTCTTTTCGGGCAATCATAAAAGGTCTTTGTGAGGAGTAAAAAAAAAAAAACTGTGCCTATGATAGCCACGTGCTTTCCAAGTGATGGTAAATACAGAAGACGACGTTCTTAATGAAAATAACGGGTTGAAAATGATGCAGATTACATCGAACATCGTTTTGTTTAGAAAACAAATGACAAAGAGAGTGCTAAAGAAGAAAGTTGACGTCAGGTATGCTGGATCTCCTCAGAAGCCCCTGGTAGACCATGAAGGGCTGTAATGGCTTCCAGAAGGGCAGAAAATTGGGGTGGCTGTAATTTCCAGAATTTTAATAGCGCATCACTTGCTGGAAGTAGGCTAGCGGACTTTAATGGACTGTGCCCTCACATTAACTATGTGCTGGCTGGAGGATGATGGAAGATATGATGATGGCGGTACGGCGGCCGTAAATGATGCCGCTAAATGTGTTCTCATGAAACTTTTACTAGGGATCAACGTGTGCAAACACCATGCAAAAACTTGAGGCCTCCCCGCTATTTCTTGGGCCGAGAGAGCCACTAAAACGCTCGCTAGGATAACACTTTTGTTTTAGGGGAGATTTTATAACCTCTTGTTCTCCGATTTGTTTCCCTAATGGAAGAATTTAGAAGATTTATGTGATATGGGAAATACCCAGAGAAAGCGAAGCGACTGAGAAACTGATGTTGTGGTGTTGCTTAGTAACAGCGAGGATCAAGAATACGACGTTCCCGTTTCTGACGATCCCGAGGACAAGTGGCGGAAGCTGCAGGGGGAATATTTGCATCGATCACTGCACATCTCGTAAAAGCTGGCAAATGCGCAGAGAATATAAAGAATCTGTACCAGACTGCCGACTTTTCCGTCACACCGAATCAGTAAATCGAAATGGATAAATCCTACTAATGCACACCTAACAGAGAACATTACAGACTCTGTCACGAGGAATGCGGTAATCTTACTTTCACTATTAAGACTAGGTAACCTTCACACAATCCACTACAAAAAGTTCGACCTCGTCAAAGGTCGAACCATGATACACGCTGCATCGAGACCTCCTTCGAGAAAAGAATGTGTGCACCTGTTTGTCAGAATATTTAAGTGTGGATGTCGAGGTTAATATGACTGCTACCTCTCCCTCAGTGACGGGAAGGGAAGTGTGTATCACACAGTTATTTGCTCTTAAAACATGCATCCTCTGATACAAACTACCAACCAACATTAAGCAATAGTCAAAGAGCTCAGCTGACAGTATTTTTTTTCAACTTTCAGAGAAATCTCTCCACAAAATTTGATTTCTAAATAAGAGAATTCTATAAAACCTTCTCATGGGAATACCCCTTCAAAATATCGGGGTGAGATGATAATAATAATTTCTGATATCACAATAAGGACGGGTTCTCTTCACTGAGAGAAGCTAAGCGTTTCCTGTATCAAGTGACAGCACTAAAGAACCGGTTCATTAAACCGGTTCCCAACCCGCTAGTGGAGCTAGCGGGTTGGGAACGGGTTTCTGGCACGCATGGTATAAAACATATTCGAATTGCGTATTTTTATGCTCATATACCTGTCCATATTCAAATAATTCCGATTTTCGAAGATTTCTAGGGCCTCTGATATATATTATTTCAATTTTTTGTCCTGAGAATCAAAAAACAAGGACAGAAAATTAGTATTCATAGATGCACCTGATTCACAGAGGATTGTGATATACGAAACCACTTACACAACATACGTCTTACATGTTTTATAAAAAAAAAAGTTGCTTAATAATGCTCTTATTGAGATCTACTTTCACACTGTAACAGTGAGCAGCCGAATTGCGTAACTTGAAGAAAAAATTTATTCAA
The DNA here is from genome assembly GCF_048544385.1 of Mastigoproctus giganteus. Lineage (NCBI taxonomy): Eukaryota > Metazoa > Arthropoda > Arachnida > Uropygi > Thelyphonidae > Mastigoproctus > Mastigoproctus giganteus. The sequence continues at coordinate 106,048,901 of NC_143577.1, forward strand.
TTACACTGTACGTAATTTTGTATTCGAAAATTTATCTCTTTAGTTCTGGTTAATATCATGAAACTCGATTTCTTTTCATGGCTTCTCGAATAACGTATGATATAATTTCAGATGCAGAATTCGAGAAGAAGGTCTTGAACAGATGCACATTGAGTTGGCTCTGCATTACAACATCCCCTTGTGTAGGAAAGGACTGGCCTATGACGCTGGTGAAGGCCCAAAGTCGGGAACGGCTGATATAAGATTGTAGTTCGCACAAGTGACGACGTGACGGTCAATTTTTGGGTCTGGTTAATATCATGAAACTCGATTTCTTTTCATGGCTTCTCGAATAACGTACGATATAATTTCAGATGCAGAATTCGAGAAGAAGGTCTTGAACAGATGCACATTGAGTTGGCTCTGCATTACAACATCCCCTTGTGTAGGAAAGGACTGGCCTATGACGCTGGTGAAGGCCCAAAGTCGGGAACGGCTGATATAAGATTGTAGTTCGCACACGTGACGACGTGACGGTCAATTTTTGGGTCTCTGCGAGGAAGAATGAGTTTGCTTGAGATATTTCCAACGTCGAACGTGGAATGACTGTGAGCGCAAGACATGCAGGTGCCAGTATCTCGTCGACAGCCAACATAGTTAAGCGCTCTGTTCTGTAATGTCACGAGTCTACCGCAATTGACTCAACAGTGATCGGAAAACCAGCGAAAGGTGGAACAGCCACGTGTGGTCGATGCCTGTGGTGAGTGTCGTGTGATTTGTCTCGTAATTACCCAGGAGCAACGCAGTACAGTGGCCCAACAAACCACCCAGAACAACGTAGGTATGGCAAGACCAGTATCCACAGGGCCTAAGCGTCAGATTGCCATATAGGCTTTGGCAGTCAACGACCGTCATGGGTATAAGAAACTGCGCTTTGAATGAGCACGTCATTACCAACACTGAATCACCGACATGTGGAAGGCTGTCGCCCGATCTGATGAATTCTGTATCCAGCTTTGTCATGCTGATGAGCATATCTGCATTTGAGAAAAGTAACATGAGACCACTGTTGGTTATCGGAAGGCTGGAGGTGGTGGTTTTATAATTTGGGGACTTTTTCGTGGCATGCCCTGGATCCTCTGATCACCGTTAATCTACGGCTCGATAAGAGCACCTACCTTTTTATCGTCGCCGACCAAGTACCCCCTTTATGATAACAGACAATTCCGGCGTCTGCCGCTGTAGCCGAGTGGTCAAGCGCAGGTGCATAAGTACACGTGCCTTGAGTGACCCGGGTTCAAGCGCGTGACTGCTGAATACGGTGCTGTTTCTTGTATTCTCTCTATCTTGTGAACTCTTCTGACCGTGTGGTCGTCCCGGAGTATAAACAGAAAATTTATTTATTATCAACAAGACAAAGCGTTATACCACAATGCCCAGCAGGTTACTAATTGGTTTCAGTAACATGACAATGAATTCTCCCGTCGTCTTATGGCCTCCCAACTCACGCCGATCTCAACCCAATTGAGTATGTTGGAGCCTATTGGAAAAGGACATTCGACCATCCGCCTGAAAATGTGCGGATTATTGCACACATTGTGCAACGCCTGGGTAGCACTAATACAGGACACCCTGCAACACCTCGTAGAGACAATGCCAAGACATGTACGGGCTGTATTAGGGGCAAAAGATCGACTCAAAAAGTATTAGATTGGTATTGCTAATGCAAGCCAACTCACGTGTATGTTGCATGATATATTTATATTATGGTAAGTGAAGAAGACCTATGAACACCTAGAATAGTCATGGGACTTGCCTAATTATGATTCACAAATCCACCTCATTCACTTGAAAATGTGCCATTCTACTTTCTCATTTTTATTTCATGAACAGATCTTAATTCTTGTTATTGTTCTTATTCTATCTTATGTAGCCGCTCTCTCTGTGTGCTGTTATTTCTAAACGGTTATGAACTATTACAAAAAACAACCAAAAATAGTTAATAAAGACAATACAGTAGTGTGCTTTTTAAGTGCTGTGCATAACGAGTTCAGTGCTGGCAAACTGAATGCGTCAACTCTTATCGTAAACGAACATATCTTGTTTCCATTTTTCCTGTCCTGAGGAAGTTCAGTTAACTCTAATAGTTCAATAACTTCTGAGTTCGGCAAGAAATTATAATGGCATTCTTTACGATTATTCTACGATTTCGTTGCATTTTGACCTTCAAATTACGAATTCATCGAGAAACTACAGTACTTACTGAAGAAACAAACCGGATGGACGATCGCATGAAGTTGTCTTCCCCCTTCCCTCCAATCCCTCCCCGCTTCTGCGCTTTCTCACCTTTACTGTAAACCGGGATTTAGTAAACAGGTAGACACGTGGCCGCTTTTGTTGATGCCAAGTATTCGCCACCCACTGATCATTTGCATTTCTTCTGAAAGGCTTTGTGGATGAGCGTCATATGACCGTGAACGGCAACAACAACGGTAGAGGCGCGTGCTACCCGCACGCAAAGGGTATTGAGACAAAAATGGGTCTGTTCTCTGAGCGAGAGGTCATATAGAAAGAGGTCATGTGATGAATAAAGACATCACGGGCAGCTGCCGATGGTTCGTCGCTTTCGGCCGCAGACCTGAGGCTACCCGAGGTGAAGCCGTTATGAGTAATGACTGAGATGGTCTGCTTGGTGGCCGACCTATCAAAACACGCCCGTTGTATATTCACCGGTGTACAATGGACGGCAGCCAGTTGGAAAAACGGAAAGCAATAGATGCCGTGGCAAATGGAGAAACACGTGGCCATGTGCATGTCTATAAACACTCCAAGCCGAAGCTTGAAAACCGAAATGTGGCATTTATTGTTTACGTTGTTGTCTACTTCAATCCTGCAGTTTCTGTTAAGGTTAGCTCCACTGTTGTTGTGCTCTTCCTTTCTTTCTCCACTGGTTATCAGGACGTATAGAAGATTACTTTCGTGTATTTATTTTCTTATTGCCGCTAATATATTGTACCGAAATATACATTATTAGTACTCAGAAATTGTACTGAAACTTTATACCATACAAGGGATCAAAAATTAACACCATATCTAGGTCTCTTTGATAACCAGCACTAGTGTCTATATCCTTCTCAGAAATTTTCATTGTTCATCATTATTTCTAGTGTTTCAAACAAAAACTAGTAACTTTTATTCTCAGAAACTGTAAAAATTGTTTCTTTTGGCTAGCATCTGTGCCCTCAAAATTAGCACCTGTTCTTTTAGGAAATTAATGATGCTGTTTCTCCACTAAAGATAATTTCAGTTATAGAATGGCGAATATATCATTTGTATCCGTTTGGAAGTGCATTGATGATGCCAATTACTTAATGAGGCCTTTTAAAAGTTAGCTAAGTTATGGTGGTTTTTCTCTTCCCCCATCCTATTCTTATTCTGTTTTTTTATTTTATTTATTTATTTTAATATTATTATTATTTATTTTTATTTGTTTGCTAGCACTGTTGAAATTAACATAGTGCGGGATAAATTGCCAGGGTGAGATTTGGGTGGGGGGTAGAGGTTTTTTTTTCCTAACCACCCTGGTCTTCGTTTTTTTTTTTTTCCTTTTAGTATTTATTTATTATTCTTTTTTTTCTTCCTTTTTATTGTGTTTGCTGGCACTATGTAAGTAACTAAGTGCGGGATTGTGGACCAGGATGGTGTCTTTTTTTTTAATATTTATTTATTATTATTTTTTATTTCATTTATTATTATTTTTATTTCATTTATTATTTATTTTATTTTATTTATTATTTTCATGTATTTATTTTATTCAATTTTTTATTTTAATTTTTATTATTATTATTTTTTTTTCTTTATTATCTTCTTTTTTTTGCTGGCTCCCAGGTTTGGGCAACTTGGGGGTGGGATTGCTGGCACCCTCTGGTCTAGCACTTCTACAAGAGGGTGCAGGAATTTTGTGCGGTCAGCATAGACAGTAGAGTAGACCTAGGCCCAGCTCCACATTCATAAGGATGAGCATCAGGTAGCAGTTAGCCTAGGTGATAACTGCTCTCTGGTGGCTGGGTAATCCTCTATAAGGATAATAAAGTCAGTGGTAATCCTGTATAAGGATAATGAAGTCAGTGATATTAGGTGGATTTGGACAAATGTCTAGGGGCCACCAAAGATAATAATAATAATAAAATAATAATAAATAAATAATAAGTTATAGTGGTGCGAAATTCTATAGGCAGTTGAAGGTCATTCGTTCGCTGCCTTCATCCCTCTCATTCTGCATACCTTTCAGTTGTTGTTTGTTATAGTAGGTTTTCGGAGCATTAGCGACTAAGATCATATTGCTCCGTGTATACTGTCTGTAAATTGCGTGTGTTCTGAGGTAGATTTTCTGTTGGCTGGACAAAAAACCCGAATTTCCAGGAAGATTTTTTTTTTTTTTTTTTGATTTGGTAGTTGTTGGCGCATCGGCTTCTGTGGCCATATTGCACCTCCCAAGGTTTTTGCAGTACTTTGATCCAAGCCCGAGGCGAGAATCGAACCCGCGACCTTTGGGTTGCCGGGCAGGTACTTTACCCACTCGGCTAGCCCGGTCGGCTTCCAGGAAGAAAAAACTGTGCTACCTTGCCTGAGACCGACTAACTCAGCCATGTTGTGAAAATCACCCATAAAAATTTCTCCCGTCATCGATGGGACTCGAACTAAGGTCTTTTCCACCCGGTGTTGGGAGGACGGCGATCCTACCAATTATGCTACCCCACGAGGCTATACCGTTCAGCTACATAATTCGTGGTGCTGATTGCTTACGTGAGCAGTGCGTTTCTAAGACCAACCATTTGTTGATGACAATGGTCGGAAATGTGGTGTGATTGCATTACAGAATAACTAGTGAATGCCTAGTCAATGACCCTGATCCACTGATGGAAATTTTTTTCAATTATAGCAGGTCTGTGGCGTAAGTGTATGGTTCCCTGCAAACAGACAACTTTTCCGGGTACCTTACACTTAATACGACTTAATACTCTCAAAGTGTCATGAATTGCCGTTGCAGTAATTCAAAAAACAAATCCCCACCTTTGAGTCCATGGAGATTCGGTCAAAATTGGCTTGTAAGTATCTTTGTTGAAATCTAGACCCTTGAAACACTCCATTACACAGTTTTTGATCTAATTCAGCATACGATTGTTCCAAACTTTGTTGGCTATTGATAAAATTCAGTAGAAGTCAGATACACAGACAAGCAATGCTTAAAAGATTCTTGGTTGGGTTTCATCTGTTTTCTACTTGTATCAAGTTAGGCTTTATGTTGAGGAGGGTGCACTGCAACTGTACTGCTGCTGTGTGAACGATGTGAATTTAATCGGTGATGCCATCTTGTTTACGTCCTGATTACCTGTTATCCACCCAGTGGAAGTTGTTCTGTCCGCGAAACTTGTGTTTATCTCGCCAAACAAACAAATAACGAGCTACTAATAAACTTTGGACAGCAGCGTTGCTATATGTGGTGCTGTCATCTTGCCATGCAATCTTCATTCCGAGCCGTAGTTAAGCGTGAGTGCGGTGGCGCTTTCCCTGACCACGAAGTTTGACCTTACGTTGCTAATGATCACGTTTCGTGATCACGAGCCACCTGGAGTCCATCTCTACACGGCCGATCATAAGCGTACGTCACGTGATCTACTTCGAGAGGAAATCAAGTAATTCACACGTCCACAGCTGGAATCAGCACCATAAATCAGCCTACGTTATATCCTCGCGTGCCTTTTCCCTAACACGACCCTTCGATCCTGAACGCGTGTCTAAAATCTTAACATGCGACGAACTCATCCGGTGTCTGTCAGTTACATAATAATGTGACTCATCAGTTCTGTTTGTACAGTTCTTTATTGCGGTCGCGATAGTTCAGGATTCAATTTCTCGAAATTTGACTAAACGTGATTTAATATGGCTGCTGCGAAGCGAATTTTTTACAGATCAAAGAATCCTTTCCACTGGTAACGGGTCAGTGGGCTGATTTCGCCAAATGATTTCACTTCCCAGTTTATTAAATGCCAAATAAAATGAATCCAAGCAATTTTTAAAATAGTAATAAATAAATAGGACAGGATAATAGTGTAATCTTAAGATAAAGATGAGATTACTTCAAGCTTTGTACGCGTATAAATCAATGAGAGGTAACGTGTTATGGCCAATGTTTGAGGCTGACTCGTAGGTGACGAGAGTCTGAAAAAACCCGGCTTCCATGTTTTAATTTGTATTCATACAAGAATAAAATCACTGAAAATGTTCTTTAAGTTAAATATTCTGAGTTGCTTGCAACTGAACATCTGAAAATGCAGTTCATCGATCTTAGGAATTCCAGTCTGTCAATGGATAAATCCGATGAATTTATCGTCAAGATCCAAAGAAACATTTTAGTCATCTTAATGTTCCTTCGTATTGAATATCATTGTCACTAAAGATGACATGATTTTTAATTATTTCCTAGTGCTGTATTTAGAAGTTTTTTTTTTTAAATAAAAGTCTGGTCTAATTTGGCAAATATAATTTGTATTGACATCTAAGTTCGATTGTTCGATTTTATTAAGTTTATAAGTGCCTATCATGTTTTGAAGAAACGGTATATCTACCGACCTGCGACCACACCCCTTTCCAGCTACTGGATCCTTCCTAAATTAAAGAAACAGACACCTAAACGTGAATGTTTTGAATACCAAGAGTCATGCAGGAGCAGTTGCGAGACATCTCTTTCAGAGATGTTTACTCGCTCACATAGCCAAGCTTTCAGAGCTCTCTCTGTGGCGAAAAGGCTATAAATAATAAATACAATATATAGATTTTTTTAAAGCTGGCAGTCCTTAGTCAATGACCACAATCCTAGAGCAGTTTCATTAATCTAAGTTAATTTAAATGTAAATAAACCAAACAGACTGTACTGGGTTCATATTTCACTTTATCAAGAATCTCGTTTATATGTTTTTGGTTATCCGCCTTGGCCAGCTCTGCATTGAAGCTTTATGGGGAACGAGTCTCCAGTATAAATAAAAGAGGGTTATCGCTTGCATATATTAAGACTTCTGGATTATGTTCGTCTTAACTGAGAGGTCTGACTCCTGTGTTGCATTAAGCTGCTAGTCAGATAGTCCCCAAACTGAGATTGTGCTTTTTATACTCTAGAGATGCTTCAATACCTTTCAACTAACACGATGATTCCACCAGCCAAAGCATGAAAAAATATGTAATTATAGATTTTTTATTCTCACAAAAGGAAATCGAGAGCCCCGTCCCTCAGGCCCTCGTGGGTTCCTGGGTTCGAATTCCGTCAATGATGTGAGGAATTTTTATGGGTCTCTTTCCAAACGTAGTTGAGATAGTCAGTCTCAGGCGAGAGTAGCGTGCTTTCACCCCCGCCGAAAACTCGGGTTTTTCGTCCATTAAACTGCAAATTGACCACAGAACACATACACTTTACAGACAACATATATACTGTGCAATATGACCTAAGTCGCTAAGCGCCTAAAACGCTATACCAACCAACCGCCTCTCAAGCTATAGTTTATTTGGTTTATGCTTAAACCTGGCACTGAGTAAACAGTATTTACGCAACGGTAAATGAATATTCAAGTTCTTCGAAGTTCTGTTCAATCTACACGCGAAATTTCTATTCAATTGAAGTTATTTTGATCCCATTCTTCCTTTTGCGCTGCATTTCAAATTGTCAGTTAACATCTTCTGGAGTAATGAAGGTTGCAGCATTAAAATGTCATCCGAAGCAGCGGTGCTTTTGGGGATGGCACTGATGACGGATATCTAGAAAAGAAATTTCATAATTAGCAAGATTTTTGGATTACGATGTTATTGTTAAGCATCTGCGAAATAATTATGCCTTTTAAATTGTCTTTTCACGTGAAAAATATTTTTAAGGAACCATTCGTTGCTTAAAGTTCAGGAACTAGTGTAATATGCCTCGTAGAGATAATTACTTAGTGAATATTTCATCTGTAAGGTGTAGTATTTCTTAATATCAGAAAAGTAAACACTGCACTGTAAATGTTTGGCGTTTCCTGCAGGAAACGCCAAACATTTGTTGTAAGCCAAACATTTTCTGTAAGCGCACGTAAACTTTACAGTTTCATGCAAGATTTTCCCCTTCTGGCCAAGTCACCCCTTTCTGTGGAGAGTATTAATTTAAAGGAACAACCTTAGGAAGTTTGCGAAGTTCTTTATATTTGATGGACCAAAACATGTTCATTCCGGAACTATTATTAAAATTTCAAAATTAGTATATATTGAACTGTAGAGCAAGCTTTGAAATGTACGGTTGCCAGATGTGTACTCCTACGTAGAATAGTTAATTCTTATTTTAGTTCATACCAATATAAACTACGGTACGTTTGCTAATACGATATATAAAGTATAATAGCTGCCGAGACAACCCTCGCACTTTCAAAATAGTTTTGCGTGAAGTAGAAGAGAGAGAAAGACATAAATATGAGGCATAACATCACGGGAGAAGGAAAACATAACTCAGCTAGGTCTGAAAGGGAAAAAAAATGGAGAGAAAAAAAAAGACCGACACGCAATGCAGACCTAAAACCTTTGGAAAACAATTTATTATTTTGTTTTTATTTCACATGTAACTGTAGAATGCCTTCCTTCTCTATTACCTAAGTGATGCTCATCAAATCACGAATGTAGTACTAGTTCATTCAGGGGAAACGATATCATATCTCTGTATGAACAGTTTGATGCTGATCCGTGTTAGTGCTGTTTGATGCTGATCCGTGTTAGTGCTGTTTGTTGCAGAAACACGATGGGCTCTGTATGGAAACAACGGAAATATATTCGGCAGATTTGAAAGAAGGCACATTAGCGACTGACTGCACCGATGGAGTCTTATGAAGGTTGTAATTTCATTTGATCTAAAACTGATTGTAAAAGTGACCTCAAAAGAGATGAATCAGCTGACTAGATTAGATTGAATGTAAATGGTGCAGAGCTAGACGGAACGCTGTGTTTGGTGATACGCTTATGGTTTATCTCATATTTTATTGAAATTACGTTTCACGCGAAGAAATCATGTCCCACTAAAGAAAAAGTGTCTCTCGACGAAAAATAATCGAAGCCCTGAATATATCATTCCATTTAATAAGCCAAATGTAAATGCCGTCGAATTTTATGTCGCTGATCAGCGGTGAAAGATTTTCATCTTAGTCTCTTCAGTCTAATTACGCTAAGCAACAAAATCTCGATTTCCATAATAACAAATTTTCTAACAGAAAATTTCTGATGAATCTCTCCCCATACTCATCGCTAATCTCCCACATTTGGTCTGAAAAAATCCAGGTGAGGATGTAAGAAATGGAGCTCGATTGATAGTCTGCATGTCGTTTTTTTTCCCGCAAATTTGAATGAACGTTTCAACCAGTTTGTAATTTAGACTCTTCGAGTTACCAAGGAAGCCATTCACTACAAGGCAAAATGACTGCCAGACAGTCGTTTGTTCAGCCTCATTATTTTGTTTTCTAGTTTCGCCAACATTTCCTTAACTTGTGGACCAATAAATATGCCAACTTTAACTTTTGCGGCGGACAATTTTAGATACATAGACTGAATATGCTTGAAGGTGTCGCCTTGAGGATCCAGTGCTCTAACAAATTGGTTGACCACTCCCAGCTTGATATGGAGTTGTGGAATCAAGGCTTCGCTTCTTGGAACCAAGGGATTTTTAGTACGCTGTGTGCTCTAGGCGTAAATCACCCCTGGCAGACCGTTCTCTTCTTGTATAGTGCTAATATATTGTTCTGCTGAGCTAGAGACAGAGAAAGAAAGGGAACTTAATGAAACCACCTTGCAAATCGAACGGATCCTAGCATCTTGAACTCCCCACATACACCCCAATTATACTAGTCATACTTGATCTTCTCTAGCACATGTTTCATATTTCCGTAGTCTTCTTTAATATGAACAAAGTGTATTGATGCGTGTGAAGCAACGCAGCTTTCAAACTTTTACTTGAACTGTCCATGAAAAGATATCACTCTTCAGACACGACTGCATGTTGCATTCAGGCAGTCGTTTGCTTAGCTAATACTAACACCAGTTTCTTCATAAAGACTAATAAATAATACTTAACTGATGATAGTAATTATTATTATTCATATTATTAATTAATAATAAATAATACTTAACTATTATTTTAACTAATACCAGTTTCTGAATAAAGACTAATAAAACAAAATAGCAGCACAGGGGAATCTCCAACATTATAAATATGTACGTAAATGACGTGTTTTTTTTCTGTATGGGGAAGGCTTATAGTTGGGATCCAGTAAATTAAACGCTTTTAAAGGAAATTTCAGGAGATATGCATTGGATCTGGTTAGACCTAAGCCTCCTGCCCCACTGAATTATGAAATTCTAACTGATGAGGGAAATGTGGAGTTTTACTTGAACAGACTTCTCCGGTGTAATCCTAATTATCCTCCAGATTCATGATTAATCTCTAAAAGGTAGAAAGTGAAAGTGAAAGTGTGTTTAGGGTCCAACGGCACCAGGGGTTTCCCCCATCTCCGCGTAGTTTACATTGTGGGTGAACCAGTTGACTGGAAAAGCCAGAGATTTAAAATGTGTGGGAATTGTATTTGTGTGGTGTCGTGTACCGTTGTTCAACTGGTCATTTAGCCACTGGACCCCAGCTGAGGCCCAACGTTGCCCCACTTTCGCCCCGTGGAGGCAGACCAGGAACTCACTTGACTTAAGTTACTCTGGCAGGTCCTGCCGCTTAATTTCCTGAGATTTCGGCGGCTAGGACCTAAAAAAAAAAATAATAAAAAAAAAATTTTAAAAATAATAATAAAAAATAAAAAAAAAAATAATAATAAAAAATAAAAATAAAAAATAATAATAAAAAATAAAAAAAATAATAATAATAAAAAATAAAAAAAATAATAATTGAAGATATATAAGTGTATATATATATATATATGAAATATGAAAACAAAGATGTGGAAAAACAGGAAAAATATATATATGCAGTTGTAATTTCTTTTTGAATGTTTACATACAGCACATAGCGTTCATGCATTCAAACGAGAGGAGCAGGACAATGCATATGATAGGCCGAGACTGAGCGAAAATTATTTTGGATTTGATTAATTTAGGATGTAGGGCGTTTGTATTTCTATCGTGTATAGGTAGAGTGGGGGAAGAGAGGCAGAAGGCTGGGGGGTAAAGGTAGAAGTATGGGGGCGACAGAGTAGATGCCCCCAGGTGGTCAGTGAGGCATGTCCATGCCTCACCAGAAGGAAAAGGAGGGTCGGCGGAGAGCGGGGGGGGACAGGGTGTCTCCCCTCTTCCCGCCTGGGTTTGGGTTTAAAGTAATCGAGTCAAGTGCTTGATTTTGTTCACCAATATGGCTTGGTGGCAGCGAACTGCACGGTCCAGGTCGGTGTGTTCCTTTGACAAGTCCAGGGTTGTGGTCATTCTAATGGTTGTAAGCCGTGTCCTTTATTCTTAGTAGAATCGGTTTCCTTGTAGGGTCCACGATACGGCAGTCATGACACCTAGTCGTTATCAGTTCTCAGCTTGAATTTGTTTTATTTCTGTTGGTCACGGTTTGGTTGTTGTACGATGAGGGTACGTCTCCTCTTGTAGAGGTCTTCTGCAAATTTGGAGAATGCAATGTATTGCTCTTTACTGTCGAGTAGGTGCTTTTCTCTGTCTCTGGGCAAGAAGGTGATCCTGGAGATGAGCTGGCAGGCGTTCATTGCGACTACGGAGCAATAGAGGATTGTACGTTGGGAAACATACCATCTTAGATTTTCGATCCGCTGACTTTTAAAACTTTGATATATCCACCATACAAAAGTAGCATAGTGTGCGTTTGTTATCCTGACGGTTTGTGGATGCTCTTCTTATTCAAGACATAACTGACAAACTGAATGAGTATTTTGCATTTACATTCACACATAAGGAGATTCAGGGAGGGGAATTCCAAAAGTTTATCAAACTCTGGCAGGAAGCTAAATGATTTTGTAATAACTGAGACCAAAGTGGAGGAGAAATTGTTGAAGTTAAACATAAGAAAGGGGTGTGAATGGGATCTATCCAGTTATATTAAAGGAGGCAGCAAATGAAGTAAGCAAACCCTTAGCCATAATTATGAGAGCTTCCTTGGACTCAGGGGAGGAATCCATGGACTGGAGAAAGTGGTATATCCAGGTGTCATCTTAAGGGGGAGCATGGTGACCAGGGTATTTTTTTTTTTTAGAACGCCTCCTGCCTTCTTTTTCTTTAATTTCAAAATTTTTGTTAAGGGGGGCATATGCCCCTTCTGTCCACCCCTGAATATGCCCCTGACTAGAGATGTGCAAATGTGTCCCCAATTCATAAAGGGAGTTTCAAAGGGTGATACGAGTAATTATAGAACTCTTAGTTTAACTTCTGTTCTGGAGAAATTAATGAAGGCACTGGTTAAAGAAGGACTGCAGAATCTAGACAAGACTGCAATTATAGTTTAGACACAGCATGGGTTTGTTATGGGGAAGTCTTCTCTGACCAATTTGATTGGATGCTATGATGTAGTCACAAAGGGACTGAGTGCAAAAAATAATTTTGATATTATATACTTGGATTTTAAGAAAGCTTTTGGTTCTCTTGCACACGGAAGACTACTGTACAAATTGGAGCAGTATGGTATTAAGGACAAATTGCTGCTATGGATAAAGGGATGGTTGAGTGCGATTAGACCGAAAATGGTAATTAGTAGACAGTGCTCTTCGTGGACTAATGCTCTTAGCAGAGTCCCCCAGAGTTCGGTGTTGGGCTTATTGTTGCATTACGGTTTTCTGTGTTTATTAATGAAAGTATATCAGGCTTAATGTCCAAGTTTACAGACGATACGAAAGTTGGCACGATTTTTAATGACACTAACGACAGTACGCTACTGCAACAGGATCTAGAAAAGTTGAGCAGATGGGCTGAAAGGTGGCAACTGAAGTTTAACATTGACAAATGTAAAGTACTGCATATGGGTAGCACTAACCCCAGAGTAACATATCAACTGTGTGGTACTACACTGAGGGTAGTAGAGAAATGAAAAAGGCCTGGAGCTAATTGTTCAGTCAGATATGAAGTTGTCTGAGCAGTGCAGACAGTCTGCAAGTGTAGCGAGGTGATTATCCCCTTGTATAAGACAATGGTCAGGCCATACCTTGAATATTGCATACAGGTCTGGAGGCCTCGTCTTAGGAAGGATGCAGAGCTGCTGAAACGAGTACAGAGAAGAGCAACGAGATTTGGTGAATGGATAAAGGGTTGCCCTTAAGGCTTAAGTTCTGCAAATTGCAGTCTGGAGATTAGGCACCTGCGAGATGATCTGATTGAGGTGTATAAGGCCTTGAATGGTTTGAGCAAGATCAATGCTGGATTCTTCCTCTTTCTCAGATTAATTGCCTGAGGGGACATAAATTAAATTGAGGAAAAGCAATTGTAGAATAGATGTGCGGAAATTTACATTTAGCCAGTAGGTGGTGATTGCTGGAAAAAACTTCCATCTGTTGTTGTGGAAGTTGAGTCTGCCGTTATCAAGGCAGAATTATACAAACATTTGGAGTGAATGGATGGGTGAAATGGAAAGTTTGTTTTTTTTTTTTCCTTTTGGCTGATGCTGTATAAGCTTGCTTTCTTACATCATTTATCCCTCCTAATGCTAATGCTAACTTACGAGTATTGCAGCAGACATGAAGCGCTCACAGCTTGTCTTGCTGACCCAAATGTATTCCAAAATAGGCTTAATATGCACTGAAAAGCTTGATGCTGCCATCAATTTATGCTTCCTCCTTATTTAATATGCTTTAAAAACATAAAATCTTCAGTTGCTGTAGGTTGACACTGTTGGATTCACCACACAAAGTATATAAGAAACAGTAAAACATAATATAATTTTTTATTTTTTTTTTTAAATTGTTAAATAAAGATTTCTTTGTTTATACAGCGTTATTGCACTGTCTAAACAAAGTTATATGTTTGTTTTTGCCTAAAGCAACTAATGTTTAGTAGTGTGTTTAGGGTCTAACAGCACTAGGGGTTTTCTCCATCTTCGCGTAGTATACATTGTGGTGGGATACAGAACACTGTAGAGGCCAGAGGTTTAAAAGTGTATGGATATTGTGCTGTGTAATGTTTTGTACCGTTGTTCATCTGGCCTTTTAGCCGTTGGGCCGCTAATGAGACCCACCGTTGCCCGCACTAAGCCCCGTGGAGGCAGACTGGGTACACCAGTATTTTAGATATTTACTCTGGCCGGTCCTGCCACCTAATTTCCTGAGATTTCAGTGGCTAGGTACTAAAAAACAAAAGGGGAGGGAAAGAAACGCTAGAAATTAGGTAAGGCCGAAAGAGATATAAGTTATGCTGGGTAGAGTTAAAATTTTTGAGTGTGGGGCTTATGTAGTTTTGACTAGAGCTAGAGGGGGAAGGGAGACTGAAAACTCGGGGGGGGGTGACAGACAGAAGTATGGGAACAATAAGGAGGACGGTCCCAGAGTATTAGTGAGGCAGGCCCATGCCTCACCAAGCGAAGAGTGGGGTGGCGGGGAAAGCACGCTGCTTCTCTCCCTGCCCAGGAAGGGGAACCTCACAAGAGGGTGAGGTACAGATTTCCAATGGCTCCAGCATAGCTGGGAGTTTTTACAGTCAGTTTTAGAGTCCATATCAGTTGTCGGGGATCCGCTTTGAATCATTCATGGGGAAAGCCCAGTTCAGTGAGACTGTCTTGATGTTGGTCCACTCGAGGTCAAATTTGCGTGACTGGCCGCGTTATAAGTTGTCAACCAGGGAGTGGAATGTCCCAAATTTCGAATTGCCTGTGTTGTTACTTCTTCATCTAGTTCGAGTTGTTTTTATTTGGATATCGTGAATAGCAATCAACGTTCTTCTTCTGGAGAATAAGTCCTGACCGAAGAGTGAGAGCGCTCTGTAGTCGTCCTCCTTTTAGGGTAAGTGCGACTCTTTATTCAGTAACGTGTATCTTGACCTTGTTATTAGGAGGCATCACAGGTCTTCATAGTGTTTACATCGGTGCATTAGATGATCCCATGTCTCCGCCTGCCCTCAAATACATAGTGGGCTATCAACCAAGCCGAAGACTGTCAATTTGGCGTTGTATGGGCCATGTTCTGTGATTAGAAAGGTCAGATTCAACCTTGGATGAAACCAAAGAGAGGGCCGGGGTACACTCTGTCAATATCTGGTAGGAATTTCCTTGTCACTTCTCCTTTCATAGAATGCGCCCATCTGTTCTTCCATGCTCGCTGCAGGTGTTGGATTAGGTTGGCTTTTTCCGTCTTCTGATTGTTTGTGGGATCTATGGTGTATCCAGCAAAGGTGATGGGGACTCTCTTTGCAAGGTGGTATAGCATGGCTGTCTTGATTACCTCTAGGTCCAGCTGGAGGGCTCCCGCGGGGACCTGCAGAGCGTGTGTACTGACCGTACGGCAGGCTCGGGTGATAGCAAGGAGTACAGTTCTTTGGATTGTATCCAGGGTTCTTCTGTTTACAGCAGTTATGGATTTGTGGTACCATATAGGTGAGGCATATGTGGTTACAGGGATGTGATGGTTTTGTAATATAGTGAGAGGGTGCGTTTTTTAAGTCGCCAGTACCTCCTGGTGACTCTTGCAACTAAGGCCGCGTTGTTTCTTATTTTACTCCTTATATGTTTCAGTGAGGTTGGAACGTCAAATTGGTGTCCAGGACGATGTACAGACATTTAAATTCCCTGGTGGGCTTGAGGGTTTTAAATCCAATCTTTATTTGTGGCGGCCGTCGAGGATCCAGTCTTCCTTTCAGGAGGATGGTGGAAGTCTTTGTTGAGAAGATTTGTAAGAAGTGAATCGAGGTCCATTCTTATAGTTTTTGCGCAGTCTGTCTTCACTGCTAGACGGGTTAGGCACCCAAATACCACCCATTGAAGATCAAAGTAAGAAACGTCCTGGATATGACAGTCCTCTCAGGAGAAGGAAAAAAAAAAAAAAAAAAAAAAAAAACACTCCTTCCTTCGTCCCAGGAGTGACAGAACCTACACCAGCACAGCTCAGCTGCTGCCTTTAGGCCTCCCTAGCCACGCTCCCTTGCGTGGTCCTTTGCCTCCACTCCCTGGCGGGAGGGGGAGTTCATCCCTGGTGTCCTCCCCCCTCGCCACCCCTCTTTTTCACTCTGGTGGGGCATGGGCCTGCTCCACTGACTTGGGGTCATCTTCCCTATGGACCCCGTATCTCTGTCTTTTCCCCCCAGTCTTCAGTCTCCCTCCCCTTCTCTAACTTACAACTAGTGTCTGAATCCACTCCAAATTGTTTGAGTCCTATATCCAAAAACTTAACAACATCAAATCGCCCAACTAGTACTCTCTTTGTTTTTGGCTGACCCCTATCTATAGCGTGTTTTTTTTTTTTTTTTTTTTTTAGGTCCTTGCCACTGAAATCTTAGGAAATTAGGTGGCAGGACCTGCCAGAGTAAATAACTAAGTAGTGTACCTGGTCTGCCTCCACGGGGCGGAGTGGGGCAACGTTGGGTCCCATTAGGGGCCCAGCGGCTAAATGACCAGATGTACAACGGTACACGACACTACACAAATACAAAATCCATATACTTTTAAACCTCTGGCATTGACAGTGTTCTGTTTCACACCCACAATGTATAGCACGCGGAGATGGGGGAAACCCCTGGTGCCGTTTGACACTAAACACACTCTACACTCTACACACTCTACACTCTTATAGTTTGCGGAAGTGAAAAACACTTTTAAATAGTTATGACATCAGAACAAAGCGACACTGCCCCAACTCCTTGCAGCATAGACCCACTACATAATGACAAAAGGTAGTATAAAGACTAGTAAGCATCACGGAAGGGATAAATCCCCATAGTAACAGCCAGTAGACTTGATTATAACCCCAAGATAATGAGCAGAAAATAGGACCCAGACTATATGCAGTCTGGAAAGATGATATCCCATATTTAACCTCCTATTAGTGTCCCACCTGAACGAGACTCAACGGCCAGCTTTTCAGGGCCTGCAAACTGACGGAGACGATGTACGGTGGTACTTTTTCGCCGGGACAGTACATTGGCGACCCAACCCAAATCCGCACTCTCTTGAGCGGATCTTTCTTTCCAAACTCCTGGGAAGGGGGAGTGAGAGGCAAGCTGCTCCTTTCCTCCCCGTCTTCCCAATTTTCTCACTCTGGTGGGGCACGGGCATGCTGGGGCATCTATTCTATCGGCCCCTTACTTCCAATTTCTTCCCCCCAGTCTTCAGCCTCTCCCCAAACTTTTGTCTTCCACAGCGTTTAGTCCTACAACGTCAAAAATTAATAGAGAACATCAAAATTCTTGCCCAAATCTATTTGGCTTTTAAAACTCACTTTTATCGCACAGCCCCACGTCGCATACTATTAATACTAACTTGTTAAGTATCACTAATTTCGACCGCGATTTTTTTTTTTTTTTTTTTGGTCCTAGCCACTGAAATCCCAGGAAAGTAAGTGACGGACCCGCAAGAGTACAAATATTGGTAACACCCAGCCGGTCTCCCCGTGGCTGATATTGGTATAACGTCGGGTCTCACTAGGGACCCGGTGGCTAACAGGCCGGAAGAACAATGGGCACAACATAGTACATACCCTACACACTTTTAAACCCTGGCTTGTCCGATACATAGAACATACGCGGAGATGGGAGAAATCCCAGGAGCCGTCAGACCCTCAACATATAGTTCTTATAGTTTGTCATTGCCTGACTTGCAGTGGTCTCCAATTGGGCTCTTGAGTCTGCCGTTATCATAAGAACGAGATCGTCCGCAAAGGTCTGGGAACGGGCATCACCCAAGTCCAGGGCGAGGAACTCGTCGACGAGAACTATATTCCACAGAAGCGGGCCCCAGAACCGAACCTTGTGGACAGCCGCTGCGGACCGGGCTAGTTAGACTTCTATATGACGTATTTATGGCTATTTACCGTCCTGACAGGTAAGATTTCATTATGTCATAGAGGTTCCTTGGTAAAGAGAGAGGTTTTGACTAGAGCTAGAGAGGGAAGGGAGACTAAAAACTCAGTCTTGCGAGGACGCTTGGCCATCAAATGATGACAAACGCCCCACAAAGTCAATCGAAATGACTAGAAAATTCTTCTTATCGCATGCCGCAGCAGCGTCTAAGAGAGGTTTCAGTGCGTCGGTGGTGGAGACTCTGGGCTTGAATCCAAACTGGGTCGGACTTGCAAATCCGGCCGCGTCGTAGTGGGATTGTATTCTTCCGGACAGCATCCTTTCAACGATTTTGCTCGTAACTGTTAGCAAGGCAATTGGCCGGTATGAATCTGGTCTGTCTGGGGTTTTTTAGGGTTTTTCAATATTAGTTTCATGTCCGCAGTTTTCCAGTCTTCAGGAAAAATGCCCGTGATAATGCCTCTGTTGTATAGGGTTAGTAGTAGTTTTGGTACAGTTTCTACTGTCTTCCTGACGATTTCTGGCTCTAGGAGGTCAAGACCAGGGCACTTTTTGTTTTTGATCTGAGCCTGCTGCACAGAGTTCCTCTTCCATGAATAGAGCTTCTAGCTGTTCGGTGGTATAGTTTTCATTGGCTTGGTGGATCTGGTGCTGCTGCAGTGTTATGGGTGACAGTGGTTCTGGAAAGATTGAATTCAGGATGTTATTTATTGATACTTCCTACGTAGTTGCCAATGTACTCTGCGGAGTTTGCGTTGTGGCGATGATCTCACCTCTGGAGAGTTTGTTAGTGGTGATTTTTTACACCACTCCCCAGGGGTCTTCATTACTTGTTGTAGACAAGGTGTTTCCAAGCCTTCCTTTTACTTTTCCTGATCAGGTTGGTGTATCTGTTTCTAGCTTCCCCGTATCGGTCCCTCAGAGGGGCGACCTCAGCCTCAGGCCAGCTGCGACGGGCTCGCTGAAACTGCTTCCGATGGGCATTCACCTCTCTCATTAGCAGTTGGATTTCTGGTGTCTACCACGGTACTGCCCCCCCCTGGTGTCGGGTTCTTTCTTTTCATTGCAGCTTCCGCGGCCGTTGTGATAATTTCTGTGATTTCCCGGTTAAGAGCATTGGGGTCCTTCCGTTGGGGATTCTGCGGGAGAAATTCATTGGCTGCAGTGGATAGATGATTCGCGAAGAGCTCCCAGTTTGCGCTTTTGACAGCAAACCGATTCAGGGTCGGTCTGATTATTGGAGTTCTGGTTATGGTAATGAGGATTTGAAAGGTGATCACTCTGTGGTCGGACGTCGTCCTGGAGTTCTGCATCGTCCAGTCGTAGGTGTACCCGGCTATCTCATTCGTAGCCAGGGTGACGTCGACAGTAAAGGCATTTTGCCCGTAAATCGCATGATTTCTGTGATCAGTTCGCCTGTTTTGCTGGATGTACTTGGGGGGAAGCCGTGGCACCCTTTCCTGAGATCGACTAACCCGTCCATTCAATGCAAAAAGCTCATAAAAAATTCATCCATTGTGCTATTAGCAACTCATTAGTAAATTGATAATTAAATAAACTGTGTTAATTTATTATGAATGAATTGAGATGTATACCCAATGTATATGACAGTGCAATAACTAGCTTTTAGTCAACTTTATGTCTACAAACAGAATTAACTTTTCAAAATCAGTTTCGGGATTCATTGGAAGTTTGCTACCAGTGAATCTCAAAGCTGATTTTACTGTGTTATGGCAGCCATACATGTATTCCAATTACTGCTATTTATAATCAGTTTATTCACATGAGTGAAAGACACCCCTGGACAGTCTCAAGGCTAGATGGGTAAGGATTCTACTAGTTTGATTCTAGAGGGATCATAAGTACAATTGAAAAATGGAGATGTGAAAGAGGATCTGAGAAGGATAGGCCTTATCGAATGTCAGTAATTCCCTAAGGTATTATCGACCTTAAAAGTTTTGTGGGAAAACACAAAACCGAGGCTTATGAAGCATTTAAGTTTATTTAGGAGTGATAATAGGGAAATTTCGGACTACAGTTACTTCAATGAGCGTTAATTATTGATTATTGGAGGACGAAATGACGAATGGATTAAATGTGATCCTATTAAGCCATCCCAAATCCATTGCTCTATTCCGGAAAGTTATTATTATTATTATTTTTTCCCTTTTCAAATGAGTGGGATGGGTGGCGATCTATATGACGAAAGAATACATGATAATGGGCGTAATCAATCGTTAGACATGTAAGAGTAATGTTGTAAATTCCATCAGGCTTCTGTTGGATGTTCCACATTGTTATTACTATTATTATTATTTAAAACCAGTTTATTCACATGAGGAAATGCACCCAATTATGGCATACATTTTTGTTTTTGTCTTTTTTCAAATGTCCTCAGAATGACAGATTATCGTTCCATCAAGCCAAGGTCAGTACGGGACCTGATTTTCCTTATCTATCGCTTACTTTTACAATGATGCTATTCTGAAATTTCTGTTTTGTGAAGGTAATCTGAGCTTATTTTTTATGATGGATTTGTAATACAATGGACTCGAGGTAAGCTTCAGTCACCATCAGTTAGCAATCAGTCACCTCGATTATGTATAATTGCTTATCTATGTCGGATAATTGTGTAGAGGTAAGGAAGGAAGGAGAGCCCTCTCGAAGATTTTAAGGACTGAACATTCAATTTAAATTGATCATAGATATGAGAAATATATAGAACGATAACCCAGTTTAATATAATACAATAAAATATACAATAGCAGAAGCTTTCAAGACTGACAAGCTTCTGCTATTGTATATTTTATTGTATTATATTAAACTCGGTTATCATTGTATATATTTCTCATAACCATGGACCCCAGTACACCAGGCCCATTCGTTACAATTTGATCATAGATCTTTCAGGCCCATGAAGATCTTTTTTCACACACCATCTAATTCCTTACTGAAAATTATTAGTTCTGTTTATTTGAATCGACATGTGTTTATCTCTCTCTGTCTGAGAGAATAAAAAAAGAATTAGTGAGTGTGACCAACCCGAGAATTCGATGTTGTGTTAAAATACAATTTAAATTATATTTAAGTCTTCTGTTTCTGTTGATTTAAACGGATAGTTGGATTTAAAATGTTATGAATTTCGGCTAAGTCCTGTTTTTTTTTTTTTACCCTCACCATCACTGAAAATGTCAAACTGTCGAATTCTGTTGACATCTTTTAGGGTAGATAAAAGTTTCAGTCAATGTGCAGGAGTGGGTAGATATCTTACAGAAAGTAATCCGATTGCCATGTGAGTCGTATTTATACCTCAGTCAGTGGTCTCCAGAGAAATAACTCTTCAGTTGTAGTCTGCAATAGCGCACCACGAGTTCAATGTTACTGTGACAGGGTTCAAGATAACCACGTGGCCCTTTTGCACCGATGCATAGTTCCGTAAGCATTCACACTGACAGGGACACGCGACCGTGCCTTTAGCGTGTTCGTAATTTTCGCATGCACGTGCCTCAAAATCCAGCTCGCGCTCCGAACTCGCCAAGCAGTACAAGGAAAGCAGGAATGTCCCGAGGCACGAAGGCGACGTCTGCTCCATCTACGAACACCGGGTCTGCACCCTCCTGTCAGTGGGTATCAGAGAGACTGCCTCCCTCAAGTTTAGCGTGATGGCTTAATTAAAGCGGAGCCGCACCTCGGGGGTAATTAAATTGGCTAATGCCCAGTTTGGCGGCGAAACGTCAAGAGGTCATGACAGGGGAGTCAAGAAGAGCAGATGTTTTCTTTTCAGTCAAGATCCGACTGCATTAGAAATGACGGTAGGAAGCACGAGCACGGTGTGGCAGATGGGACCATAGCACGAAGACCAACGGTGTTGACCACACTCGAAATTGGTTCACCTGATGGTGTCCAGCGATGGCGGAAAGCAAGAGAGAAATTCTTTGGACACCATGGTATTCTAATCAAAGTGAATGGAATGTGAGGCTATCGGCATCCCCTCCTATTTCTTGTGTGCATCCCCCTCGTGATACACACAAGATAGCGAACAAAATATATAGCAGTTAATGAAGGATAGTATTGATCAATATAAACTAAACTTCTTAGGGAACAGTAATTTCGTTCCACGCTTCTTCTTAGTTGGGTTACTCTTTTTCAAAGAAAATTTGACGGGTTCAGTTAAAATTATTTTCATTAGTAAATTAGGTGGCTCTTTGAAACAGCCAGTTACTGTTTTAAAAGCGTCGTATACTGTAGTCGTAAATTGCATATTGAGACAGTTTGTTGGGATGAAACCTAAGTGCCTGGAGGAAAATCTTGCGCCTGTGTCCTCACAGGTCTAAATACCAATAATTCCGTAGTACATTCTTAATAACCTTTGACCGGGAGCGAAATCCCGAAGCACTTAGAGATACCAAGGTATTTTCGCCCCATGCTTGCTTATACCCTTTATGAAACAAATGTAGTTTAGAGCGTTGAAGCTAAAGAAAGATGAAAGCGAATAACAAAAAGACACCCAGCTAAATACGGTGTTGTTTTTTGTATTCTCTCTACCTTGTGAACTCCTTTGACCGTGTGGTCATTCCGGAGTATAAACAGAAAATGTATGTATTTATTTATTTATTTACATGTTTTTAGCATTTATATGAATCCATTCTTTCGGGAGGAATTTTTGGTTTAGGTTAATGTTGCTATATTCAATGTTTCTCATACGTGTTTACTTTAAAATGTGGTTTGTAAAGAATTACAGTTCTTCTAATTACTAAGGCGATTTTTTTGACGCTGCTAAGTTCTGACAGTAATGTAGTTCATTGTATTTTCATCTCACTGAGTAAATGAATTTGGCCGGATATTTCATATCTGCAGTAACCACGAAAGCAGCGAAATACTCAATTTCGAAAAGCCTTTCCCTTTCCAGTACCTGGTGGCATTTTTCTGCTTTTGTGACTATTCAGTAGTGATAGACTCCGGATTATATGCACTTGCACATATGCAAATACATATTGTGGCCATTATTTATGACGACATTATTCGCGAAATTTGTCAAGAAAATTTCAGATATTAGAGAAAATTTCATTTCGATGTGTGTTAACGAAACGACAGACGTTTGTGGCCGATATATTGCACATTTCATATGTGAAAAATTAGATGCAGAACCATCGCGTCCGTATTTACTGCTTGTAAATCCCTCGAAAAAGTGGATTACTCTACAATTGCAAGATTTTGAAATGATTCTTTGCAGTTACTATCTCCAGAATCGACCCATGGCGAAAGAGTTTGTATTTTTTTTTTTTTTTTTTTGTTAGTGACGCTGTTTCGTATATGGTAAAAGCAGCTTCTGTGTTACAAGTTTTCCATCCAAATCTGATCCATGTTACTTGCTTAGCCCATGGCTTACAGGTGGTGGCAAAGGCAATTCGAGAGAATTTTGGTGAACTTATTTCTATAGTAATTAGAGAACAGTAATTTCGAGAATAATAATTTACCTACTATTCCTTTCCCACGTGATCCTGTTCTCACAAATGGGGAACATGGATACAAGCAGCAACGTTTTACGCTAAAATTTTTGATTCTATAAAAGAATTTGTTGATTCCTTGGATAATATTCAGCAGCTATTGGTAGTGATAAGGCGATGCTTTCTGATTATTTAGCTAGCAAACATTTATGATTCATCCAGATCCATTTCAACAGGTTACCTATTCGTATAACTAAACTTGAAACGTGGGGACTTTCTTTGAGCAGCGCAATTGGAGAGATGGAAAAAGTTGAATTGTAAATTTCAACCATGCCTGGATGCATATGAGAAGAAATAAGAAGAAAATACAATAATGTTTTAGAACAGAACTCAGGATTTCACACTTTAAGGGAAATAGATGAATTCATAAATGGGAAAGGAAATGAACTTCCATTTCAAGAAGGCTTCAAATGCTCACTTTTTTTAGTCATTTTCAAAGAAGTAGAACGGTCTCATTCTCTGCGTATAAAATGATCTCGGACGATAAACGTCACAAATTTACAATGGATCGCTTGAGAAATATATTACTGTGTATTGTAACAAAAATTATTCCAGGTATGAGTTTGAAAGGGAAAACTTTTCATAAACGGTTTTATTACTTTAACATGTTCAACCCAAATAAATTGTGAATCAATTAATTTTAATAAATTTAAAAAAATTTTAGTGCATCTATTAGCGTTTTTGTGCAATTTGCATAAATAGTCGACCTGTTTTTTTGTGCATATAATCCCATGTCCAGTGATAACCCATCAAAATCAAAACAAGCAATCACAGAACAGCTTAGCCAGCATATAGTGAAAGAAATGTCAGGCACATTTCTCGCATAGAAATAAATACATATTAACGGAATATTAATTCGCATTAAAAGTATCATCTGTACATTCAATAGTATAAAAGACCGAGTCTTTTTGCTTCCTTTTTATTAAGCGCATTTATGTTCATCCTCACAATTTATTTATAGTAAGGTGTAAACAAATTCCTCACATCAGTATTTGATTTTAAAGATTCCTACCTATATTATAGATGCCGTGCTGTTTCTTGCAAGAGAATTTCTTGCAAATTCTCTTTATATTTTATCTTCTCCTGTTGTTGATCTCTGTAGAGTGGTGTGGTTTTCTCGAGCGGACGTCTGATGGTTGTTTTGTACAGTTTGGCAGGCTATTTCTCAGATTGGGAACAAAAAGAATTTTCTACATCTCGCAGCAGATATTACTGTTATCTGGTGGTGACAAACTAAGTAAATACCTGTTCTGGTAATGGTAATTTATTCTCCAATTTTCAGTTTCGGGATTTGCGGTAAATAGCATTTTAGAATGATTGCATAATGCATGTGATAGCAGCATATTTCCAGCGGTGTTTTGTCAAGATCTACGTGTGGAAACCTAGTCTTCCTGTCTCTTTCGTGATAAAGAACTCTGCTCGATGAGTTCGAACTGCGGTGCTGAATTTATGCGTAGACAAACGATAATTGTGTATTTGATCTGTGATAATTGCCGACGCAGGTTCTGCTGTATTCATTAGACTATCTTTTAAAAATAGGCGCTCGTAAACGATTGCTTTAGACTACAGACTGTGCTACAGTCATTATGCAAATTCTTAAATAAAAAGAGTGGCCTTAAATTATATTTTGACTAGGACCAGCAAATTTATAAATGAGCCCTTGCTGAATTGCGTAATATACGGATATGTATTATGATGTAAATTCGTATACTGTTAGCCTTCACCAGCGTTTCTCAATCGCAGGGCTAGTGAACTCCAAGGTATTCGTAAAAATAAAAATAAAAAAAAATGGCGTGTTTATTTATTTATTATTTTTTTTTGTCGCTTTCGGGTGCTACAGTTCTTACCATTATTTCAGTTTAGATCTAATTTATTAAAATATTTACGAATGAAAGCAGCAACTGTTCACATGTTATGAGAAACAAAGCTGTACGTTTCTTAACACCCCCACCACACAATCTCCCAATGAAGATTTGAATTTCGATTACGCACTTCGTATGAACAAAAGAGCAGTTCCATCTTCCATTTGATAGATGGAGCTTGTTTTTGCGATTACAGACAAGCGCAACCGTTCAGCATGCAAGTAGGTAGGCCCGTGAACACGCATACTTGTGCGGTTATAATACACAATGCTCAGTAAAACCCAAACAACAGCAATCGTGCAGTCAGCCTACATTTATGTCATTTCTCGTTAATTTAAAATAAGCGTATCGAGTGCATCACTGTATTCGATCTGCTTCTGTTTCACGCAGAATTAAATTTTATTGTTTCTTGTATTTAAGTATAAATAGCTTTGCTTTTATGTCTGCTATAGACCGTTGGGTGAAAATTAGAAGTGTTAGTCCCTGGCGGGTAGCACGTTGGATATAATCGCTGTTCTCCCCACACGAGGTGGAAAATGTCTGAGTTTGAATCCCGGCAGTGGTGCGAGGAATTTTTATGGGGTTTTTCGCAAAGCCACTGAGTTAGTTGCTTTCAGGCGAGTGTCGCTTTTTTTTTTTACTTCTGGAAGTTCAGGCTTTTCGTCCGTGAGACACAGAAATCAACCGCAGAAATTACTCATCTTATAGACACAATATACTGACGCCCCATAGCCTTAGTTGATTTGGCGCTTAACAACACACACACGTATGGTGTTAGGAAGATTGATGTTGGGAATAGGGTATAAGGACCTTGTGATCCCCCCTTTCATATGAGTGTAATGTAATGAGTTAAGAATGAGCGACTCGTTAATGAATGATTACCAATATGATCAATGAATGATTACCAATATGATCAATCACCATTAAAAATATAATGGTGATTGGATCACAGTTGGCATTCTACTTACTGGACATAAAGAGCATCTGCAACGGCAGTGTGTTATTTGTTGAAATATACTTGCGAACAGTTGAGGCGAGTAAAACCACCGCCTTCTCGTCATTTAGGGAAACATATTTATTATTATTATTATTTATTTATTATTATTATTATTATTTATTTTTTTTTTGCACGGATAACCAACCGATTTTTCCAGCAGCAGCAATCTACTTTCAGGTCATCAGTGTCTGCAGGTCCTTCAGCATAGACCGGGGTGAGTGTACAACCTGCTGGCTGAATGCGGCTGATTACTTCACATTTTGCGGCTCGTCGCCATGTATAGGCAGTGTTCTTGTATTATGCGGCCCAGGGCTTAAAATTAACGCATTACAAAATATAGTTTCACTTCAAATTTATATAATAATTGTTGACCGCTGTCAAACACTGCGTCCAAGTGGTCACATTTGTCCACAATCAGAATATCACATTTCTTTAGATATTCAAGACTGTTTTGCTTTCTCCACCCCGTGATCCCCCCATCCCCTTCAATGCCTGCATCCTGCCGATCACTGTCCACCACGAATTCAACGAGCTGAGTGGATCAGGGTAGGTCTGCTCTGTTTAAAACCATCTATGCGTATCAGAACAATGCGTGCGTATATTTGCATTTTTATTTGTTACTTGTATGTGCATAATTTCTACACTGGACTGGAGTGAAATAAAATAAAAAAAAAAAAAAAACATGAAAAAAGTACCTTTGCTCTGGTCCACTAATGTATGTTTGCTTGTGTAAGGTTCGTTCAAATTTCCGCACAAATTCTAGAAGGGATTTGCATATTTGTTTGGCGCTTCTTAAAGCTACTGCTGAGAATAATTTATTTATTTATTATTTTTTTTTACAGTAAAATGCCTATCGATAAATGCGAATTACCTCGAATACAACCGAGACTTCTTGACCGTGCTGCCATCTACCGGTAATACAACGAATCAGTTCGAATATAATGCGTTAGTAATACTGTATTGGCAAAACAACGCCATGAGCTGTCCTAGCAGCACGTTTGCACTGCTTAAAGAACCTCATGTCTGGCTGAACAATTACACCAAGGTCCTTTTAATTATCAACTACCTCGAGTTTGATGCTACCCAATGGTGTATCACGCTAGAATGATTACTACTCAAATGCAACCTTGTATTTACCTATACGTTAAACCTGCCCATTTTTAGCCCACCGTCCTAGTTTATCTAAATCTTGAAGTAATATGATTAATGTCATTAAATGCTCTGTCCTCGTTATTAGCAGAATCAATTTCATTAATAAATATCAAAAACAGTTAAAGGACTCTAAATCTTCTGGGGGGGCCCTTGTGACATTGATCCATGAAGAGAGGTGGCCATTTTAACCGTAGGGTCTTTTCCTGAATCCAAGCATGCTTGTAGTTATTATAGCTAAAGGTTTAATTACCTCATTTGCTCTTGCCTTTAATACAATTGGAAAGAAGTCAAAAGTTCTTAAAAGTGAAAATTTGGCTTCTTTTGCAAATAACCCTTTTTTATTTGTTTGGCAGTTCACAAATTGAATGAACCTTGACAAGTATTTAATACACTGTACATGTGTCAGAGGTATACTTAACTTATTGGCAAAGCGGGGTCTCGACAGTGCGTTTCCCACCACAACACACCATTGCTTGGCTTCAATCACAAGAGAAGTAATGGTGACAATATCATTCACTAGCTCATTAAGAAGTATCCTAAAGTGTTTGCTCCCGTATTTTTTCTAATGATTAGCGTTTACAATCTGCGCTCTCGAAATGTAACGGAATTCATTAAATGTTGAACTTCACCAACTCGG
This sequence comes from Mastigoproctus giganteus, assembly GCF_048544385.1. NCBI lineage: Eukaryota > Metazoa > Arthropoda > Arachnida > Uropygi > Thelyphonidae > Mastigoproctus > Mastigoproctus giganteus. The sequence goes on from NC_143577.1 coordinate 106,077,041, forward strand.
ATTGCGGCCATTATAAACTCAAGAGCCATTATTCTTACGAGAAGGGATGGGAAAAACCGAACTTTGTGTTTTATGTCCAAACGTAATTATAGCTGCTTTAGCCTATAGTAATAAAGGCAGTGGTATTGCAACAGGTTATGAGAATCATTTACTACTTAGATTATTAAGTTCCAATACTTCGGCCATTCCTCTGCGAGTGTGGTCACCACTACTTGCTTATGTTAGTTCAAAATTTCTCAAAATAGTTCTAAAAATATTTGAGAAAGCAATCCTGAACACCGTCAATCAGCACTGCTTTGGGGACAGGCCAGAACACTTACATTCTGTGCTTCCTCGAAGGTCGACTATTACAAATTTAATGGAGACTCTACTCCGAATACAGCTAGCTTTAAATAATAAACAACAGTTGGAATCGTTTTCCTGGATGTAGCAGCAGCCTTCGACAACGTCTCAATCCCAGCTATAACAGTAATCCTCAAGGAGTATTTCCTCATTTCAGGAAGCACTTTAAGCATTCTGACTAACACCCTTCAAGAAAGACAAATTATCGCAATGAACGGGAAACAAACAGGGGCGTATTGTCCGCCCTCAAGGGGGCGTATTGTCCGCCACCTTCTTCGCAATAGCACTAGCCCCATTTTTAGCTCAAAACTGTAAACAATTTATTACATATGCTAATGATTTGAAAATTTTTGTAACCTCTAAAGAACAAGAAACTGCACCCCATCTATCAGAGGAAGCAAACAAGGCAAACAGGAAGCTAGAAGAATATCTGCACTACATTGGCCTGAAACTTAATGAAAAGAAAACTGCCCAAATGACCTTCACCAACAAAAAGAAGAAAAATGAAATTACGGTGAGTCCAAAAATCCCCCGCACATGTTGACCTTGGCCTTAAGTGGGATGAAGGTTTAAATTTCATACCTCACTTCGAACACATTAAGAAAAAGACATACGCAGCACTCTGGAGCACTAGACAGGAACTCACCGGTCTCCGAAGCCCTCATCGTATGATCCAATACATCCTTAAATGCGTTACACCGATTCCGTTGTACGCATCCATTCCATTTCCATTGGAATGGATGCGTACATCCTTAAATGCGTTACACCGATTCCGTTGTACGCATCGACTATCTGGTCATCGGCCCCAGAGAACAACATCGAGGCCTTCTTAGGAGTAGAATACTGGCTCCTGAGATGGCTAAACAAGATCGCCGGGAAACCGTTTACCATCTCAAGAGCGGTCTTGTCTGTCAATCTGGACATCACACCCTGGAAGTATATCATCACAACTGTATCTCCAGGGGAGTACCTCAAGGGGCGTATTTGTCCATCTTAACTCTGGCAAAGCTACTAACGGAGAGAACAGATGCGCCGAAAGTGGGAAACGTGATCACTCGCCCTCGGATGATACGACCGAGAATAAACAGGGAAGAACCAAGTCTCAAGTGCCAACTGACTCAATTGGACTCTCTGGGGAGATTTTTCCCAGCAAATACTGTGAATTATTTTAATAATTTAAATATAGATCCAGAGAAACTATGTACAGACAAAACGTATAGAACAGAAATCTTTGGTAATGTGTACCGGCAGGTACAAATATAATAAGAAGACTAATTTAATAATTTATATAATAGTATTTAGCATTTAACAACCATTCGCAATTAATTAAACCAACTTAACAATTAATTCATTAACCACATACTCTGTGTTTTTTCATCTCCAAATATTGTAAATAAGTTCATGTAAATATGCTTGTAAATACTGATATAATGTAACCACACCCTCTAGCCACGTGCTGTCTATGGGTGTCTCGAAAGAGAAATAAACAGATAATAATAATAATAATAATAATAATAATAATAATAATAATAATAAATAGGATGATTGCCTCTAGGGTGTATCCAGAATATCATTCTGGAGGGGAGCGAAGACGATATAGCGAAAAAATAAGTAAATTAATTTTATGTTTATACTCCGAGGGTTATAGGAGTATAAACAGAAAATTAATATACTCCACAGGGTCAGAGGAGTTCACAAGCTAAGAAAGGATACATGAGCATAACCGTATTTAGCCGTCACGCGAGCTTGAAGCACACTCAGCTCAAACGCGTGTACCGCTATACCATAGCGTTTGACCACTCGACTATGGCGGCCATATGATATGTGTGTGATTGACCGTAATTGAAAATTAAGTTCGAATTTAGCTTGAATTTATATTGAATTTTTAACCAGCTTTTATGTGATATACATACATCAGAAATATTTACCATTCAACAACTTAATATTACAAAACAGTGTTTTGTTTTCGTTTACTAAGGCCGAGCCTCAATCGACTGTCCTGGATTCGCACTACTTCCACTGTACTAGGCCGTGTAGTGCTTCTCACATGGGTAAATATACTCATGTGAAAAGAAGCGCTATGATTCTACGATGTGATAACCGTGAAGCGACTGGAGTTTTGTTGTAATTCTTTGCACAGTTTAGCGTATGATCTAATTAGGTCATTCAGATTCAGAATCCCACCTATTAGTTTGGTTTGCATTGTAACGTTGTCGTGGCCGCTTGACCATCAACACCACTGGAAGAATGTCTACAACCCAGCCGGTAGGGTCATCTTATCCTGGTGTAATCATCACTGGATATGACTGTTGATTACAATGAGCAGCTAATGCATTTGTAAAAAAAGATATGGACAATTTAAAAATGTTCTGCGGATGATTTCCTTTACTCCGCTAACATTCGAGAAACATTGGTAAAAAATTTCCATTGAGTTCATGTTTTGATAGACTCGTTCCCCCTGCTCGTCGCTCATCCCGCCAAGGTTTTTGGGAAAGAAATCGAAATGCGAATGCAAGAAATTAAGTTTTAGTGATATATATACCACATCCTATTTCTTTATATGCTGACCTTGGCTATCCAGAAAGTTTCCACAAATCTTTTTGAAAGCCTTCCATACGTTAAGTTCTAAGGCAATTTTTCAAAGTTTTCATCCTGCAGAAGCTCTCTGATTCTAGGCTCCACAAAGATATCCCTGTGAGTTTCGCGGCGCTGATCTTTGAAAATTTCTCACTAAAGTCATGAAATCCTGTCGAAGCGTTCATAAAACTCTATTAGTAGGCCAATTTAATGTGGAGAAGTGGAAGAAGAAGAGGAAAATCTTCATTGGATCCACCAGTGAAACATACTGTATTACACAGTACTCGTTCCTCACTCTGATGCGCGTCTTTGATGCACCCACATCTATGTTTGCTGTAGAACAGCTGTGGCATAGGCATAGGAAACAATATTTGTAAACTCTCCTTGCATGCTCATTGGCATACCAATGATTTGAGGTCACTGTAGATATTCCATTGATGAGTGCTGAATTGCCTCGAATAGTGTCTGCATGTTATAGTATGTCTCCCTTAGATGAACAAAATGGGCAGTGGGGACGGATGGCTTTAAGTCCCCGTTAATCAAGAGAATAGGCTTTTAAATTTCGCTGTGATGCGTCTATAAAGATGCGTCAGTTCCATAAAGTGATTGGAAGAAGGTTGTCTGGTCCGATACACGTTTCCTGTTGCATCATGTGGACGGTCAGGTACCTGTGCGTCGTTTATCAGGGGAAGTGATGGTGCTGGTTGCACCGTGAGACGAAAACAAGCCGGTGGCGACGGTGTCATGCTTTGGGAGATGTTCTGCTGGGACACCCTGGATACAATCATCCATGTGCTGGGCACTCTGACTTTTACCACCGACCGAAACTCACAGTCTGCACGGGTAGCACAGTGGTATCACTGTCCTCCCCACACCGGGTAGAAAAGGCCCGGGTTCGAATCCCGTCGATGACGCGAGGAACTTTAATGGGCTTTTTTCATTCCGTGGCTGAGTTAGTCGGTCTCAGGCGTAGATAGCAAGGTTTCTCCCCCCCAGAAACTGCGGTTTTTCGTCCAGCAAAACAGACAAATCGACATAGAACACACGCAATTAACAGACATAAGATACACAACACGGCAGATGAATTTCATTATTCGGATGGCCTAAAAATAATAGTTTTGTTTTGTTTTTTTCACCTAAACTCACAGCGGAGATGGGAGAAATCACAGGAGCCCTTAGACCCAAATATACCTATACCTAAATTCACCCTCTTATATAAGTCAGTCTTCATCCCAGCCGTGACATATGCTGCGGGGGTGTGGTACCTCAAGGCAAATACAGTAGTGAACAAAAGAAAGCTTGAATCCATTCAACGCTACATGTTACTTACGACTACCAGAGCTTGCTCCGCTGTCAGCACCCATGCGTTCCACGTCCTGGCTGGATCCCTTCCCTTGGATCTAGAGGTTTTGCGCTGTGAGGAAACACTAGAAAGGAAGAGCTGTAACCCACATGGATTTCACTGTTGTCCCAGCAATCAACAAAACCATACAACACAAAAGGCTTACAGAACACCTAAAAGACACCTGGCAGAACCGATGGAATTTATCCACCAAAGGAATCATTACCAAGAAGTTCCTCCCAGATATCAGCAAGGTATATCCACTCTCCCAGGCATGGCTAGCTCCCGGACTATACACCACATTTTTACTGACTGGACATGGCTCCTTTAGAAGACAGCAACAAGAATTTGGTCTCACAGACACCCCATTCTGTGCCTGTGGACAAGAAAAATCCTGGGAGCACTTCCTCCATGAGTGCGATCTCTTCGAGGACCTGCGTGGACAACTATACACGACTATCCACTCACTACTCAGGAAAGAACACATTATTTTACAGGAGCAGCACAACTACAGGACCTTCACCCACTTTCCTCAGCTGCTCTTTACAAAACGGAGGGCCCTTTTACTTCCCTAAAGAAAACGACACACCATAATAGGAGTAGGGCCCATCTTTTGGACCCAAATGCTGGAGATGACACTGTCAAGTTAACATCTTGCGACATATAGAAGGCCATTTGGCGGCGCTCTCTACCCTGCAGTAGCGAGGTACCTTTTAACCCCTTCCCCCGGCGGGGGAGAGGAACTTGTTCCCCGTCCTCCCGCCTCTCCCATTTTCCTTCTGGTGCGGCACGGGCATGCTCCACTGCTTGCAGGGACCATCTACTCTATCGGCACCTTACTTCCTTTTCCTCCTCCCCAGCCTTCAGTCTCCCTACCTTTCTTTCACTTCACACCGCGTCTGCCCCACACGTCCAAATTTAATTAAGCCAAAATTTCTGCCCGACCTATTAGGCCTCAAAGTTTGATATTTTCAGCGCATAACCCTCATCTAGAGAAATTTCGAAAGTTATTGGCAGAATAGACCGCGTTCATCTTTTACATCTTAGGTCCTAGCCACTGAAATCTCAGGAAAGTAGGTGGCAGGACCTGCCTGCCAGAGTAGATTTATCTTAATGATATATCCGGTCAGCCTCCCCGTGGCTGGATATGGTAACGTCGGGTCCCACCAGAGGCCCGACGGCTAACAGACCGAATGAATAATGGGCACAACACTACATATCACATGATCCATACACTTTTAAAATCTCTGGTTTTTGATAAGGTACTGTCACTCGATGCATAAAACATACGCGGAGATGGGAGAAATCCCAGGAGTCGTTAGACTCTCAACATACCTATACCTAAACATCATTGCCGACCAGGTACACCCTTTCATGGGAACGGCCTTCCCCTCTGGCGGTGCCGTCTTTCAGCAGGATAATGCGCCATGCCACACCGCGCGGATTGTTCGTGACTGGTTCGCGGAACATGAGGAAGGCTTTCAGTTATTGGCTTGGCCTCCAAATTCCCTAGACATCAATCCCATCGAGCATCTGTGGTTTGTGTTTGAACAGCAACTCCGATCTGCTGGGCTAAACCACAGACCTTACAGGAGTTAAAGGATCTGCTGGTTGCCTTTTGGTACCAGATACCACAGGGCACATTAGAAATATTGTAGCGTCCATGCCTCGCCGGGTACGAGCTGTTTGGTCTGCACATGAAGGTCCAACATCATATTAGATAGGTGGTCATAATGTTTTGGCTCATCGGTGTAAGTTTCTACGGTGCGTGTAGCACATGGCTATAATCACCGTCATCTGTACACCAGGTGGAAAAGGCCTTGGTTCGCATCCCGTCACTGACGTGAGGAACTTTTATTATGGGCTTTTTTCACTCCGTGGTTGAGTTAGTTGATCTCAGGCATGGACAGCAAGGTTCCCGCTATTTTTTTCCTTTACTCAGGAAACTCAGGTTTTTCATCCAGAAAAAAAAAACAAGCAGATCGACCAGAGAACATACCCAGTTTGTTGGCGATATAGAGAGGTAAATGAAATCGTTCTCGGTGACCCTAATATGATGGGGTTTTTTTTCCCTATTTATGTTGATCAATTTCTTTTATCTTTTATTTATTTTCACTCCGTGGCTGAGTTAGTCGGTCTCAGGCGTAGATAGCAAGGTTTTTCTCCCCAGTAACTGGGTTTTTTTCGTCCAGCAAAACAGACAAATCGACTATAGAACATACGCAATTTACAGACACAAATACGGGTTAATGTATTTAATTACGGGCAACCCTAAAATAATAATTTGATTTTTTTTTACCTTTTATTTAATTAAAATAAAAATCTGTTATCTTTTTGCACTAGGGAGACAACCTTTAAACAGATCAGCGCTTCTTTGATAGGATCTCTGATAGTCCTTGAACCATTCTGACAGTCGATACTGTATCGTGCACACTCAGTTCACTGGTTGACGGCGTGTCATCATTCAGAATTAAACTGATCACTTCGCACTAAAGAGGTGTCCGACCAGCCCTCCGTCATAGACGATCTCAGGCGACAGTGTACACGTTGCTCCCCACAGCGAAAACCCCAATATACTTCTTTTGATGTAATCCCTCACATGTTCTCTCACAGAGGGAACTTTTATCAGAACAGAACTGTCTTTGACATCCAAATCAGTCTGCATCTTCTAGCTCAGCCTCCCTTCTCTGAATAAGTTCAACTCATTAACTAGCTACACAAATTAATAACTTCCTGTTCAGGAGCTTCACACCAACTATTAATATTAGTACTCGAAACCACTTTTACCTCTCTTAAATTTAGAAAAATAAGCAAAATTGCTATAAGGAGAAGGCGTCACATTTTATTTTATACCTCTGATCGCGCTCTTCGTTCCCAAATTTATTGAAATGAAAAATTGTTGTGTCTTGATGAAAAAACGAGAACTCGGCACAGGCAGTTGGGACCGCACTCGTATGCCTTTTTTTATGGGTGTGAATTCCTCTCCCTCAGTATCGAAATTTGGCTGTCCTTCCAAACATGATATTAACCACTGTTCAAATCTGGTGGGAAATTCGCTCCAGTGAATTTTGTTGGGTAGATCTTAAGTAATTCCTTTTTTTTTTGGGCTCGAAGTTTTGCGCCTGTTACTGCAGTGTACATTGAGTAATCTTGGAAATGTTGACGCTAACGACATCTACTGAAGAAATGAACTAGTCACGCCCTCTAGAAAGTGATGGAAAAAATTTGAGACGGAAGTAGAACTAGTTGTTGGTGCATGTATGATGTCGTATTATGATTTTTAATTTACCCATTTTTATTTTACTATCTGAAAGTAATATTCAATGGTGTTATTTGCATTGTGTTCTACACATGGAAGAAGTGTCTGTCCAAAATATGTAATTTGTGATGCGTTTTAAGTGGAGTCATTAATGGAAATAGGTTTACATTTTATCTTTCATGGCGTCGAAATTAACTTTCCAAGTATGGAGAAATCTGTGGAAATAAGCAGGCAGTACTCTATCCTGAGACTGCACAGACTGTTGCCAAAATGTACGCTCAAAAAGAAACAAAAAACACCAGAAGACTTTAACGGTAAGTTAGTTATCTTCCATAAGCTCTAGGATTTAGATTGAATATTAAGTGATAGTCAAGTAAAAAGAAGTTAGGTAATGATGCAATTTTATTGGCATCATTACCGAACCTGATAAAACTGGACCTAATTAAAAAGTGGCACACTTAGTCCAGGTTCTCCCTCTTTCCTAACCTTCCGTCTTTGTAATAATCTTATTCTCAGATTTTCTGACCTAACTCAGTGTTCGATTTATTTATTGTTGGCTGGCGTTCTTATAAAATGAAATAGGGGCCGTATCCTTAGGTCCCTTGCATAGCCACTGTGTGTGCTGTATTTTTAAATATGTAAATAAAATAGATGAATTTCACCACCACTTTGTGGAATATCTATGTTTGGACTTCCAACGAGTCTCTGTAGTAAATTACAGAGACCTCTTTGTTACTGAGCTAAATAGACGAAAAGAGGAAATAATTTCGGGAAATTAGAATTGTATTCACTCAATAGCTTTATTAAAAGTGTTCGTATTTACTGTCTGATGTTGCAGTTAAGTGAATGAAGGATACAGCTTGATCATTATGTAAATACCAACGATATTAAAACGCTAATACGTTCTCGTACTAATACAGTTGCGTGGGGTCATGTGAATTAGTAGTAGGGGTGGAGTAGCTTCAACGGCATTTTCCACCTCTGTTTTCGTTTAAGCCTCTGAATATATATTTATATATATATATATATTTTTTAAATTTTCATCTAAGTTTCAATAATTGTAAGCAAATGGAGAGGTTTTTTTTTTTCTTTTACTATAAATTGCTCTAAACCATCTGTTTATTGATAGATCTCGAAGACCTAAAGAAGGTTGTTGGTGAGCGAGAAATTCAATAATCTGTGCTGAATAAAAAATATCTTTCCCGTGCTTTCCGGCCCTGTCTGCCTCTTGGCTTTTAGCATTTACATCGAAGTATTAGAAGCATTTCTCATTAAGTTGGAAATAAGTTGCTCGGTTTCATAACTGGAATATTAAAGAACACTTAAAACTATGTATGCAAGAAAATAATAAATTCATATCCGCCACACTGTACTTTTTAAATGATAATACACCAGAAACGCATTCCTCAAAGTGACTATTTTATTCCAAAATAAAGCTGTTTCAAGGAGGCTAATTATCAAAAGCAACCCCCTCCCAAATTCATTACATCTCGCGTGAAAATGCGTGCTGTGAAAACGTTTACCATGGTTGTTAATGTGTATGCGATTGGTTAGAATCATATCAAAATTTGTTGTTTAAATGGTATTAGCATTAACTCTTTACAAGTTTATTGCGCGAGAAATTTTTTTACAATTGTAGATGCCAACTTTTAAATAGTGAAATACAGCAATTTTTCGAAAGTGTATATTTTTAATTGTTATTGTTGTGCTCAATTGTGGAAAAAAAAAAGGCAAAACTGAGAAAACCAAATGGATTCGTTACTTTTGGACCCTTTGCAGTTAATCTGTAAATTAATAATTTAATTAATTAGGTGTCTAATAACGTTTAAGAAACGTATTAAATTTTGTTAGGTAAATCCGCTTCTAATCTGATTTAGATTTTTATAATCACTTTTACATAAGGATAGTTCATTGTTTCCGGTCAGCATTTTCACACTTGCTCGTTGGAACTTTACGGGTTCGAGCGGAGGCGCCTCCGTAGCCAGGTGGGAAGGAGCAGCAGTGCGTAGCGCACGCTCCTTGATTAGACCGGGGTTCGAGCCCGTCACCACCAAATACGGAGGATGCGGAAAGGTCAAGGAATGACCACCGCATATCCCGGAGCAATATGGCCTTAGTTGCTAATGCTCCTAAAAACCAAATAACAAACAACAATGGGTTCGCACCTAACAGTTGCTAACAACTGTTAGGTGGCTTTTCTCATTTTAGCGTCTTTTCTAGTCCTTGCGAGGATATCTGATATACTGTATTTATCTTTGTGTAAGGTTGAAACTGAGGCGTCTTTACTATACCAGCTGTCTCGCTCCCGACTTCTCGGACCCCTGCGTTGGCGGTAGAGTTGTTTTGTCACCGCACTGAAATAATTTTCTGGAAGCCGATTTCACAATGTTCAGAGATTTCGGCGAGAAGTGGTACTCGCACGGATTAGAATAGGACATACTCATCTGACTCACAGACGATGATCCTCCTCAAATGTTTATACTGCTCAGAATATCTAACAATCAAACATTTTGATTGACTGGGCACATTATGAACAACATCGAACTTCAATATTTCATTCTCTGGCTAATCAACGAAAACCGATGATATTAAATGATATCATTGGAGAGGAGGCAAGTAGCAATGAACTTTTCGGTTTTTTGAAACAAACTGGAATTACGAACGAATATGATTAGTATCTGAGCTAAAATGAATTTGAACTGGATTCATATTAATTATTTTTTTTAACATCCCTATGATTAGGTGCACTATAGCCATAGCAGCTTGTGCGCCATTAAATACCCATACCAAACACACACACACACACACACACAGATTTCTATAAGTAAAAGAAGGCAAATGTGGGGAGGACAGAATGAGGGAATATGGATCAGGCCAGAGAGGAAAAACATGAATTTTGTTGTAGATGATTACAGTCAATTGAGTTCACTGTTCATTAAGCACCATTTATTATAGCACCATGAATTAGAGTATGCAGGATAACTTCGTATATTGTATACGCTATCATTTCAACCAACAAAACATTTTTCTTAGTGTGTAATATTTCTTTAGAACAGCATATTTATAACGTACGTTAGAACAGTAATGAATAAGCACAATATTATTTAGACTAATAATAAATTGTCACAAAACAATATTGCCCACGACATTTTTTTCTAGCACACAGGGTGCAAGCGTCGACAAACATTGATGGCCTGGAGCAATAGGATCGCGATCCCTTTGGGGTCGCGATCCTATTCTATATTGTTCCATATTGTGTGAACATATGAAAAGATATCTGGAAAGTTTTTTTTAATTAGTATTTATTTGTGTGCAACTAGGTCAATCTCATTTTGTACGGCTGTGTGGCCAAGCAGTTAAATATAATAAATTCTAAGAGCCTATATTTTCATATCGTGTGTATTTCCATGCAGTCAATCTTAGCATTAGTCGTGCTTTTTGCCTTGATTGCTACTTTCCCCAGTTGTTTTGGAATTCCCCAATTGTTTTTCCCACTACAGTACTTATATTTGTGAACTTGGATTTTCTAGTTTAGTGTCAATTAAATGCAAAGCGATACACAAATTGATAGATATTGATAGCGAATTATTTTCTGTTCTAAGGAATTTGTATCCTACAATTGACAAGTTTATTTTAAAAGAAAATTGTTTAACCTATATACACTGGTGTTCAAAGAAAGTGCACCGCTTAAAATTGTAATTGTCGTCCGAATAACGTAAGTATAAGGCAATATTTCGTACAGATTGCATCACATAAGATTGACACGCGTAGCAAGTGCAGTAATATTGCATCAGCTGTTACTTTCATCTATATAAGCACGCTCTGAAACATGTTCAGTCATTCCTTGCTTCTGTCAGGATGGCGAGTTACGTGCAGTTGACGCCACGAAGAAAGACTGCTATTGTTGCTTTACGTGAGGAAGGGTGTTTTCCCGTTTTATTGCTTATAGAGTGTCTTGTAATCAGTCGACAGTGAGTACATTTCTTTCCAAACTCAAGAATACTGGTTTTGCTGATAGGAAAAAAGGAACCGGATGCAAAGGAGTCTCTACGCGAAAACAGGACCGCGTTTTGAAGCGCTTATGCCTTAAAAACCGTAAAGCTTTTTCGTCTGAGCTGAAAAGAGAATGGAAAGAACAAACAGGAGTGGTGGCAAGTGCAGTAACAGTCAGAAGACGCCTCTTCAAAAATAGACTTGTAGCCCGTCGTCCTAAGAAGAAGCCCCTCCTCACACAAAAAATGAAGGCCCGATTAATTTGGTGTAAGGAGCATGGCATGACAGTAATGTGTTTACATTTGTTACAGGTGAGTTGGAAGAACGTTCTATTACAACTTAGCTGGCCAGGAACCAGCCCGGACCTAAATCCTATAGAGAACTGTTGGCATCGTGTGGAATGTGCAATTGCCAGAAAGAAACCAAAGATCCTTCGTGAACTTCATAATTCGTGTTTGGAACCTCGAACTATCAGTTTGTTATTTTCAGAAATTGATCTTGTCAATGCCTCGACGGTGTGCTGCTGTCATCAGGACCAGAGGCGGTTCAACTAAATATTAGTTTGCACCTGGTGAACTTTTCATTTTGTTTTCCATTTAAAATGATAAACTGAAGCAAACTGAGGGCTTCTGATAACATTTCAGCCATAATTGTTATATAAAGGTTGCAAATGCTCATTTTGGAATATATTTTTTAAACTCATATTTAATAATATCACTGATATTCACAGGGCATACAGTATTATCATTATATAAACATCATCATATTAACATCCGTAAGGATTAATATTATATTGGCTTTCGGTATTTGCCTTCTATTGGCAGGGTCAGGCGCCTTTTGAGAGCACCAGTCAAATATTACTTAGCCCTTAACTATGAATAAATATCTTTTGTTTATATTTCTATTTGTGATGCTACTCATCCATGTAACGTACCATTGCGAAAAAGGGTTAGAAATGTGAAATTCATGGGTGATGCACTTTCTTTGAACACCAGTCTATATAAAAACAATCAGTAAAGATTTCAGGCCCATCGCAATCGGATGCTCTCTACAAAAAATATTTGAAAAGCAATCCTAAACACCACTGTTTAGGATTGCACTGCTTTGGGGACAGGCCAGAATACTTTCACTCTGTGCTTCCGCGAAGATTGACTTTGCAAATTTAATGGAGACACTACTACGGATACAGCGAGCATTAAATAATAAACAACAGTTAGCTGTAATTTTCTTATCTGTAGCAGCAGCCTTCGACAACATCTCTATCCCAGCTATGACAATAATCCTGAAGGAGTATTTCCTCATTACAGGAAGCATCTTAAGCGTTCTGACTAACATTGCGAAAAAACACCTTGCAAGTAAGACATGTTATCGTAATTAACGGAAAGCAAACAGTAACTTACCGTATCTCCAGGGGAGTACCCCAAGGGGGGGGGGGCGTACTGTCACCAACTTCTTCGCAATGGCACTAGCTCCATTTTTAGCTGAAAACTGTGAACAATTCATTACATATGCAGATGATTTGAAATTTTTTGTTGCATCTAAAGAACAAGAAACTTCTTTAGGTGTAACAAAAAAATTTCAAATCATCTCCATATGTAAAGAACAAGAAACTCTAGACGCCTCCGTAGCCAGGTGGGCTGGAGCAGCAGTGCTTCTTGATTAGACTGGGGTTCCAGGCCGTGACCACCAAAGACGGAGGATGCGGTAGGTCAGGGAATGACCACCGCATATCCCCAGCCCGGATAAAGGGTGAGGGTTGGCGTCAGGAAGGGCATCCGGCCGTAAAATATTTCAAACTAAAACAGTAAAAACGCTGACCTCATATATATATATAATGGGGAAAAAGGCGAGGACAAAAAAAAAAAAAAAAATTAATAATAATAATAAAGAACAAGAAACTGCATGCTATTTCCAATTTTAAAAATATGTTATTCAAATGTAATAAATAATAAGTGATATGTCTCAATAATGATAAAAATTTCAATGTATGCATTGCATTAAAAATGTTAAAGTAAATCCAGTGGGAAAAATTTAGCTTATTATCATCATTCTTCTCTTTCTTGGTGATTCCTTTCTACTTCTGACTCTCTCTGTCTCAGGTTAACTCGGGAATTAATTTTTTTTTTTTTTTTTGCTGGTGCAGCAAAAGCCTTAGGCTTCCTTGCACTATATGGCTAATAATAATAAATTCCCAGTTTCGCAGAAAACCATTTTTTACATTTCAAAAAATACCGGGGGTGGTGGTGGGGGGGAATCGCTGATAGTTCCGTCTGAGAACCACTGGCTTAGATTTAGAGCGTTCGAGTTGTGTATTAGTACTAGTGTATGGTGGTGCCATCTTACGGCTATCCTTGAAACTACCATAGTAAGTAATCAATTATTCAGCATATCCATTAAATACAATCCAGTAAGCAGTGCACTTTTTGAAAGCCCAGTAGGAATAGAGAAGAAAGTAAAAAAAAAAAGTATATAATTGCTCAAAACATCATAATAATCACTAGTATGTAATGATTCTGCGTGCGCAAAAAAATTTTAACATTCCAGTAGCTATTCATTAGACAGAGAGAGTTACACGATGCAATTTTAATAATATTAAAAAAAAATATTATTTACAATCAAAATCATAAATTACTGTTTATCTTTGATTACAGCATGTGCAAAAACGTGAAAATTTGCAAATATTTAAGCTTCAAATACCGCACGAGTTTCAGAGATTTCCACTAAGCCATGCTACGTTCTGTATGCGTTTGCTACCTTTTGTTCCTCTAAATCCACATAGCAAACAATTGTGCTTGTATTAACTGTTTCTGTGAAACATTTTTTGCTTTGTTGCCTATCAGTTATCAAAACTGTTACATTAGATTCTATTTCTTCGATGCATGTTGCGTGCTGCCATCTAGTGTACGTAATAATTTCTTGTTTTGGTTATTAGTTGAATTTATTTGCTTATTCTAAGTTAAGACACCACCGTTTGCATAAGAAAGTTACAGGTAACTGACCGAATGAGAATATATATCGCTGTTGTCCAGACTTGTGTGTGAATGAACGCGGCTTGTTGCTACAGGTGTTGTAACCCATAACTGTAAGTTATTAACGTGTTTACCCGCTTGTCAAAACGGACTGTTCCAAGAATTACTAAGGAGGCTTAGGAAGAGAGGGAAAGAAAGAAAACAAAATAAACAAATTTATTTCTACATGGCACGTTTCTAAACAGGTTTGATGTGGTTGTTATATTTGAATAAAAATAATAGTAATAAATTGCGCGAGCGCTGATGGCCTCTCACGTTTCTTTGTAATCAAAGAGGAAAAGTTCAACTCACGAACATACAGTTGGTATGCGTAAAATCAAGTATGAAGTTCGCATTGATAGTTCGAAATAAGTGAGCCTTCGATCTGGGCCTTTTGTAAAAATTTACAATGGGAGGAGGGTACAAAATATAATTTGAAATTAACCGTAATTATAATGATTATATTAATTTAATAAATGGCATTTTCTTAGGAAATTAACGAAAAAGAAGAAAATGAGCCCTGAAATTTCATCTAAAGTTGACCATACTTATATCATACTGCTGTTTTATACGTTAGCCTCGATCTAATGCAAAAATAAAAAATCTTGGCAGAAGTTAGTTCCTACAAGTTCAAGGAATTTTGATTTTTACCGACGTTATAATTTCGATTATGTGGATTCGAATTCCTGATGAAGAGGGAATGTTTCAGTTATAGGAGTAAGGATTTTCGCTGAGATTTTTCATCCCACAAACAAGTCATCGTTAGAGCACAAACCAAACCATGTACAGATACCATACTCTGGTATCTGTATCTTGCTTTGGGAAAATGTAGAATTAAAGAAAAACAGTATCATATATTGTTAAACATAAAATCGTAAATCGATGTTCGATTATGAAAAAGTTGAATCGTTGCTTTGGTTTATAACGGACGGATTCATTATTCAGAAACAATAATAATGTGCTCTCGGTATTATTAATTCTAACTTGCATTTGTGAATCGTTTCAAACGTTCCAATAAAACGTACATAAAGATGGAAACAATGAAACATGAGAACTATTCGTTACAGAGTTAATTTTTTTCGCAATAGCCACACCACAATGAATACGTTCAGAAATTATTTAATTAAAGGTTTATTTAAACCTTTCCCTAAAGATTTATTTAATCTATTTAAAGGAGATTATTTATTAATATGTTAAAAAGGTGATTTATTTATAGGTTACTTCCTAAAGATAACTCGTTTTGTTCAAACAGTCGTCATCACATGGAATTAACCTTTGAAGAACTCGTTTCGATACAACTTGGCAACCTCACAGATGATTGCCATCCGTACTTAGAAAAACCTCTGAAAACCGGACCGGAGCTTAATCGACGAGATAGATTTTATTTTTAATATGAGGTTGGCAAATCAAGGATTCTTGGATACATTGCAGTAAGGAAATTTATGAACTAAAGATTTTGTAACGCCTTTTCTTCAGAAATTTCTTCACGGTGAAGAAGATCAATGTACTGTTCATATATGCTTATGCATGGGGAGGATTGGCAATGTCGGAAATGCAGGTATTTCAACTGTGACTATTCAAAAGGTTGCAATTGTAAGCAAATATCTTCATGTAGGATTATCCTTTAATTTTGCGAAATCGGCTGAAATGACTTTTATAGACATTAAAAAATAAAGCGAAGTGACACAATTTTAATTAGTGGACCAAAGGATGAAAAAATCTGACGTCAAACGGATTTAGGGATGACGTGAGATGAGGGGCTTTTATTCATACATTTCTTTGTCAGGGCCAAGTACTGATTGACTCCTACCAGCTCTTGCCTAATGGAACCCATGGCAGATAATGCCATCCCATACCTATGCTGTCTGGTTTCCATACGTGTTTAGGCACCCATGATATAGTCAGGTGTCCCGCAAACAACACTAAGAAGGCCTTGAGTATAGGATACTGGATGACGAGATGGCTTAATCGAATTACCGAACATCCCTCACCATTTCAAAAACCATACTTTACTCAGGTATAGAAATTATGAATCTTCTATTCATCTACTTAGTGTTTCTAAGTTAATCATGAAGCAGATAGCCGTATCTGATTTGTATCAAGTATGTTACCAATTCTTCCTAGAGGAACTATCGCTAACGGATGTTGTATACCTATGCATATAAAACTAAATAAAGCGGCTCTAATAAGACTTTCTTACCAAAGCTTCGAGATATAACCTACATATAAATCCGTTCAATGTTTGTAAAGATAAAATATATAGGCGCCTCCGTAGCCAGGTGGGAAGGAGCAGCAGTGCGTAGCACACGCTTCTTGATTAGACCGGGGTTCGAGTCCGTCACCACCAAATACGGAGGATGCGGAAAGGTCAAGGAATGGCCACCGCATATCCCGGAGCAATATGGCCTTAGTTGCTAATGCTCCTAAAAACCAAATAACAATAACAATAACAATAAAATATATAGGAAGCAAAAGAAAAATCTACCCTCATATTCAGTTCCGAAACTGTTCCTCCAGTCAATTTTTTTGCACGGCCATGCTTCCAGCAACATAAATCTGTTTCATAATCCACATCAAGACTAACCTCCCCCGCCAGATCTAATTTACCTCACAGTCAGCACTCTCATATATCCCCAGTAAAATCCATGCAACCGAGAGAATTGTTGGAAGACTAAGTAACCTTGATTTTTCTCTTCCGTGTTGAGATTCTTCTCCGCTTCAAAACCCACATGAAAAACCCAAACAAAGACGAACTTTGTGGACAAACTGTTGGCGGGTCGTAATGAATGACAAAAGACTGTGATTTGAGGGAGATTTAACCTGATGTGCAGTTAAATTCTAAGCTGATATTTACAACTGTAACTGGCTTATTTTACCAAAAAATTACATCATCGTATTTTTTTTTTTGTAAATTTCTCACTGTATATCTTATGTGCAACCATTGTTATTTACCAGGTTGTGTATTCTATTATTATTATTGTTAAATCCGTTTATTATTGTAGCAAATGTTTGCTTTCACACCTTTTACCCAGCCGACCGGCTAGAAGACTGTACATGTAATGTAAATGGTCAGGTGCGAGGATGCATAAGTACACGTGCTTTGAGTCACTGGGGTTCAAGCCCGCGACTGTTAAATACGGTGCTGTTTCTCGTATTCTCTATCTTATGAACTCCTCTGACCGTGTGTTCTCTGGGAGACCTATTGCTGTGCTAGGCTGTTGTGTAGGATCTTTGGCACCATAAAAAAAAAAGTAAACTGCAGCCATCATCAACCCACAGCAGGATGGAAGCCTCCTCAACAATTCCTGTTGAGGGAAATGGACCATAATCTGCCACGCTGGTCCAGTGCGGGTTGCCAGATTGACCGTATTTAGCAGTCAGGGGCTTGAACTCCCGTCTGCTCAAAGACCGTGTGCTGTTTCACTTCCGCTCCTGACCACTCTCGGCTACGGAGGCCGGCTTTGGCACCATACCGTTTCCTAAATAACATAGGAATATACCATAAAATATAATAGTTATTACAATAAAGTTAATATTTCTTATTAACCATTAGAAAGACACAATATGGCCCTAGCGGCCCATGTGTCGTTAAATTTCATCACAACAACAACCATACAGGTGGTTGACACGACGATCATTATTAAAGTCAACTAAAGGTTTTTCTTTATAAGTTACCCCTTTCTGTCCGTAATTAATCCTGTTGCTGTTCTTCCTGTTTATGCTATTCTTAAACATAGCCACTTCCTTCTTGAGAGGCTTCCAAGTAATATTCGAAATGTGACCTAATCATTACTTTATATAATGCAATAATTGTTGCTTTTTTCTCTATTGCAAAGGCCTTGTGTACCTTACATTTTATGCTAAGTGCTGATGCTCTGTAGAACCAACAAGAACCAGTTGCAGAATAATAGGTGTCCCCGTATTCCTAGATCATCGTTGGAATGCATGTACCAATCTAAATTTGAAATTGTTTCCTACCTTCCGCCACGGACTCATGATTTTGCGTTTCTGATTTTTACAGACAACTTAAAGATTACTTTTGAAGTTAAATGATGCAGACGCTTGAAATATGGTGCACTTTTTGCCAAATAGTGCTTCAAAAGGAATGAGAAAGGTTGTTAGTTTGATTAAAAAAAAAAAAAAAAAAAAAAAAAACATATAGGTAGAATGTGCATTCCTACGTTTCTTCCGAAACGTAGGAATGTATTGAAATCATATGCTGAAATTCATTTGCTGTAGCTATTAAGTCGTGTTTTTGTTTAGTATTGCGCACTTCATGGTAGTTTTGAAATTTTGTTCTACATTTCCGGATGTGCTGTGATACGGCAAAAAAAAGTGTTCTGTTTAATGAGTGCATCCAGCTTTGAATTACACTCACCATAGATCTCATTCCAAAAGTAAAGTTCCTTTGCCGACGGTAGACTTGTTCAAAGCTCTGAAGAATTACACACCCTGCCATAAACAGTTATTTTCTTCCCATTAGTTTGCGATAGTAGTAGTGATGGTGGCATGTGATGCAAGAAAGCGAGTGTATGAGCTTATGCAGCATCAGCCAAAAAAAAAAAAAAAAAATTACAAAACAAATCCTTCTAAATGTTTGTCCAGTTCCTCCTTAAATTTATTCAACCTATCAACTTCCACAACGACAGATGGAAGTTTGTTCCAGCAATTAACCACCCGCTGGCTAAAGGCATGTTAGTAATATAATGCAAGGAAGCCACACGCTTTTTCTGCACTGCCAAAAATAAATAAATAAAAAATAAATAAATAATAACAATAATTCGTATTTTTGAGTCGCCAATTGTTTTTCTCCTTAGTATGAACTTCATGTAATGTAAGCTATAAATAAACAAAACAACGTTTAGTTTTGCAACGACTCCGATACTTGGGATCTCATTTTTATTAAAAAAACTGATTTCGGTTTGTTTAATTTGCTTTTATTTCTCTGCGTAACAGAAACTTGCATTTAAAACGATCAAACCATCCATGAAAAGTAGAATTAAAAGCTTCTTCATTCGTACTTTCGCCAAATTTTTGCTTTACACGCGTATGTAAACTTCATTAGAAAAGTTATAATTATTTTCATTGATTTTCATTGACACCCCTGCTTTTAAGTATTATTGAGATTGAAATGTATCCAGTGCTTTATGTATTAATAAGACATTATAATGTCTTATTAATACATAAATTATATGCCTATTATGCCAATTATATGCCTATAGGCATATAATTGGCTTTGTATGCGGTGTACTAAAACATCTGAAGATATTTTTTAGCATTTTTAAATTATTCTTGAAATCACTTCAATAACTGAAAGCAACATTAAAATCTCTTTCCCTGTAGTTTGAATTTGTAGCCTCTATTTATGGAGTAATTTGTAACAGTGAAAATTTCGCCTTCTTTCATTTTACTTTTTCCTGTCAGAGCCTTGTACACCGCAATCAGGTTTCGTTTAAGCAGGTCTGTTCTGCCGGCTAGAGAATCGCTCGAAGAATTTCTGCTACGTATCATCTCCCATTAAAATAGTCTGTTAAGTTTTATCAAACAATTTCTTTAAAAAACTAAGGACTCGGATAATACCCCAAAAATTTAATGAAGGAACTCGCCTTAGCCCTTCCAGCACACCTCTGCGTTTAAGTATTATTGAGACTGAAACGTATCCAGTCCTTTATGTATTAATAAAAAATTAAAACGAATATATCAGTTTTGATCTCGGTGAGATAAAATATAGGTATGCCATTGGCTTTTTATGCTGAGAACGAGACTGTTAATCAGGTACCAGTTCCTATTCTTGCGTAAAGTTTGACGCAATGGAGATTAAGTAAAAAAAAAAAAAAAAAAAAAAAACACTGATGTAGATCCGGCTGATCCCCTAAAGGTACTTTTTCCTTAACTGTTTTTTAAGCATCAGTGTATTTGTTAATTAAAAGATGACTATGAAGAACAATACAGCATTAGTTTGCCATCGTGATCCAATTTTAGCCAGGAGTTTAATGTATTATAGGCGGCAAACTAGACAGCTATGCAATACAAAACAAAACTAGTATTAGTATTGCCAAAGTGATTAAAAAAAAAAAAACCCAGCATACTAAATCCAGTTCTTTTTTTTAAACCGAGATACATTTCCCAATTCCACCCGCAGTTTGAAGGGATGTCTTTAAATCGAGAAATGGCGGATTACGATATCTGGTTTACGATACTACCTGGAACAACGACAAAAAAAAGTCCCAGATGTTACAGTTTCATCATCATCATCAGCCATTTTCAATCCACTGCAGGATGAAGGCCTCTCCAGCAGCTTTCCAGTTCCTTCTGTTTTGAGCACTGGACATCCATTTACTACCCACAAACTCATGAATTTCATCTATCCATCTCCGCCTTTGTCTTCCAGATTTTCTTCTAGCTCCTCTTGGATACCATTCTGTTATTTTCTTAGTCCATCTGTCATCATGTCTTCGAGCTATGTGTCCTGCCCAAGACCATTTTAGTTCTTTAGTTTTGATAAGAATGTCCTTTACTTGAGTTTGTTGCCTAATCCATGTGTTTCTCTTCTTATCTAACAGTCTGATTCCCAATATGATTCGTTCCATTCTTCGCTGTGTAGTTCTCAGCTTCTCTTCCATTCTTTTGGTGAGTGCCCAAGTTTCACTTCCATAAGTCATGGTGGGGAGTATACATTGGTTCATTATTTTACGTTTCAGACAAACTGGGATATTGCTCTTCAGTATGTGACTATATTTCCTGAATGCTATCCATCCAAAATTTATTCTTCTCTTGACTTCCAGCCATTTATCATTATTACAGCTAATAACTTGTCCCAGATAGGTATATGACTCCACCTTTTCAATTACTGCTCCTTCAATCATTATTTCCCTTTCTGTGGCATACTTGTTCATCATTACTTTTGTTTTAGCCATATTCATCTTTAGCCCAAAATCCTTACTAGCTGTGCATAACTGATTAAGATTTTCCTCTAATTCTTTGGGATCATGGCTTATGACCACAATGTCATCTGCAAATCGTAAATGGTTTAGGTACTCTCCGTTCACATTGACTCCTTTCTGCGACCAGTCTAATCTTCTGAAAGCTTCCTCAACGGCAGCAGTAAACAGCTTCGGAGATATTGTGTCTCCTTGTCGAACTCCTTTCTCAATTTTAAATTTCCTACTGTCTTTGTCTAGTCTAATAAAGGAGGTAGCACTCTCGTATATTTTCTTCAAAATCAAAATATATGGGGTATCAATGCCTTGTCTTTCCAGTGCCCGAAACATTGCCTTGTGCTGTATGGAGTCAAATGCCTTTTCATAATCCACAAATGCCAGGCATAATGGTGTTTTATATTCATTTGCTTTCTCCATTAGCTGTGATATTACATGAAGGTGATCCATAGTTGAGAATCCTGTCCTAAAGCCAGCTTGCTCTTTCGGTTGATTCTCATCAAGTATTCTTTCTAATCTGTTAGTAATGACCCTTGTGAACAACTTATAGATGTGGGATAACAAGCTAATTGGTCTATAATTTCCAATTTCTGATTTATCTCCTTTCTTATGCAGCAAAACTATGATTGCATTATTCCACTTCTTAGGCGCCACACCTTTTCTAATGCACTTTGTGAAGAGCCTTGCCAGTTTTTGTGTTATGTCTCTTCCTCCCAATTTTAACAACTGTACAGTAACTTCATCTTCCCCCGGGGCTTTCTGATTCTTCATTTTCTTCAATGCATGTTCTACCTCATCAGGAAGAATATTGGGTATGTCATATGTGTTGCTGCTTTGCAATCCATCTTCCCCACTGCTGGCATCATTCCCCTGCTCCTTGTATAATTCTCTATAGTAGTCTTCTGCTATTTGAATTATGTTACAGTTTAAGGATCCTTAAACTGGAGGATCTGGGATATTGTAAATAAAATGTAAACTGCAGGCATTATCAACCCACTGCAGGATGGAAGCCTCCTCAACAATTCATGCTGAGGGAAATGGACCATAATCTGCCACGCTGGTCCAGTGCGGGTTGGCAGATCGACCGTATTTAGCAGTCAGGGGCTTGAACCCCAGTCTACTCAAAGAGCGCGTGCTACTGCACTCCCGCTCCTGCCCACTCGGCTACGGGGGCGCTGATATTGTAAATAGAGATCCTTATTGTACTGAAGGCGAGCTGATCGAAGTTTCTTTAAAACTTTAATTAGGATGCCAGGCTGATGCCTAGTTTGTAAACATTGTAAAAAGTCAATTTTGGAATGTTCCTGTATTTGGCATGTACTCTAGATACGACATTAATTTTCATAACTGCATAAGTCGTTTGTGCCCCCCAGTGCAGGATGGCTATTATTAACGAAAAACTGCTACAAAATGTTGAGAAACTTTATTACTGGTACAAACTTTACTACATTCCTTTATTGCGACCATTACTTATGCCTACAACACAATTGTATCACCGGCGAAAACAGCTAAAGAAAGTGTCACATAGGGTGTTTGTTATCTCTTTAATTAAAAATTCTTTCAGTTCTGTTACAGTTGTCGCAACCCCGCTATAAACTCTGACTTCTGATATATCTATAATGAGAAAGTTGCTGGTATTAATCAGGCGAACGTAGAGACCACATACAAGGAAAGTGACGAAATCGTTCTACCAGGAAAATATTTGTTAACGTTAATGAGCTTGACATGACCACTGTTTGGTAAGGCCTTGAAAGTAACCTTTCTTGTCTGTCGTTGTCGCAGATCGGATATTATGGTTAAATTATCATCTTTGATTACTCGTTTTTGCACTTTTAGTTCTGAAAAAATAAACAAAACAAAACATACATATATATATATATATATATATATATATTTCAGTGATTAACACTCTATGGATAAAAGAAAATATAAACAGGATGAAACGAGCAGTGAGCCCATACCAAATTGTTTCTTTACATGTCATGAAGAGAATTTTTCCGACTGAAAGTCTGATCTGATTTGATTCAAATAATAGCATAATATGTGTTTCCTATTGAAAGCTTGAACCGGGGAGATCTTAGACGGCAGTATGCCAAACTTTTTATAAAGAGCATTCCATAGTGTCCATACGCTTTCAGTTATACAGAAACAGCAAGCTCATTAACAGTACTTCAATTTCTGCTCTTCAGTAGCGAAGATTTCAGCAACACTTCTCCTGCTCGCACAAGATATTCCTTTATGCGGTTTATAACGCGTGTTTTCTGTGCCTCGTCCATCCCAATGTCTTTATCAAATTGTCCAGAACTTTACTAGAACATAGTAAATAGTATTATTTCCCAGGATGGGAAATAATCTCTGCCGTGGTCCATGTTTCAGTAAAATTGAGCAGTGAGAATGCTGAGTAAGTATAAGCATGCGTCAGTATTCCAATAGCGCAGCTTCAGTATTGCATTCCTGAACATACCACAACTTTGAAACTTACCACAATGCCCTTATATCAGTTCATCTTGAATAAATGTTTCCGTTGCTCTTTGGAAAAACACGTTAATAGTGATTGTATTGCCTCAAGGGGCGTAGAGGGGAACAGGCATTCTGTGTGTTATTAGACACTCTAAAACACTGATGGATCCAATATCTTTCTATTTCAGAAGATTTAGGAGAAGTTCGGTTGACCTGCCTCCCTAAAATCCACTCATGCCCACCTCGATGGTAAGCTGCATTACGTCACAGAGTGGTTCCCTTCAAGACGCCTGGTCAGCGTGAAGAGGAAAAGACCAAAGCCTACAGCACGACGAAACAAATGGCCCCAGTCCCCAGCGGCTTTCATTCTCCCTCTTACGGCAGCGAGAGGATCAGAGTGGAAGCAGAGGGTGCTAAGAATCTCTGGGTACTACCAGGTTGTCATGCACGGAAACTGAACTTTGCCTGTTACAACGTAAGACCGCTCATCGGTGAAGACAGGATATTAGCGCTGGAAAAGGAATTAGACAACGTGAACTGGAATATCATCGGTTTGGCTGAAACAAGAAGAAGAAATGAATTACGGATAAGTTTATCAAGTGGAAATCTGCTGTACACCAATGAGGACAGTCAAGAGAGCGAAGGTGGAGTTGGCTTTCTGGCCCATAAAGATATAAAAAATAACATTTTGGAATTCAAAAATACATCACCAATGGTGTCAAGACTGCTTTTCACGATATCTAAGAGGTAAAAACTTAAGGTTATAATGATATATGCACCAACATCGAGCCATGATGATTAAGAGGTTGAAGAAATGTACACTGAAATTGAGAGTCTTCTAGATGAGCAGAAAACTTACTACGCTATCATTATGGGGGACTTCA
This sequence comes from Mastigoproctus giganteus, assembly GCF_048544385.1. Taxonomy (NCBI): domain Eukaryota; kingdom Metazoa; phylum Arthropoda; class Arachnida; order Uropygi; family Thelyphonidae; genus Mastigoproctus; species Mastigoproctus giganteus. The sequence goes on from NC_143577.1 coordinate 106,101,844, forward strand.
ATGCTAAAGTTGGAAAGAGACAAAACAGCGCAGAAAGAGTTACTATAGGAAATTTTGGAATTGGTGAAAGACTTAATGGAATTTGCAGAATCTCGAGGAATGTCAGTAATGAACACTTTTTTCAAGAAAAGGGTGAACAGAAAGTGGACGTGGAAGACAAGGTAAATGTTGGAAGCGATCATAGAATGGTAAGATGCACACGATATAGATGTAAGAAAAGAAATAAAAAAAAAAACTGACTCGAGTAATAATACGAAGGTCTTTTTTGAGATAACAGAAGAGGAGAAAAAACAGTATGTGTTGGAATTTAAGAACAAGTTTGAGCTTCTGCAGGCTGCTCAGGACCAAGATATCAATGAAAATATTACAACTTTCTAAAAGTGATAAAGCCCAAGAAACCTATAGGTAAAAAGAAATACAAAGAAGAAAAAATTAGTAAAGAAACACTTGTTACGATGAACCGAAGATGACAAATGAAGAGCAAGATAAACACTGACAAGGAGAAAATTGAGTATACTGAGTTATGCAAAGCCATTAGAAAAAGTCTCAGAGAGGACATAAGAAGATTTAACACAAGAAAAGTAGAACAAACATTAAGGAAAAACAAAGCACTTAAATCAGCAGCCATGAGAAATAATACAGGAAGACAAATGATACTGAAACTGAAGAATACCGATGGTGTACTTATAAATAGCAGAGAAGGCATAATTAAAATAGCAGAAGACTACTATAGAGAATTACACACAGAGCGATGTAATGATGCCAGCAGTGGGGAAGGGGAAGATGGATCGCAAATTAGTAATACATACGATATACCCGATATCCTTCCTGATGAGGTAGAGCATGCGTTGAAGAAAATGAAGAATCAGAAAAACCCGGTGGAAGATGAAGTTACTGTAGAGTTTTTAAAATTGGGAGGGAGAAACATGACACAAAACTGGCAAGACTCTTCACAAAATGCATTAGAAAAGATGTGACGCCTAAGGAGTGGAATAATGCAATCATAGTTTTGTTGCATAAGAAAGGAGATAAATCAGAAATTGGAAATTATAGACTAATTAGCTTGTTATCCCACGTCTGCAAGTTGTTTACAAGGGTCATTACTAACAGATTAGAAAGAATACTTGATGAGAATCAACCGAAAGAGCATGCTGGCTTTAGGACAGGATTCTCAACTATGGATCACCTTCATGTAATATCACAGCTAATGGAGAAAGCAAATGAATATAAAACACCATTATGTCTGGCATTTTTGGATTATGAAAAGGTATTTGACTCCATGCAACATAAGGCAATGTTTCGGGCACTGGAAAGACAAGGCATTGATACCCCATATATTATGATTTTGAAGAAAATATATGAGAACGCTACCTCCTTTATTAGACTAGACAAAGACAGTAGCAAATTTAAAATTGAGAAAGGAGTTCGACAAGGGGAGACAATATCTCCGAAGTTGTTTACTGCTGCCCTTGAGGAAGCTTTCAGAAGATTAGTCTGGTCGCAGAAAGGAGTCAATGTGAATAGAGAGTGCCTAACCATTTACGATTTGCAGATAACATTGTGATCATAAGCCACGATCCCAAAGAATTAGAAGAAAATCTTAATCAGTTATGCAGAGTTAGTAAGGATTTTGGACTAAAGATGAATATGGCTAAAACAAAAGTAATGATGAACAAGTATGCCACAGAAAGGGATATAATCATTGAAGGAGCAGTAATTGAAAAAATGTAGTCATATTCTTATCTGGGACAAGTCATTAGCGGTAATACTGATAAATGGCTGGAAGTAAAGAGAAGAATAAATTTCGGATGGATAGCATTCAGGAAATATAGTCACATACTGAGGAGCAATATCCCAATTTGTCTGAAACCTAAAGTAATGACCCAATGTATACGCCCCACCATGATTTATGGAAGTGAAAGTTGGACACTCACCAAAAGATTGTATGAGAAGCTGAGAACTACACAGCGAAGAATGGAACGAATTATATTGGGAATCACACTATCAGATAAGAAGAGAAACACATGGATTAGGCAGAAAACTCAAGTAAAGGACATTCCTATCAAAACTAAAGAACTAAAATGGTCTTGCGCAGGACACATAGCTCGAGGACATGATGACAGATGGACTCAGAAAATAACAGTATAGTACCCAAGAGGAGCTAGAAGAAAACCTGGAAGCCAACGACGGAGATGGACAGAAGGAAATTCAAGAGTTTATGGGTAGTAAATGGATGTCCATTGCACAAAACAGAAGGAACTGGAAAGTTGCAGGAGAGGCCTTCATCCTGTAGTGGATTGAAAATGGCTGATGACGATGATACCTCGTGCAGAATCACTGTTAATAACTACATGAGGTGACACAAACTCGAACTAGGAAATTATTCGGATATCTCGAACCTTCCTAATGTAAGAATATTCCAAAACTTTTACTTTTTTTTACAATAAGAACTGCGAGAGAAATTTTATACCTTGAAAGTTTTGACAATTATCTTGCATATAAGAAACAGTCTTGTATAATAATTGTTTTTATATAGTTTATTAATGTAGGAATTTAAAACTTATCGTTTTAGGGGTGGGTTCTGTTCCCCCTAAACGCTTTTGGTAATGCCACTATACCTGTGTATTATTGGTATCACTCCATGAGCTATCCTAGTAGCTTTTCTGAACTGCTAAGAGAATTTCATGTTAACTTGTGTTTTCATGTTTACTATTAAGCTTTCTTCATTATCACTGATATCGATCCATGTTTTGACGGCTCATCCTTGTCCCTATCCTCTTTCAACTACCCTTCACACTTCTTTCCATTCAATTGACAACTTTGTTAGTTAACAAAATTCTTTCCATTCAATGGCCATCGAACTCTGGGGATAATGAAAGTGAAGGAGACGGGAAATATATCTTGATCCTGTTCAAAAGACAGTCGTATACTAGACAACTCTGCTAGGAACATTAAGTATGATTCCTTCGTATTTTAATGCTAGTCTACAATAAATTCTACGATTTGTAAATAAAAATTGCATTTGAGATCGTAGTTGCGAAATACTGTGTTCTGTTTTTATTTCCTGTTTCATAATGTAAGAATGAGCCTTGTAGTGCACTTTGTGAATAATAGTGTTCACGAAAACTGCCACATCCTTGAGATCTGTGAGAAGAGATCTAGATGTTAGCTTCCACAGTTTGGCAACTTCTGATTTTCCTTAATAAGACGGGCACTTTAAATTAAAATTAGAAACTAAATTAAGAGACCATGTACGTGAGTTCAAAACTGCTGAATTAAAACAACTGGATTGTGTTAAATGGATATTTCAATTTAATATCAGGTTTATATTATTCTTAACGGGGGAGTCAAGAGTAAGTCATATTCTAAAAGACTGATTAGTTTCCATTCCTTGTTGCTTTAATGTCTATTTCCATAAATCGCACTGAATAAGTCACTTATTTTCATAAGTGATTATTCATGCTGAGATTAAAAATAGTAGCCTTAGCGGGGGAGTCAAATATACATGTAACAGCCATATACATATCAGCAAAGATGCTTAACACGTGCCCTTAACACGTTATGGCCCTAGAAATGGCACATTAATGTTCTTCAAACCAAAAGAAAAAAAAAAGAAGCCTTTTCAAATTTAAATATTTGGTGCTAAAATAGATTCACATGAGAAAAGAGAACGAAAAGGTAAACAAAGAGCGATCATCTCTTTATTGCTTTTTCTTTTTCTCATTATGCAGAGTACATGTTTTATTTTATTTTATTTTTGTTGCTATAGAAAAGAGATTTGTTATTCATATTTTATATGATTTCCTGTGTGTTTTGAAAGCGTTAATTGTTCATTACCATAAAATGAATAAGAATCAACAGCGTAAAAGGAAGCTTAACTGAGATTTACAATAAATGCAAATGAAGATAAAGAAGATGAGTTTATTTATCATAGGCTCAAATGAAAACCAAATGCTGGTAAATAATGAGATTCCTTTGTAATCGCCTGTATGCACAACGGCATACAGGTAACAGCAATAACAAAAAGGAGGAACAGAATTACGGAAAAAAAATCGTAAAATTAAAAAAAAAAGCAATAGATATAAAAATATTGTTTCAATGGAATTCTTAAAAAAAGTGACTAAATTGTCAAATGATATCTCATTATTAATTTCAAAAATAAAAAAAAGGCATTTTCTGATGGCGAGGAGTTAATCAATCTGAGTTTAGGAATGGAATAGAACTAAACTAATAATTAAACTATTGAAAAAACAATTCTCGGTATTCCATTTGTAACGATCAGCTGTAACAAGATGAATTGAAGTCGCGCCCGATGTGACAAATCAACTTAACATTTGTGTATCAGCATGTCTTTATTTTTCTTTTCAAGAAAAATATTGAGGAAAATATGGAGAACTGATACTCTCCAGAAGGCAACTTTGCAATGTTTTGGGCAATGATTAGTGTTATTGAATTTTTGAGAGCGAAAAATGAATCTCTCTCTCGATTCTTGTTATATCAAAACCAGAATTGCTCTCTGATCTTGCATTTTTTTAGTTGAATAGCTCATTAAAATGCGCTGAATGTTGAATTACAAGGTAGTAATAAATTATTTGAGTGATATTTCGTCATTGTCATTTCAAAAAAATAATAATAATAAACAAGTAAATAAAAAAGATTTTGTATTCAATTGAAACGAAAGGAAATAGGATTATTTCGAACATCTGCAATTACAAATCAATAAAATCATAGTAACTTTTCAAAATATATTAGTAAAGTAGACATTTTGCAAGAGGCATTTGATTTATCGGTTCAGTGAATTTTTTTAACGGAGGAACTCATTATTTACCTATTCATTTTTTTCATACTGGAGAGAAAATTAATACACTGGATGTAATTGTGTAAATGGAATTGCTTTAATAAAATGTAATACTGAAGCTTTTCAAACTTCTGCAATTTCTCCAGGAAATAACATTTATTTAGTTTTGGAAGTTATTGCCTTTTCCGAATTTCCAAAAACCTGTACAGCGATGTATCTGTTGTTTTTCTAGTACTTCTCTTTTCGTCAATGAAACTCTTCAAGATCAAAGAGTGGCAGTCTTAAAAACCTAATATAAAATATATCAGTCTAAATTATTATCGCATAGGTATGTAATCAGAAAGCAGGTTTTCATTAAAAGCATACAATAGCAAAATTACAAACTGACGTTGAAAAACTGGCTGGGGCGAAGCAGCAATAAAAGACTCCCCCCCCCCGCCCGCCAAGAATCCCTGTAATAAACTATTTTTCTTTATTTTTTATTAAATATATAAATTAAAAATTTCTCTGAGTTGTAAAAATGTATCTAGCAATTTTACTTGACTTAGGAGCACATATTTTCGTTTTGGAGAAAGTTAAACATAGTAAGGTTGAACACTACCGCATTATAGTATTGTGACTTGTACAGTTATTTATTAGTGAATCTGCTAGGTTTTTATTTCCCCTCAATTTTTTGAACCACAGAAGATATTCTCCTTTGAACCTTTCTTGAAATATCACTAATCATATTTCCAGTCTTATAGTTACCGATTTAAGAAAGTACTTAATGTTTAAATAGGTAACTACATTACAATATTACAGAAATGCAGAGACCAAATCATTCTGAAGTTATAATATGATTTGATCACTGCATTTCAAAAATGATTGGTCTTTCGCTAATTTAGCCCAAGAGGGAAGCCTTTATATACAATGAAGACATTCCTTATTAAAATCAATAAATGCTTATCTGCCCATAGAAAATGCAAATGTTTCAGAGATGAAATTGATTCCTCTGTCCACTTCCATGTGAGGATCCGAAAAGTGATCTAATAACGAGTGAACTGAAGTAGTTGTCTAATATGTAATTGTGTACATGATTACCGTGAATACGGCTATTCGGTTATCTAATAACTTTCAAACCTCATTTATTCATGTATGCTTTTCACTAATATCCTCACTTTTGAGATATATTATGAGGACGTTATCCGTAGTCTCTTACGATTCAAAATGGTGTCTATTTGTTGCTTTATACACACTAGCGCGGTAATCTATAACACATTTCCAATCAGCTGGTGGGAAATAAATTTATTGTGGGCTACGACTTATAAAAACGTAGTCCACAATAACATTCTGATTATCAATATTCTGACGTAGTCTTTTCCTCTTGCACATTTAAAAATTAACTGTTCCTTCAATGTTGTTTTGTGGCGTTCTTCCTAGGGAAAAGGTTGGAGGCCGTTGCTTTTTAGCGAAGGTATTCATTCCTTGCTATAAACTATTAGCATTTCAATCAATATTTAAAAATTGATCGTAATAATAATGACGTTGCGTAAAAACCTTCTGGTACTTAGGAAGCATAACATAAAACTATCCAAAAGCGCATCACCCTATGTTCTCGATAAGTAGATACGTTTCTTTATATTTAGGGTACGAATTTTGGAAATGAGTGATCACTCGTTATCTAGAACTTTTAAGGTCTTTCTATCTGAGAGCCTTATTATCTGATTAAAAGGGCATAAAGTGACGGTGTATTTTCTGTGGTATCAAATATAGTAGAAAGTCTGAATTATTATCGGATAGATGTGTAATTAGAAAGTAGGTTTGCATTAAAACAACTCCTCCGATAACACTTTATAGCTCTTCTTAAAATCACAAGAATGACCTAATATAATTCTAATGAACAGCTTTCTTCTTTTTCGCTATAGTTTCCTGGAATTAACATAAATTTTCTCACAACTTATTTCTTATTCAATTGCATATTAACTTGTCTTCAGAGACTTCTTCCTCGGCTGAGTGTTTTTAGCCTCTCGCAAGCCGTTTCGGAAGGCAAATGTTTGAATTTCGTCGCTGTTAGAAGAACTTATTGAGGTAAATTGGTACCTTTTTTAAAAGAAATTAATTGGTTTATTTCAGGCAGAGGATTTCCCAAAATTTACGTTTTGTCACCACAAACCGAAACCGTACTTAAAACTAAACTATTATATTTGGGCCACCCGAATAATTAAATTCATCTGCCGTCCTGTGTCTTATGTCTGTTAATTGCGTGCGTTCTATGGTCGATTTATCTGTTTTGCTGAACGAAAAACCCGAGTTATAAATCGTACTTAGAACACACAGTTTGCAGGATTTCGGCTCACCACTCTGTACAACTTGAGTTATTTACGCTACTCTAATCGAAAAAAACAACCCAGCCAGGTGCAGAGCGAAATACAAAAAATAATAATAATAATAAATAAATAAAAAAAACAGCTTTCGTTTGTTTCCTTTTTTTTTTAAATTCAAAAATGATTGTCTGGAAATTTACCGTACTCGTATATATTAAGCAACGAAAATCCACAATGGAATTTTTTTCTATTTTCCAGGATTCGAACCAAGACCTCTCCAAACGCGTAGCTAATGGCAAAACAGCTGAAACAACACTTTTGGAGAAAACGAAATTCTCTCTTTCTGGAGAAAGCGCAGCTAGTCTTTTAAAATAGGAGGCTTAACTGAACTTCATTTGACTGGAGGTTTAACGTTATCGGTTATCTAAAATTCTTAGATTAAATTATGTGAAGTTCGAATATACACTCATGAGCCAAATAGCGTGTTGGGTCGCCTTTCACCGTGATAACCCCTTGCACACAGCTTGCTATTTAATCCACAAGACCGCGAAAGGTGTCCTCAGGTATTCTGGACCAGCTGCACAGAAAAGGAAGTCCCGGTGTTCGGTAATGGGGCGAGGCTTGGACTGGCGAATACTGCGTTCCACCGCATCCCCCAAATATTCGATCGGACTTACCATTCCGATCGAATATTTGGGGAACCATTCCTGCACAATGTAGGCTTTGTGACACTGATGAAAGAGCCCAGTGCCATACACGGCTACCATAAAAGGCAAAACTTAATCCGAAATAATGCCGAGGTAGTATCTAGCGATGAGGATGCGTTAAATGGGGATGAGTTGACCCACTGATATCGATGAAACTATCCCTCAAACCGCGATACAACGGCCACCGGCCTGTTTTCCTCCAACCGTGCAGTCTGGTTGCAGATTTTCATCTGTTCACCGTTGAATATGTACCCGTCCGCTGGAGCAATGGAACTGGAACCTTGATTTATCAGACGAGGAGACTCTTTTCCAGTAGTCCAGGAACGGCATTTCCATCTCTACTGCAGGCGGAGTATTGATGACGGTCGGTGAACATGAGTATATGAACAGGTCGCTTATTCTGAAGGTCTATCGGCAAGAGCGTCTCTGGATGGTGTGCTCGGAAACGTTTCTCTGTGCACCCTGGTTGTAGTCTGTCTTTAATTGAGGAATCGTGAGTCGTCTGTTGTCCCGGACAGTACTTGCCAACTGCTGTTTCACCTCGATTATCAACCAATGGTAGTTTCCCCGTCCCGGCATGTTGAGTGGTTGTGCAGTCCTCTTAGTATTATTCTCATCATACTTTCACTATGGTGGCCCTCGAACAGCGACAATGCCTGCGGTTGCTGACATTCTGGCCCTTGCCATCCTAGCGCTGCAAATCGTTCCCTTTTTAAACTCCCTCAGGTTCTCCCCTTTCCCCATTACACGGGCTTCGTATTGACAAGCACTACCGTGCAGTCGCTATATATGCTGCGCCGGTCTGTGACTTCAATCCAAGGTGCTGTGGGCTGAATTCACTCGTGGAGCCAGGGTGGTTATGTTTTGGCTCCTGAATTGAAGAAGTGTTTTAAATTTTTGATCTTCGGCTCTGTTCGATTAGGACTCTTGGATTTATTTATATATATATATATATATATATAGAGCTTTTTTTTTTTGCTGAGTTTCCCATTCCGTATGAATTGAACCTTGTGTAGCAGCGAGAGGTGTAATGTTAAGTGTAACTTTTACTTACACATCAAATAATCTATGCAAAATTATATTTATTTGCAATAAGCAAATATACAGAATTAGGATAATTACTAGTTGTTACGCAACGGCTACTACTCTAGCCGTTCACTAACCAAAAATGCAATGTTTTTTCCTTTTTAACATATACCTCTCTACTCTTCGTAAAATTCGGATAAGAAAATAAATTGATATGAAGTAAACCTTATCATACGAATTTTTGTTTGCATTCAGCTGCAAAGTGACCGTTACCTGAACTTTCTTACATCACTGGTGTAATAGATGGTGTATTAAGATGAAGTTGTCGATGCATAAATACACAAAGTCCTTTAGATCGAATACTTTTTGGATACCCTGTGAGAATTTTAATTACTTTGTCGTTTATTTTCATTGAAGATTATTAAGGACGAAATTTTTATTAATACCATATGCGTCATTGATGTATTCTGTGTTTCAGCATCATTCAGAGGTAGTGGTTAGTGCAATAACATCATTGTTATGCGTAAGTGAATCACCGAAAAGGTGGAAATGGTATCGTTTTTATCATATGTCGTATTGTAAATACCTTCACATCGAGTTGCTTGATGTTGCTCTACCTCGAATAAGCAACGCTTTTCCAGTGGAGAAGACCGTTTTTGCTTATGCTCAGTGTGGATTCCACCATCCAGACTGCCGTTTCAAAGCCTGTTTGACCTCTTATCAGTGGGTGGGTAGGAAGGTACCCCGGTGTTGCAACAGTGATAATCCAGTTATGAAGAATAACTTCATAATATGAGAGTGGCCAGGTGGTATATAACAGCATAGACGGAAAGAATTTGGAAAGGCTATAACCTCAACCTACGGGGGATACTAGTGCAATAGGATCATTGATGATGCTATTGCACTAACCATTACGTCAAGAGAATTCCCCGTAGGGTGAGGCTATAGCCCTTCCAAATTCTTGCATCATTCAGATTAACATAATGAATTCTGTACCATATTTTTGCGTTTTGTATGCAGGTTAACAATACTCGAGTTCATATTCCCAGTTATCAATTAATAGCATTGGGTCCTCATTTAGAAGATTCTTCTGGAGCGAACTGTTCAGACTTCATACATCCATTAGTTGATATATATGAATTCGTTGTGTTGCTAATCTTTATTATAATCGAATTATATTTGTAGATTAACATATTATATTATAATTCATATAATTCATATAAATCATAAACAAATAGGCTGTCTCATTCTGCAATACTACATTTGAAATACTTGTATTTGAGAAAATATTGTATGTTTAATCTAGTTAACTTGGGGGGGGGGGACATATTTTGCTGTAGGCGATTAACAATGCCAAATTAGTCATTGATTAATCGATTGGTTCTTGGCTAAGAAGTATGGTGTTTATATCTCAAGTAAATTTAGAGCTATAAACAAGTGTTTGCAAAAGGATCAGTTTTGTAGGTAGTAAAGAAAAAGTTAAGTCTGCTACAAAATTCATCGATCTCATATTTCAAAGGAGGTCATCCTTTGTATTTCAAGAAGTATGCTGCTATTTATTTGAAATGCATGCCATTGCCGATAAGTCCGTTTCGGTACTTGTTGGCATCTCATCAGTGGTTAAACAGAGAGTCAGTGAAAACCTGTCAAGAGTGATGAAATATTTCCGTAGATGCCGAAAAGGTTTCGAAAGTTTAGCAGTGTACATAGTCCAAGGTTTAACAGTTCTTCATTGTAGACAAGCAGCAACAAGTACGAAAAGCGTCGCCATTAGAGTAGCATTGTACTTTCCAGGAAAGTGTTGCTTATTTGTAGTGTAGAACTCAATTTGTAACTCTAGCCCACCATGAGAGAGCAATGCCAACCAAAAAAACCGTATTTATCTTGTTCTATAAAAAAATGTGTATTATTATGGACATCGGTCAGAAATTTCGAACCAATATTTTTTATAAATTTCTAGATAATATAGCACAAAAATGGCATATCGAAACATTCAATGTTTTTTGCAGCTAAAAAGACTGAGTGTAGCGGAAATAATGATAGAAAACTAGTGTTGAGTATTAAAATTTGAAAACCTACGTCCTATATATGACAGTGTTCAGATGTTGAGCATTTAAATGTATTTTCCTTGTTACTATTACTCTTTTTTAATTATTACTAAAGTTTTTAAGTCTTCTGTTGATTTCAGTATTTTTTTCAGAAAGTGATATATCACCAAATGGATTTATTGATAGATATCTTTAGAAAATCGCACGTTTTCTACATAAACCATCCTATAGAACGTATGGCAGTAATAACATAGAAAATGACTGGTGACCTTGAGTTAACATGGCGTTTGGGTAGAACAAATGAGAAAATGCAGTTTACATTAAATAGTGATTGTGCGAACTGGAAAAGTGAGGTTTTTTTTGGAAAAGGGGGGGAGTGGAAGAGGGAAAAAAATTAGCTCTGCTTCCAATGTTCATACATGAGAGAGAGAGAGAGAGAGAGAGTACTACATAATAAGGTTATAATTAAATCAGTTTATTCACCAAAATTTTCAGTGTATTTAGATGTAGACGATTGCAACATAGGAACATGTGGGATTGTTGCACTGTTAAATCTCATCTCTAGCTTTAATCACTAATATAATGCAGTACTAAAAAGAATATCACGCTTACCACTTCAGAATTTTTCTCTTTTTATTATAAGGGTAAACATTTTCGAAAGAGTCTACCATATTTCTGCAATTTTCTTAGAGATTGTGCGCCTCAGTCTATGCTTAGTCACGAAGGAATGAAAGTGTAAATACTACTGCAAGGAAACAGGAATACCAGAGAGCGAGGTAGGTACATTCAGCAGGTTTTGTGAAAGCGTCCAGTATTTTAACAAAATAGGCCGTCGACTTGCAGAAGCTGAATTCAACCTTTATGTACCTGATAGATAGTCTGTTGTTGCTGCTTCCAGAGAAGCACCTTGGCGATTTCTAAGGGGTAGACATGCCTCCAACAGTCTTTTTGTAGTGTGGTAGGGACTCAACACGAAAGTGAGACGGAAATACTTTAGGATACCAAAGGCCACCCACTTCTGGCGTTTGGAGGTGGGGATACCTCAGGTACGGCCATGAAGTGTACCCTGTCGGGTTGGACAGTGGATTGATGCACGGAGACCAGGAACCGGTACTTCGACAGGAACACAGGGAATCCATTTTTGTGCAGGAACCCAATAAATCGGATGCTACAGAAGTTGAAAGATTCGCTTGAAGGGCAAGTGAGGAGCATGGAAAGTGAGACTTACTCTGTGGACTGTAGCCAGATGGACTCATGGCAGAATTCCACTCGAGTCCTGTCACTGTAAAAGGAAAAAAACCAAAGTGAGAAATAATTAGCTTGTTACTTTGGAGACGATACTAACTTAAAAAAACAAATATTCCCAATCATATACATCTTAATTCTTTTCTGTTATACTGGATGGGCCATCAGTTATGTTACGAATAGATTTTACAATAAATTTGGTATGTAGTAATTGTAAGGTTCAAAACAAAACACAAAAGTATAAAGACGAGCCAAAGTTATTGGATACCTACTCGTTGTTAAAATATGTGCCCATTAAAAAGCATATATTTTAATAATTAAATATTTGGTAACAGAACTGTATACTACCATGCCATCTTTAGTCAATATTAAATTTCTCACACGTGTCGCAAGTATTTTATACATAAAGATGGCATCTTTACAGGATTGCACTGAGATAGAGCAGTGTTCAGTAATTTACTTTTAAACACTGAAGGAGTAAAACCTTAAGAAATAAAAAGAGCACTGAAGGGTATAGCTTTTCTTGTCAAGCGGCACCGCGGGCTCCAACTCCGCGTAGTGCACTTTGTTTCTCAGTACAAACTCTGTAAAGGCCAGAGATACTGTAAGTTTTTATGTAGTCTGTGTAGTGTATTGTTGGTATGTTGTTCTTCCGGCTCGTCCACGCCTCGGGTAGGTAGGCTGGGAGTACGATGTAGATATAAACTGTGGCTGAGGCGAACCCTGGGCATCGCTCGAGCTTGTCAGAAAGGGCATTTCTTGAAAAAAAAAAAAAAAAAAACTGGAAATTTTTATTGGAAATGGAGCACAGGAGCGATAATTAAGTACTGGAGAAAAGGGGTGAAGATAAGAGAGGTGGACGTTAGAAAATCTTTCCGTCTGCAAGTAGGAAGTTAAAGGCCTAGCGAGAGCTCACCCCTCTACAGGAGGAATATAAAGAACAGTATAAGGTTAGTGGTGGTACGGTCCACCAGGGGAAGGGTTTAGAATTAGGAGGTGGGGAGGGCAAGCAGAGATTGTAGGGGTGAAAAGTCATAAGGCCCGGGCGCCCTAAGCGGGGGGGAAGAAAACACACTGTGGAAAGTGCTCCTCTGTTTAGTGATACCACACCTGCCAGACCAGCTGCAGCCGGTGTCAGCTAATCCCTCGTCGTGTCTCAAAAGTGGGAGCATGACCTCCGCAAGGCAGGTGGGGGTTTCCAGTTAGGCTGCCCCTTTTGCAGTCTATCTTTTGGGAGGGGCATATAGTGTCTAATGAAGAGCTTACGAATGGATGCAGATATTTACCAGATATTTACCATGTTGTGCGTGTGTTCTGTGGTTGATTTGACTGCTAGACGAAAAACCCGACTTTCCGGGAGGTAAAAACCGTGCTATCCTCGTCTGAGACCAATTAACTCAACCACGCTCTAAAAACGGCCAATAAAAAATTCCCCGCATCATCGATGAGATGTAAACTCAGGTCTCTTCCAGCCAGTGTGAGGAGGCCGGTAATTTTATCGAACAAAGGAGTAATGTACTAAGTGAAGGTGTTTTGTTGCATTGCGGTGGTCACATGTGTTCTGTAAAACTGCTAGCACCATTGAAAAAGTTGGATTTAAAGTCTCAGAACATTTGCTCTTATAGACTGAACTGGATGATAAAACTGTGAGCAGGACGTCACGACCTCTCTGAATAACAAAGTGTGAGAGCAGTCAGCTATTCAGAGAAGTCCGTTAATTGAGTGCAAAACACACACACACACACACACACACACACAAATGAGATCTTTGAACTATGCTTGTACAAATTTGTATTGGTAGGTTTCCATTAAGTGTGTTGTTTCGTTATAAGCTTCTTCATAAATGCTGACATGTACACCAAGTCACTCTGATCTCTCAGGCAACTTAAAATTTTCAAAACTATTTGTAAAAGTCATTTGGTTATATGGTGGTGCAATTATTTTGAACATGCTTCAGAAATGTCTCCATTATATATTCTCCCCTACCTGTAGAAGGTTCAAGTTCATATTTCCAGCAGGATTTCGTAGCGTCGTCTTCTTTCTCTTGTGTCCTTGAGTGAGGTAGATCATATTCAGCGTCCCTCGAGTCATCAAGATTTCCACCTGTTCAACGAAAAACGTCTCTGTGTAAATTTTTAGAATTAAAACTGACCTTTGTCATTATTTTAATTTCATTTCAGCATTCTTGTAATTGATTCTCATTCTAATAAGCGGGAAAAGAAATAAGAATTAGTCATTAACATTTTAAGAAAGATAAGAAATTTACTATCCCTACTTGAAGTTAACATTGAGCTTGCTAATGTGCAGTCAATTTAAGCTAATATAACATACAGGCTAGAAAGATTCTAGCTGGCTTACGAAACTTTAATTTGGAGCTTTAATGTTCCGAAACTTCGAAAATCAGTAGGTGACAGTAATTTTTATTACACAGCAAAGGACCAAACTGACAAACCCTCAGCGTAGGAGTTTTATCATTCTTCTTGAAGAGGTTTGGGCTATAGTTTGGTCTTAGATTGGAGTAATTTCTAAAGGCCCGTTAGTCGAAGATGGTTTGACCCTTTGGTATTTTTGTGCCGGTACAACAACAACAAGCTTACAATCACTGAAGAAACCGAAAAAATATCCGCGAAACATTATTTTTAGACTATTAGTAATTTACCTTACACAAGTGAAGTTTCATTACAATTGTATTTCGATATTGGAAATACTTCAAAATGTTGAGGAAAGCTCGAGAAAGTTTCCCCATAAATGTTTTCTTGAATTTAATTGTGACATTTGAAATAAGTAAATAAATATTGGCCCTCCACGGCAATGTGCAGCTTTGTCTTTCTTTTTTGAGTCTCGTCGTAGATTGTAGGAATTTCTAAAGCCCTACCCCTTTAGAGGGAGTTTGGTTTTCTCCCCTGAACTATTTTTTTTTTCAACCCATGCAGTTTGCAAACCGGCTGATGAACAGAAAATAATAGTATTTAAGACCAAGTGTGGTAACCACCGCATTAATATTCTGTAATTGTCCGGAGTTTCAAGCGTCTAGTGGGTACAAGCGATAATATCAAAGCCATTAATGTTGTACTCAGTATATATACTGTTATACATATTGAGTAAAACTGATATTACAAGTTTATACTTTCCAGAAGTGCATGGAATAAATGTGGGCAAATGTTCTTAGCAAAAATTAAGAATAAAAAGTTCTCCTAAACATATATCCCAAAAGTCTTATTTCAGAGATATTAATCATAAACTCAAAACCGAAATAAACCTATAAGCTTTTCAAATTGACTTCATTTTGTTTAATGCAGCATCTCATATCGTTATCCTAGCATCTCATATCGTTTCAAGACTATATATAATTGGTTTCAGCAGCTTACAAAATTTGATTTCTCTGTTCGTCTTACGTGGTTATACATTTAGAATAAACCATGGAATTCGTTTCACCTCACACAAAGTAATCGGAGGGTGTAAGGTCGGGTGTGGCCATTGAACAGGACCCTTACGACAAATCCATTAATTACACTAGTTTACAAATTTAAGTTTGTTCACTATGGTTTGAATTTCAATAGGTCCTACTGCCAAAATATGTTGCTGTGATTTCAAATATGACTTAGATTTTTTTTCTGTTACATCCAGAATAAAAAAGTATCGTTTTTACGAAAGTATATAACTTTATTGTATTTAGTAATGAGAAATTGATAGGATTACCTTTTCATATATCAAAATATACGTAAATACTAACATGTATTAATCAAAATTCTGAAACTTTCATTAATCAGACCTTCGTCTCTTTGTTTGAAAAAAAAAAACGTTTATCCGTTTTTCTTTTATGTACAGTGCCCATGTTTCTCTCTTTTTAAACACCAGCAGTAGTCGGCCATTATGCTTGTATTGCACCTTCTCTGGTACCTCTGCTCCATTTCCTTTTATGTCCTTGATGGAATCTCTCCCCTTGTTCTTCGCTCATCTGTGCAAGATTTTCGGGGAAAAAATCAAGATGGGCATACAAAAAGTGAATTTTGATGCTCATATTGCAACATAAATTGCCAAGCTTTTCGAGCATATTTTGAACAATTTTCTCATAATCCTAGCAATCCAGGCTTCCCTTTCAACGTCAGTCAGAGTAGTTTCAAACTGACTTTCTAAAACCAATTTTCTAATTTGGGGACCAATGAAGATACCCTCCTTAAGTTTTGCGTCAGATAAACTGGGAAATTTACCGCAAAGGTACTTAAAGCAGTTGCCATCCTTATTCAGTGATTTAACAAATTGCTTCATTATGCCTAACTTCATATGCAGTGGAGGTAAAAGTATTTTATCTGGCTTCACCAAACTTTCGTGCACAATATATTTTGACCCCGGTGTAAGATTGTGCCTATGCGGCCATTGCTTCTTTGTCCAATGCAGCGCTTTAGCTCTGCTATCCCATTCACAAATAAAGCGTGGCATTTTAGTGTACACACCCTGTTGCCCCAACAACATACATAACACTTAAGTCTCCACATAGTTGCCATTCGTGATCTTGATATTTAATTTTCTCCAGAAGCAACTTTAGATTGTCATAAGTTTCTTTTAAGTAGACTGAATGAGCAACTGGCACAGATGTGTACTTATCTCCATTATACAAGAGAACACCTTTTAAACCAGTCTTAGAATAGAAGAGTCTATAAATAGTCTCCATTCACTAGGAACATATGATGGAGCTCCTAAGGCACTTATTAAACCAGTGATATCACTGCAATATACGAGAGGACCTTCTTGTGAAAAATACTGTATAAACTCCCTTTCACGATTTCTCTACATGGAAAATGATGTACCTGGAGCAAGTAAGTTCTTCGCTTGAAGTCTGGATCCCAGAATTTCAGCAGCATACTTTGGAAGGCCTAAGTCCCTTACTAAATCGTTCAGTTCGACTTGCGTGAATTTCTGTGGCGTTAAAATATTTTCTGGTTGATAACATTCCTCTTCACTAACCTCTTCAGCTTCGGTGGAAGAAGATGTGGACTCAAAAGTTTCTGGTGGAGGTTTCACAGGCAGATCAGGTCCATGCGGAACCGATCTTATGGCTGACGGTAGATCTGGATATTTGATGTCCTTTTTATTTTTTGAATTGTAACCTTTAACGTCACATACACAAAAGTAACATTCGGCATGGCTTACTGGCTCGCGCCACACCATAGGAATGTAAATGGCAAGCATACCTTTTTTCCCCGACTCCATTTCTAAGATGTTCGACACGATTTATCCTGATCGCCTAGTTTTATGTCAAAGTATGCATAATACGATTTTTAAATCGGTAGTATTTTGCCTTTGCTTTACAGGAACAAAACAACCACATATGTAACAAAATATGTCGGGACTGTTTATACACTTTCTGGTTGCCATACTAAAAGAAAACTAACACACAATGAGAGCTGACGACGATTTTTACAGGAGTACTGTGACCGCATAAGGGATGTGCCACTTATATAGGCTCTGTTGTTGAGTGGACTGTACAAACAAGTGAGTGCATGCTCAGACAAGTTTAACCCGTAACTACACAGAGGAGTCCCCCAGACCCCACTCGGCAAAATAAAATTCTGGAATCACAGATGGGCCGGAAGAGTGGGGTGGGGGCCGTCTACCTTCCTGGGTCAAGGTCGGCTACCTTGCAGTGTGTGTAGTTACGGATTGACCAGAACCGCCAGATTTCGCTCATCACTCATGGATGTTCGTGCCATGAGGGGACCTGATTGCGGATCTGATCATTACCTCATCCGGGCTAAGGTGCAGCTCAAATTACGGCATGCAAAAAGATCATCTCGGTCAGCCAAGCTGGACTGGAGGCAGCTAATGAATGCTGCCAACAAACAGGCATATCAGATCGCCCTATCCAACCGCTTCGAGATGCTGGCCGTGCCCGAGGATATAAATGAAGAAGAAAAGCAGATCTCTGATGCCATCCTGGAATGTGCCAAGCCCCTATGTCCACCTGCCCGACGTCGAACGCAACCATGGATATCAGATGAGTGCCTCGACCTCGTGGACAAACGGAAACAGGCAAAGTTGGTCGACTTTGAACGGTACCGGCAGCTAAACCGAGAAGTCCGACAAAGAATGACAGCAGAAAGAGAAGCATACTGGAACCAAGTGGCAGACGATCTTGAAGTGGCGGCATCCAAAAACGAGTACTGCACTCTCTACCGCACCCTCAGATGTCTGAGTGGAAAGACTAAATTGACTAGTGACAACATCAAGAATGCTGATGGGACCTTCGTGCGATCACCATCCGAACGCCTGCAACGGTGGAGTGAATTCTTCAAAGCTCTGTATAATCATGACCCACCTCAGGGACCGCCAGCAACAGCACTCTCGATCGACCCCCCTGAGGTCTCCATGGTCGATGTTGAGCCTACAGTAGAAGAAGTGAAAGCAGCCATACAATCCCTGAAGAATGGCAAGGCACCAGGAGTGGACCAAGTCACCACAGAAGCGATCAAAGCCGGGGGAGATGTACTGCTTCGCCGACTACACTCACTCCTCAAAACCATCTGGTGCACTGAACAAATTCCGTTAACATGGAGGAAAGCCATTATCGTACCAATCCACAAGAAAGGTGATAACCGGGACTGCAAGAACTACCGTGGCATCAGCCTCCTTTCCATCATTGGAAAGGTCTTTGTGAAGATTATCCAGTCAAGACTGCAAAAACATCGCGAGCAAACCAGTCGAGAAGAACAGGCAGGATTTAGACCCGGGCGAGGATGCTGTGATCAAATCTTTGCCATTCGTCAGCTGATGGAGGAGAGGATCCGGTGTGGACAGCGAACCGTCATTGTTTTCATTGACTTTAAGTCTGCTTTCGACTGTGTCCACCGGCCTGCCTTATGGAAACTACTAGAGGTTGAACATGTACCTCGAAAAGTCATCACACTCCTCCAAACTGCATACAACGGTTTAACCAGCCAGGTGCGCATCCAGAACGATTTATCTGAGGAATTTACCATCCAAACTGGAGTCCGCCAAGGGGATGTAGCCTCCCCGTTGCTTTTCAACATCGTGGTCGACGCCATTATGAGGCAAGCATTCAGAAACAGACAGGGCATACAATATGACAAGGATCACTATGTGACTGACCTGATGTTTGCTGATGATAGTGCTATCCTTGCCGGTAACGACGCTGAAGCCACGGAAATCCTCTACGACATTGCCCGCATTGCCCGGCCATACGGTTTGAAGATCAATGCTGGTAAGACAAAGGCCCTGACAACAGATGGGTCGCAAGCCACCATCTATCTCGAAGGCGTCCAGATCGAGCAAGTGCAGGACTTTAAATACCTTGGGTCGCTGGTCCAGGAGAAGAAAGTTGCATCCACCATGGAAATTCACAGCAGAATTGGACAGGCGGCCACTGCGTTCGCCTCGCTCAAATGGTTTCTGTGGAAGAGGACCAACATTTCCACAAAGACTAAAATCCGACTCTTCCGGACTTTGATCCTGCCCATTCTTCTTTACGGATCGGAAACATGGATTTGTCTCAAGTTAGATTTGAACAAACTTGAGGTATTCCAAATGCGATGCCTGCGGCAGATCTTGGGCATCTCTCTTCGCGACCGCATCACTAATGATACCATCCGCGCCAGATGCCAACAGCAACCAACCATTGCCGACCAAATCCAGAAGCGAAGGCTCAGATGGTTTGGCCACGTATGTAGAATGGGCACGAACAGAATACCATCCACACTCCTTTGGAGACAACGACCCACCCAATGGAGCATCCAACGGACCGCGCCTAGGAAAACGTGGGCCAAGCAAGTGGAAGATGACTTGAAGAGCCGACGTCTCGACCTTAACCAGGCCAGGACTGAAGCCATGGATCGTAAGGTATGGAAGAACATCACAGAGCAAGTCCGAAACCCTGCGGCACCTAGAGCAGCATACTGGTTGCGTGGCCAACCGCCTCCCCCAGCTGCCAGCTAAGGACCAAAGAAGAAGAAGAAGAAGTTACGGATTAAACATGCACACTCTGTTGTATTTGAGGCAAATATTTGATACTGATTACGAATATAGGGGTATAAAACTTTTAAACCATTGCAGAAACTATAGTTATGTACACATTTGCGTATAATACCTAGGTAATATTTTGCTAATGAATTGTGAAAATTCTTTACGTGATAGAAAAAACGGACTTCGGTTTAGTAATCAGTAAACATGCATAAATAACTGCCACATACTTTTACTCAAACCCTAGATACACTGTAAACCAGTGTTATTGTACCGGAAAAGTGGATTGGTGTACTGTTGTATAAACCACATCCTCTGCCGATTTTCAAGAGTTGCTCAAATATTTCTACAAAATTATATGTACGCCATTCCTGAAAAAAAAATAAGACAAATAAGATTGTTCCCAAGAACACCACATCAAACATTAAAGGAAAATTTATGTTAATAATGAACACTGATAATTGCATGTGACTCAGGTATGAATGTCTGGAGAGTTGAGAATTCCATTTCTTGTAAAAGATGATTCATCGTAACTTTTGCTGAGAGATTAAGGATCACGTGTGCATTTTCAAAATGAGCAGCTGGAAAAAGTTTATTCGTACCTTGTATGGCAACAATTCTTGCACATTGTGAACTTATTTCCACAGCAGTAAATGTTTTACGATTAGTGCTCGTTGAGGTAGAAATTTTTGGCGCATCTGCTAACAGCAATTATGCAATTTTTATGAACCTCGCCATAAATCCCATCATATCAGTTAACTCGCAAAAGTAAACGGATTCGAAATGTCTCTTATAACGTCAATTTAACAAATGCCATGCAATAAAAAAAAAACCAAAAAAAAAAAAAAAAAAAAAAACCGAGGCAATCGTGTTGGAACCTAAAAGCCAAGTCATAGACACATTGACATTGCTAGTATGTACCCTGATATGCTAAGTACACAAATGAGTAATTGACATGATTCATGTAGTAGAACACCGTGTACGGTTGGTGCTGGTACTTATTTTTTGTACTGCTTAAAGTCTGTTTTCATACTCATTTTAATGACATAAATTGAACATAAAAAATATTTTTTTTCGTTTTACATTTTGTAATTTGATTAATGTTTAATTATCTCGCAAATAAAAACTTTTGACATCTTTTTATGGGAACTTTTTTCTTATTTTTGGTTATGCCTTACCTGGTTGCTGAACCTGTAGAATATACTCCTACATATGTTCTGTACAATTTTTGAACGCCCTGTATATATCGTTATATATAGTGGCAAAGTATTTGGGATCAGGCGTCGCCGGTGGCTTCCCATCTGCGCTATTGATAATATATAATTGCTTCCTTCAGAAAAGAAAGTTACTCTTCTAAAGAAGGAAAGCCGCCTTCTCTTTTTTGTTTTTTTTTAACTCGCTAATCTTTCCAGCCGCTCGGCCATCAAATGACACCCCACTTGCCGCTCCGATACCGGAAACCTGGAAATAAAAGTTCTTTTTACAGGAGAGAATAGAACAAATGGATCCTGAAAACCATAACAAATCATATCCAGAGATACAAATGTAATTAAACCATCATGCAAAGAGATAGGATGGACAGGAACATAAGATCCCTCACTTTTCTCAGTCTCGTAGTACACTGAGATTCATCGTCTTATAGTGCACTCTGCCTTTACCAACTAATCGGTCATGTCACACCTTTTATCAGACAGAAATTCCTCTAAAATAGTCCGATGTTTACGGACTATTAAACTTATGTAGTTATAACAAGATGATATATATAAAGCTATAGAGGTGAAATCTCTAACAGTCTCTTCACATGCCACCCTGAACACATCGCGGGAAAAGGGATGTTATAGATGAATGGGACGTTGAATTTTGCGGATGAAGAATTGCAAAAAGAGAACAAGACGGCATTCACACAAAAAGCACGCTAGCAAAAAGAGATGGTACCCTTGTAACAAAACGGGAGTTATTCTCACCTTTGATACAGTCAACAACAGTAAAATCAGATTACCTTAACTGTTGAACACTAAACTCATTTAGGTATTAATAGAATGTCAAAAATACCGGTATTTCCAGGTCGTTTTGCAGAGAGGCCACTGTTTGTGCTATGTGTGGGTCAACAGACCACACACATACGTATTGATTGTAAGTTGTAATAAGACAGCAGATCAGTGCTTATTCTCAAGATTCCTCTGTGGAAGAAAGAGAAGGCACAACTAAATGACCGAACATAAGGTTACGTGTGCAGACTCCACGAATTTCCTATGATTTAATTATTGAAAGTAGTGGATTTCAATTCTGAAGACTCCACGAAATAGATCCAAGCGCAGTTTGACCTCATGCATTTTGGGCGATGTTCTCCATAGTTTAATATAAAGACATCGATGATTATTTAAAACCTTTGTAAGCTGCGTTAATTCACCAAAAAAAGTTTGTGCCTTTTAAGCTAGATTTTCCATTGACTATTGACCATTGAGTTACGATTCATTACATTTACTCGTTGGCAACATCTATTTTATTTTATTTACTTTTATTTTATTTGGAAGTGATTGTTACAAGTCCTTTTAAGAACTTAATGAATGCTTCTAAGGGTAGTGAAAAAAAAAGTTAAACATTACGAGTAAAAGGGCTGGAATAAAGAAATAAATAAAAAATAAAAAACTGTATTTGTGCGCGTACCGCTTACTTATACACAAGTTCGTCTGTACATTATTACAGTGATCTAAATTCAGATATTTCCATCTACATTTTACCTGTATGTTGCTTTGGGAGTTCCGTTTGATGGTGGCTTGCGAGTGAATGTACTCCATCTTCGCTGTCAGAGTTCCTGTGATTCTCACCCGATGCAGCAGAAGACGTAACGCATGCCCCTGCATCATTTAGAGTAGAAGTGATTGGATCATCTTTGGATTTTGGTGCTCGTGAGGTCTCTTGGGTTTTCATCATCTTTCTCTGTTTTGCTCTACGGTTCTTAAACCAAACCTGACAAAAGAAGGGTAGATCTGCAGATACTTGATCGCATGCATTTTGAAGACATTGCTTAACGATTAACATTAAATGAAATCAGCAAATATTATAAACGTAATGAATATATATCTGATTATCACTTAAATTTCTTTTAAATTCTCGGACGTGTTGCATAATTGTGGCGTTGTTTTTCTCATGCAAAGTACGACAAGAGCATGTGTTGCGGGAGATCTGCCTTTTTTTTTATTCAGATCAAAACAAGCAGGAAAATGTTTAGCGGACGTGATTAAGATCCGAAGGACATCCACTTGATGTCCTTTTTTTTCCTTGGGGGATCTAAACCAAAAGTCAGAAACAACTTAAATTTTTGTTTAACGATCCTCTAAGAGATTTCATTGCTTTCTTCATAACTCATTAATATTTGTTCGGCTGATCAAGAAAATTTTCGTTTTCTTAACACCATTTCGCCTTATCCATAATGGAGAGGTAGGACTGGCATGGCAAATTCACTTTTCCAGGAAAGACTGTTTGAATGTTTATTCGAAGACTGTTCGAGTAGAAGAGTCTTCGATCATTCTTGGTATTTTTTTTTTTTTTTTGCCTTTCTCGCGTAGTTGTCCAAAGTATCCAAAACTATTATTGTGCATGTTTTAGGCTTTATTTTGCAGAGTTTGATATTGCTTTTGTTCTTCCTTAGTTATTCTAAGGCTAGTTTATCCAGAAATAATCCCGAAGGACTGACACGCTGATAGATATTTGCCTAGACCAAGGTTCTACGATTTTAGTTAGCGTTCTCTTAAATGAGCATGAAAATTCATAGTTGTTTTAAAAATTATTTCAAGGTTTGTTTTTCTTATAGCATTTGTATGTCATTTTAATTTTCTGTAGCGCACATTGTCAATTAATTAGCTCAGAGCAAACCCAACGAGATTTTATCTAAAACGGATGATTTATAGTCATTCGAAATTTGTCATTATTACAAAACAACAATTTCACTGTTTTACAAAATCAGCCGGCAATAGCAGGATAAAGTGAATAGAGAGCCAGCATGTATTTCGTGATAAACAGCCTTAGAGGCCGCTTCTCCCTTCAATTCCAGTTTTCTACTTATGGCAGTGGTCCGAATCCCTCATACGATGTTGGGCTCGAGGTAACTGATCGAAATGCTCCCTCCTCTCTCTCTCTCTCTCTCTCTCTCTCTCTCTCTCTCTCTCTCTCTCTCTCTCTCTCTCTCTCTCTCTCTCTCTCTCTCTCTCTCTGTAATCCTGCATAGGATGTCCCGAATATGTATAGGGACAGAGTTAGATCTCTTTTATTCAAAATCATATCGCCACACATTGGTATACGCGTTATTTTTATGCAAATAAGCGAATTTATACAAATTTTATGTTGATTCCAAATCTGTAATTGATTTTTCTTTATTGCGTTATTTTTTTCACAAAATTTAAAAAAAGTACTACCTATAGGAATACATCCGTATTTCAAACATTCAGCAAACATATTTTACCAATTGTTAAGTACAATGGTAATGTACAACAGCACTCAGTCATTCCAATAAATCAATATTTTATTTAGTAGTTCACGTGGTTAGTGGTTTAGCAGGTTTTCCTGCCCATGGATGAATTACCACTTTTTTTAACCTCCTTTGAACCCATCACGGGAATCTCTTTTTAAATACCCAACGGTAGTCCTCCATGATTGCCTCTTTCTGTTCAGTTTAGTCTTTTTTTTTCCCATAGCCTTGATATTTCGGTGAAACTTTCTCGCTTTTTTTCATTCACTTACCGAGGTTCTGTGGAATGTATTCTAGGTGGCTGTGTTAGAGATCATGAATCTTCACCAGGATCATGTTTAGACATGATGCGGCCCGCAAACAAAGAATTTGAAAGAGGATCCAAAATATGTAATTATAGATTTTTATTCTCGCAAAAGGAAATGGTGATACTCCCAGCTGTCTTATTTCGCTTGTCTGAATCCGGATCTTCGCACCTATGTTGCAACCTAGTTTTTTTTTTATTTGTTTTACTTATAAACATTTCACAATGAGCACGATAAAATGTACCGGATCACAAAACTAAATCGCAATAGGTGGTGGTTGTATGTGAGATGTAATGCATGCATAAGGACCATTTGAAGTGGTGCACGCGCAATGACCAAAGTATTCGATGCGCTTAACCCTAAAAAAAAAAAAAAAAATCACTTGAACGCTGATCAGGTCTGCACTTTGTGAGATAGTCAAAAATAATTTTGCAAATTTGTGGTCAGTAGAAAACGCCAGAATGGAATTTACCATCTCAGGAAATTTTCAAACTATATTTGTATCGGCAACAGCTACCCTCTATTGATGATCTTAACGAATTACTCCCACTATCACATGTTTTGGTGCAGAAACATTTTTCTTGGAGCGACAAGGGGTTCATCGATTTCATTTTTACTTACAGGTGCTGAGATTAGTCATTTTGGCCATGTCGTTTGGTTCCAATGATTTAGCCCTGCTGTCTCATTCGCACAGAAACCCAAGGCACTTTGTATAACCCGAGTGTTGTCCAAGAAATATGGCTAACTCACTCAAATCACCACCAACTTACCCACTCGTGATCACAATATTTCACCTTTTCTAACAAGGATTCCATAATGGCGTAAGTTTCCTTTAAGTGGAAATACAGACTAGATGTTCGCATTAACGGCAATATGCATCCATTATGTGGTAACTTTTTTTGCTGTCAGTGAAGAATACCATTTCCGATGGATCGTATTCAACACTCAATGCATTGATTAAACCAGTTAATTCAGTATAGAACACAAAAGAGCTCTTCTTGGTGTAGAAGGGAGAGATTTTCTTTTTCTCTCTACCTATATGAAGCAAATGGGGTGCAGGGTGCTAACATTGTTTTCTGTCAGCTCGGATCCTAAGAGTTTAATTTTTCGGTAGGCACCACGTCCCATCCCAGATCATTCAATTCATCTTGTGTAAACTGTTGTCTTGTTTGACGGGGCTTCAACTTCAATAGCGCCTTTAAATTCGCTATGGTTATGTGGGGGAACAATAGGAGTCTGCTTAGCTTATCAAAAAATTTCTGAGGCTTAGCTGGGATTGACGTATGCCTTCACTATGGAGGACAGGGCAATAGCAGGGTGGATATTGTATTGTATTGCATATTTTCCTTTGGTGCTGTTATTCTGTATTATTGCACATGCAAAAATGACAGTCCGATGTAGGATCTCTGGAAATTCAAGGGATTTTCGTTTTCCATTGAGCTCTAGGATTTCAAATTAGGTTTTTTTTTTCTTTTTTTTTTTTCCAATAAGAGAAATTATTTTAGGATACTTGTTATGCTCGCTTTTGTTTTTAATGAAATGAAATGAAATGAAATGAAGTGGATAACGCAGAAAGTCCGGGATAAAAGTTTTGTTTCTGAAATATATTTAATAATATTTTAATACGAATTAAGACATTCAAGATTTAGACTCAGTCTAAAGCAGTGGTTTTCAAAATGTATATCGGGGAACCCCGGGGTTTTTCGCAAAGGGATTATTCAGTTTTATCATTAATATTTTATCATTGCTTTTTAAATTAATTTATAGACCCTTACTCTTTTAATTTATTTGCTAATTTACTTTTTAATTTTAATTGCTAATTATCCTTGGTTTTAAAGATATCACCGTTCTCCTGCCAAAAAGAGGACGAGAAGCACTGTGGATAGTAACCCATTATTTCACATTGTGGCACACCTGACATAAAATCAAATGCCTCTAATTTCTGTCTCTGATCTAAAAAATGCTATAATAATAGCATATATTAAATTAATAATTAAGCGTCTACAACACTTCCTTCATGCCCTCGTGGGTAGCACAGTTGGTATAATCACTATCCTCCCCCACAGCCGATGGGAAGAGACCTCAGTTCGAATCCCATTTTATTAATTACAAGAACACACAACCTGTTATGCAGACAGTAGCTTTCATGTAACACGGTTGTTCTCTGGCTCTGTCGGTAAACTGTTTTTATAACGGTATTAGCATTAGTAGAGACATTTGATGCAAGAAAGCAAGCTTATGCAGCATCAGCCAAAAAAAAAAAAAAAAAAAACCACTTCCACTTCACCCCTCTGTTCGTTCAAAATACCTGTCCAGCTGAGCCTTAAACTTATTTAGGCTATCAACTTCCACGACAAGGGATGGAAGTCTGTTCCACCAACCAACCACCCGCTGGCTAAAGGCAAATTTCCGCACGTCTATCCTACATCTGTCTTTCCTCAATTTGAATTTATGCCCTCTCAGGTGATTATTCTGAGCGAGAGGAAGAATCCCATCAGCATTGAGCATGCTCAAACCATTCAAGGCTTTATACACCTCTATCAGATCACCTCGCTGGTGCCTAGTCTCCAGACACTAATTTGCAAAACTTAAGCCTTTCTTCGTAAGAGCACCCCTTTGTTCCATTCACTAATCTTGTTGCCCTTCTCTGTACTCGTTCCAGCAGCTCTACATCCTTCTTGAAATGAGGCCTCCAGACCTGTATACAGTACTCTAGGTGTGGCCTGACCATTGCCTTATACAAGGGAATAATCACCTCCTTATCCCTATCCGTATTTAACTGGCCACTTTGGCATAATTCGCCAGTCAATCGCTTTGATACGCAATTTTATTCGTTATAGATAATCCCAGGACTACTTGCTAAATACTCACAGATATATTTAATGTTAACTAATTTTATTATTCACATAAACCGTGATCTCGTTTAATTTTTCTCGATTAATTTTGAATTAGCGATTAAAGTGCCTAATACTATTAATAGAACAGTGGCGGATTATACTCACCTGTATCCTGGCTTCAGGAAGATTTGTGCAGAGTGCCAGCCTTTCTCTAGTCATCAGATCCGGGTACTGAGTCTTCACAAAGGTCTTCTCTAACGCGGTCAGCTGTTGAGGTGTGAAGGCTGTTCGGCTACGACGTTGTTTGCGAGGTATTCCTCCTGGCCACGCCACTTGTGCAAGAGCTGTGAAGAGACAATTACAACATAATACAGCGTTTAAATATTTAAATAATGTCAGAATTGTTCATTTGTTACATCGCCTCCAAGCGCAATGATATATGCTGGGAAAAAACCTTCCAGTTTTTTTCGACTACACAAGCATAATGCAATATTTAAATTAGAAAATCGTTATTGTTAGTTGTTGTAGAACAGCCTCATAGCATGCTGATGGAGCTACGAAATTAGATTAAAAGCATAAATAAACATAACGATTCCTAATTTACATATGAATAATGAAAATGATCAGGCACGATTCTCTTACACAATATCGCATATACAGAGCAACCAAAAACCGCGGTACCCATTAAAAACCTGAAAAATAAAATATTTAAAAGCCAAGTTTTTTTGTTTGTTTATTGCGAGGAAAAGTGAAGTTTCGTATGCATCCATGATTAAAATAACAACCAAGATAGAATTCTTGTAGTAAAACTTTATTACAAACATTTAAGGGCAACAATCACCTGAAGAGAATGTTCCTAAAAAGTGGAAGCTCGAACAGAAGATAATGCTATTCGATTCTCTTACACAGCATGGATCGAA